>NW_025764456.1:600000-973964 GCF_021365365.1 Ilyonectria robusta | reverse complement strand
AATATTAAGTAAAGTATTTATTATTTATTTTTATTATTTAAGATTACTATATAGCTTTAATTTATTTAATAATATTAAGTAAAGCTAAAAAAACTAAATATTTAAATAGAAATAGCTATATTTTATAACTTAGCTAAAAATATTAATAATTTTAATTTAAGAAGTTAAATTTTTTTTTAGAATATTACTAAAGCTTAATATAACTTCTAATTTTAAGAGTTATTATATTATATTAAGTTAGTATAAATACTAGCTATATAAAGTACTAGCTAGAGGGGGGATTTAAATAATTTAGGTTATTATAAGTATTAGGGATTTTAAGGTATTAAGTTAGGTTATAGGAGTTTTTAGTATATTTATTAAGGTTAGAGTTAAAAAAGTTAGATAGGATTTTAATAAAGAAAAAGAAAGTAGCTTAAAACTTAAAACTTAGGTTTTAGTAATTATAATATATATATAATAAAAATATAGTAAATTTAAATATTAGGTTTTTTTATTAAGGGGTTTATTTAAGTATATTATTAATCTTTAAATAAATTGTATATATAATTTATATTATTAATATAATTATTAGTATTTATTTTTTTACTATTAAGCTTTTAATTTTTTTTTTAAGTATATATATACTAGGGTATTATACCTTTTAATATTATAAATACTAGCTAGATTTTTAATAAAATTAAATAAATATTATTAAGTAGTAAAATAAGCTTTTATAATTTATATAATGTATTAGTAATTAAATTTAAAAAGAGATTTCTAATAGTTATTTTAATTATAATATACTTACTAATAGAAATAATTTTAATATTAATATATAGTGAAAATTAATTTAAAAAGAATCTATAAAAAATTAGAATATTTAATATATAAAAGATAAATAAAAAGTAAAATTTATTATATTATATTTCTAGTTAAAACTTTTTTATATAGTATAATAAGATATTAAAAAGCTATAAATATATAAGTAAAAGAAATTATAGTATTTTTATATTAAATAGTATAAATAAAAAGTATTTTTATTTTTTTATTTTTTAGAATATATTATTAGAAAATAAATAGTTATTTAGAAATTAAAATTAAAATATTACTAAGATATTTTAAATTTTAATAAAAATAGATATTTTAAAAGTAATATATTAAATATAAAAATATTACTTAGTAGAATATAAAATGAGTAGAAAAATACAAAGAAAGTTATTAAATAAGAAAAAATTTAATAAATAAATATAAAGAAAATATAAATATAATAATATTAAAAAGAAAGTAAAATAATATTAAAAAAAGTAAATATTAACTTTAAAATAGAATTTAATAACTAAATATATTTTATATATTAGGTATTTAAGCTAATAATAAATTACTTTATTATTACTAGTAATTATAAAATTCTATAGAATTTTATAAAAGAGAAAATTAATATAGAATATCTATTATATACAGAGTTGTAAAATTAGTTAGTATATACTAATTAAATACTAATTCTCTTAGTATTTAGTTAGTATATATTAATTGCAATTAGTATTTAGTTAGTATTAACTTATACTAATACTAACTAATTTAAATTAGTATTTAGTTAGTATATATTAATTTTCTTTAGTATTTAGTTAGTATTTATACTAATTAATATTTTAATATTTAATATTTTAAAATACTAAAATAAAATTACTTAAATATTCTTTTATTTATTAATTATTTTCCTAAACTAATTATATCTAGTTAAATAGCTATATAATTAATAAATAACTATATTAATATATAAATAGTAATATTAATTTAAAAAGATTATATAATTTATAAATAGCTTTAATAATAATATAAAATCTTTTAATTTAAATCTAAAAATAAATCTATTTTAATTTAATTTCCTCTTTAATTTTATCTTTAATTTTTTCTTTCTTTTTTAATTTCTTAAAGCTTCTATACCGGCTTTTTAGTAAAATCAGCTATTTTACTATATTAGATAAAAGTCTATTTCTTAACTTAGTAATAATATTATTACTAATAGAAAAAGTACTTTCTATACTAGCTAATATAGCTGGAATAGCTAAATAGTATCTAGTTAATATAGCTAAATTAGAAAATTATATAGAATTATTTTTCCAATATTCTAGAATATTAATCTATTAAATTAAGATTAATAATTAAATTAGATATAAGGTAAATAATAGAATATACTAATCTTTTTAAATAAGACTACTTTATTTATATAAGTAAGATATTCCTCTTCTTTAGGAATATTACTTATATAAAATTTATTATCTGACTCTTTATTAGAAGATTCAGCTTCTAATTAGCTATCTTAACCTAATTTATTAAAGAATATATTAGGTCTAATTAAGTACTAAAAATCCCCTCTTTTAATCTTAATTATATTAAATAATTAACTGGAGGAGAGGGGGAGTTTCAGTGCAAATGTGCCGTCAGGAACCGTTGCATGAAGAGTAAAGTCGTCGCTTGGCTACAGTGGCAAAGCTTGAGCTGAGATTAAGTGAAACGCTAGATTCTTGCTACTTTTTGCTCTTCCTCCCCAGAACCTGTGCACCTATAGCATAGCATTAAGTAGTATCCAACAAAGAGACCCCAGGCTTGACTTGTATGAATAACTCGGTTGACCCGTCCGCTATGAGGATAGTGCTTAGTTCTTCGTAGGATCGATGGTGATAACCTTGGGAGCCAAAAGAATCGTTGGTGGGTCAAATAGCTCTCCGTTGTTGCCGCTATGTCGGACGAGGCCTGGCACAACAATAATTCCCTTTTCCTGTTGTGGGAATGTAAATTCCCAGTCACACGGATGCGAAAAGACCTCGTAACCGAACTTGACGGACTGGCGAATGATACCCGCGAGGCCAGCCTGCTGGTGTGCAAGGGGGTGATGGTTGTCTATGCGAACGAAATGGGCTAAAAATTCTTGGAGCGGAGTGACAAGCGCCTTGACTTGGGATTCCACGCTCGGCGGTGGCCGCAACGGGGTCTGAAACTGAGGATTCTCATGCATGAGGAAGGCGGTAATTTTGTTCCAGGACATAAGAGCCGTTTCATCTGGGCCGTACGCTTAGAGTTAGCGGAGCAAGGTGTATGGGGATGGATGGGGGTGGTTACCAAGAGAATCCCGCTTCTCCTTGGAAGCCCCGAGCCGCGACCGAGACATTTCCTTGAGAGTCGGCGGCAGGAGAGAAAGCAAGCCAACAGAGTGGGTGTCGAGGTTCGAGAAGATGACAAGCGCCAATAAATGACGGATGGCGACGTATCGGGTGTTCGGATCAATAGACAGTCTCGCAACCATGTGACAGGTAACCTCAGTTAACTGAAGCTGGCGCAGTGACGCGTGGAGAGTGTCCGGTGTCACCAGAATGTTGTCACGATGGTAATGGTACCTGACGTGATGATCGATCAGGAGGCCCAGAGAGGCGAGTTCCCGTCTGACGTCGCTGTCGGATGCTCCCATCAATAGGCAGCGCCATGGCACTCCAGCGAGTCCAGTGGTTAAGCCCAGCTCTTCTGGCGATAATTCAGTCGACGCATCGGGACACGTCTCGGCGACTGGCGCAGGCGGCGCAAGATGGAGATGGCTTCCCTTCCGGCGGAAGAAGGTAACAGTGAAACAAAGCAATATCAAGGCGAAAGCCGCGACTACCGATGCTACTGCAATCCCGGTGATGGCAGCGGTTGACAATCCCGTACTACCTCCGGCCGGTGTTGTAGTTGGAGTTGCTGTTGCTGTTTCTACTGCTGTCTTTGTTACAAATCGTACTGCCGCCTTTGCGGCGGTGGAGGTCGAACTCTCGTCGCTCTGGCGGGACGGCATGGTTATGGGCAGGCAGGTTTCCCCCGTCGAGGAAATGGAGTTGCAGACAATTTGGAACCTTGGTGAGGAGCTACCGTGAAATTTTTGATAGATGCCCTGGAACTGATGATGGATGCTCAATGGAGAATTGTCTTGCCGAGACTGTTGTTGGTGAGGTGAGAAAAGCGAAAGGGAAAGGTGAAAAAAAGAAAAGAGATGAAAGAGAGAGATGAAAGGGAAAGATGTAAGGGTAAGATAAAGGAAAAGACAAAGGAAAAGAGAAAGGAAAAGCTGAAAGGGAAAGCTGAAAGGAACACGCATAGCCCACTTCTAATAATCTCGGAACCATGCAGTGTTCTTCATGTTTCTCTGTCCATCCTACCTCGCCTACCTACCCTCAATCCGCTTGACTTCCATCTAGGGCTATATAATACAGATAACCCTTAGAGTATCGGTCCCTCAAATTGAATCATCCCGGATTGTCTAATATTCAAAGATATATCTTGAGATCTATCCGCAAAGATGGTCAAATCATACTTCCTCGCCCCGAACTTTACGACGGCACCACCTCCAGAAGGACCCATCAAGCTCGGCTCCATCCTACACAACATCAGAGAGTTCAGGACTATCAACCGGACAGTCCAGGCGATTCCCGTAATGCAGCTTCAACCCGTTGACAAAGAAACTGGATTTGAGATCTTCCTAGGCCAGCGTCATTCGGCTGATTTTGGTTTGATCGCCCAAGTCTTAGGACTGCTTGGCTTGGGCACCAGCGCTTCCATCGAACGAACCAAAGACAGGAACAATTTGCTCTCATGCCAGCGTCTGGATACTTTCGCCTTCGACCCGACCGAGTCCTACATCAACAAGAGTATGGAAGATTCGAGAGTCAGGTCATTTCTGCGGTCAAGCAGGTTCAAACTCCCCATGTACATGGTGACGGGACTGAAGGTTGCCCGCGGTGCGTCGTTAGTAGGCGTAGGGGAGAAATGGGACTCCTCGACTGATTTCATCGTGGTGTTCAAGGTGCGGAAGATATGGCTAGATCGCGATGAGGAGGTCAAGCACGCCAAAATGGCCGTGATAGCGGATGGGACGTATGTCATCCGTCAACCCACCTTCACTATTCGATCGGACGACGACCTCACGCCTAAATAAGTGGACGAGATGTTTGCCAAAATGGAGGATGATATCTAAAGGTGGCGAAGAGGTATGGTTCGGGTGAATGTGAGGCAGTCAGGGACCCTTGGGCTAGCTGGTCGCTAGCAGGGAGGTCTCTAGGGTGGCCCCAAGGGGGTCAAAAAGGGAATCTGGAGCCGTCACCAGGAACGATCATCGATTTTGCATTCATCAGAGATTTTTCCTGGAAGTCAGAGAGGCCGGAAGGGCTCGATATAGCTAGGAAGTCTATTAATTTGTTGCCTTTTTTTTTTTCCGAGAAATTTATTTTACTGTCGTGCTCCTATTCACTTTCGTGTCGGGAGCCACAACCACCCCTCGGTCACAGCAACAACCCCGATCAACCGCCGGGTACTCAGGCCCGAAGAGAACTTGTCACGGTTTTCTCAGAGCCTCCCTGAGCCAGTCACGACAGCCGTCCATTGTATCCCTGTCTTTGGCCACCCTATCGGGACAAACGTAATCATAGCCGTGCCGAATTCCAGAAGCCTCGAGTAATATCCGTCTCATTCCTTCCCTTCTAAATGCTCGGCGGCGTAGTCTCTTGTCCTCTTCCCATTCACCGAAACATGCATCCACGAGGGTTAAGATGTTAGCTGCCATTCCAGAAGCGATGGCTGTAGAGTAGGACGTCCCTGAAAGCAGCTTGTTCTCTCTGAGTGGCGAAGCAATGCTCTCCCCCAAGGTGCTAATGTTAGCACAATGCTTCACCGGGTCGGGGTTTCCTTTGCAAGGATTCCCATTTCCGTCCGTCGCATGAATGGCCAGTACCTTGTCCATACTTGCGGGGATGGCCCTTGGCTTGTTCGCCTCGTCGTCGGAGGCCGCAGCGAAGACGATGATACCCTCAGCTTCCGCCTTTGAGATGGCATCCTCGATGCCTTCGTCGTCGTTCATTGAGGCGGAAATATTGATGATGTGAACTTAGTGTTCCATTGCCCACTTGATTGCCTGACTTGGTCAGCTCAGCTTCGTTAAAGAGGTGCGCTGGCCACAATACCTCGACGTACTGGTCCACACCAATTACTTCTTTGCCAACACAAATCTTGGCGATGTAGAGGTCTACGTGCGGCGCCATTTGCACAATCAAGGCGGCTACTCTTGTGCCATGCCCAAAAGCGTCGTGAGACTCGCCTCCAACAAATGACTTTACACCTTTGAGTGATGTGCCGTGTTGCCCTGTGGACCTTCGCGCCAGCCGGAAGTGTACCGCCCCCTTGTCCACTCCAGTGTCGAGGACGGCAACCTTGATTGCCTTCTTTTTCTCCAGCGGCCTGATCTTGCCATTGTAGAATGTTTGAGCCTGACCTATGAATTCTTCGGCCGTGATCTGCTCGTATGGTGGCTGCCTCTGTGGCTCCGTCCGGTCGGTCTGTTGGAGCTCAGAGGGGGGTGGTGGCACTTTGGAGTCTGCTGAACGATTCGGGTCTTGCACATTTCTCGAAGACCAAGGTTCGGATCCCCTGACGTTGTGATGCTTGTTTGCTCCGTCGCTTTCATGAAATTTGTCGATGTGGGATCCCTCTCGAGTCGTCATTTGATGATGTGTGCTGGTGCAGTCCCGGTCTAACCCCAGATCCGACTGGACGTCGGCATTAGCTTTTCTGAAACTCGCCATCTTTTGCGCCATCGCTCCGAGATCTTTTACTGTGCGTGGAAGTCGTATCAAAGACAGCTCTGGCGAACCCGCTTCGTCGCGACAGGCTCGCGCGAGTGCAGTTCGGAGTCTTTGATGGGGATCTCCCGCCTTCAAGTGGTGGTCTTTGTCCTCTCTGACAAGATCCCCAAGCACCTCAAGAAGAGGGTGGACGTATCTCGACAGTCGCTCATCGTCCTGAGATGGGGGTGGGTCGTTTCCCAGCTCAAGCAAAGCCAACCTCAACTCAAAATCAAGTTCAAACCTAGAGTTCATCAAGGCCAGGCTTTTGATCTCATTGCTGTTGGCAATGCTCTTGGTGATAAGTGGAATCAGCTTCCTGACAGTGGCCAGGGGGTCCTCACGCTCATCGTTGATTATGATGGCTGCAAAACTGCGGCTGTCGCGGGGCCGAGGGAGGAGGGAAGGAGGAGGAGGGAGGAGGTTAATGCTGTCGTATGGGGAGAAGCAGGAAGACAAGTAAAGGATTGCCGGTGAGGTCCATCGCGCTCGCAAAGCATGGGAAGGCCTCTTGTCTTGGTTGGCCCGTTCGGAGGCTTCCTCCCTCCCCGCAACGGCCTCCGCCCCGGCCATGGATCCCGGCCATGAGCCAGGGTACTTGAGTGGTGCGCAGTCCATCCGCTCCTCGCACTGTTCCAGCCGCAATCTCCAGGGTGTTAGCACAAGAAAACCCCCAAGTCAGGTCGAACCAGACCTTCTACTGTCCAAGGGCGCTGGACGCGGTGTCAATCCGCCATGGCGCCGCAAGAGCTGGAGGAGCGAGACCTCTCCGAGTTGGCTCTCGTCTGCAGAGACCTCTTCAACAAATATGCTACTCTTGACCCAGCGTGCTCTGCGCCACGCAAGAGTGCAGCGCGGCAACAGGAACGCTTCTCGACATCCGACTTGGCCGTTTTCACTCGTTCCAACACATCGCTCGACTGCGACGAGATTCGAGCCTTGGCGATAGAGCAGCTTGCCGTGATACAAACGAATCTAGAGTTTGGTATGCTATCATGACCTACTTGAGAGCACTGTTGAACTCTAGAATAGCTAACAGTGAATCCCAGCTGCTTTGCATGATACAGAATTCCCAGACAAATCGGCCGTTTTGAACTCACCCAAGGATGCCCAGAGACGAGAATGGATCTAACAACTGGAAGGAACGCCTTTGGAGGCGTTAGAGGCGGTCGAAGCCACCATATTTAGACTGGACGAGCTCAGAGAAGCGATCCGACAACACCCGACCCTCAACCAAGGAAACCAAGTCGAAGACGCCACGGATAGAGATGGAGAGGGGAGTGGCCTCCTTTCGATAAAGCGAGTTGTCCAGTCCAATTCCCCAACTGCCCCTCCTTCCTTGAAAGATCATCTTGTTGCCTCGGTCCTTGAACGGCGCAAGTCCCTCCGACAACTGAAGCAACGGCAGCCCACGCGTGTACAACATCCAACCGGTCGTGGAGTGACTCCTGCACCGACCGAATCATCTGGAAGGCGTTCTCATTCCCCAGAGAGTCAATCGAGCCATCAGTCGAGGCGTGACATGTGTCTGGACGCTCCACGACCCCGCTCCAGCTTCAATTCCACACCCGAAAGCTCACATCTGAGATTCGGGGGAAGTTCGATCGCCTCATCTTCACAAAGCAGCATAACGACCATGGCTGAGGATGATCGCGTCGACTATCCTGAGCCGCCCAAGGCCGAGCATGGGAAGCCTGCCCCCCACTGTCCATACTGCTGCTAAGTTCTGGAGAGTTCTCATCTCTCACAGCCAGCCTGGAGGTATGCCTCCGTCGTGCCTGTGAAGGATGAGAATCATACTAACCTGGACTACCTAGGTATCATGTGAACAAAGACCTTAAGCCATACATATGCCTTTTCGACAATTGTAATCAGCCCAGTCCCTTATTCCAAAACGAAGAGAAATGGGCAAACCACATGGAAAAGAGCCACGGGAAAAATTGGCCACGCAAACTTGGCAACTCCTTCAACGAGCGACACGCAACTGGGACCCAGAGCAGCAGCGCAAAGACACGAGCGGGGCCTGTCTGTCCTTTATGCGATTCATGGTCACTGACCAAGGGCGGCGCACTGCCGGACGAGTATTGGAAAGAGTCTTACAAACTTGGCAGACTGACAGAGCACGTCGCCAATCACCTGCTGCGGTTGGCATTCGACAGTTCTGGCAAACTTGAAGAGAACACTCGTCAAGCTAGCCCGTCTTCGTCAAGCGAGGGGATTGATACCAGCTCTGGTCAGGATGCGCTGAGCTTAAGCCCCGAGAATCCTAACAACAGCGGAAGCGAATTTATCATGGGCTCGGATCGCAGTTTGGACCAGCATAAGCCCAAAGTGTCTCAAGCTATCGAGACGCCGGAGAATTACGGGCCCATCACCGCAAACGAGAGGCGTGAGTGTTCTGACGTGCCTACGGATACCCCAGATGCGACTCGCAAGTCGGTTTCGGAGAGAGCGCTCGGCAAAACTGCAGGAAAGGTGATTAACACATCCGAAGAAGCATCACCCTTCCCAACGATGGAGAACAGGGTGGACTGGAAGCAGGTTCACTCCAGCACCGGGGGCTTTGTACCATTCCAGAAGAAATCACCAGATGACGAGGCAATAGATATGGACAATGCCTTGGATCGGAACAGCAATCCCCCAACGCTTTCAAGCACGACAAGTCTTAAGGGCTGCGACGATTATGCTGGAGCCGAGACCATACATCAACAGATGATGCACCCGAGTTCCTAGCTATCAGGTCCTGAGCATCCTCAGTCTCTCTCAAGCATGGTTGAGATCGCAAAAGCACTTTTTCGCCGGCGCAAGTACCAAGAGGCTGAAGAGGAATACCGGAAGATGCTCAAGTTACACGCCAAGGTCATGGAGGCCAACGGCCCTGGCATCATTTCAATCAAGGGCAACCTGGCAAACGCGCTCGCAAAACAAGGCAAGCATCGTGAGGCTGAGAACCTGTATAGGGAGATGTGGGCACTCAGCACCGAAACTCTCGGGGAAAAGCATCCGCACACACTTTCGTGTAGGAGCAACCTGGCAAGTTTGCTCGAAAAAAGGGGGGAGCATAAAAAGGCGGAGGAAATTTATCGGAATGTTTGGGACCTTCAAAGGACGACGCTGGGGCACAACCATCGCGATACGCTCTCAAGCAACAACAAACTTGCCAACGCACTGATGCGACTTAAGAAGTTCAATGAGGCCACAGTCATCTACAAGGAAACGCTTGAGACGCGCAGGAAGGTGCTAGGAGAAGAGCATCCTGACACAATCATCACTCTAGGCAACTTCGCAAATTCGCTTCACAATCAGGGGCAATTTGAAGAGGCCAAGGCAAAATACTTGGAAGCAATGGAGCTTGGTACTAAATTTCTTGACCATGAGCATCCACATCTGCATTGGATTAGGGTTCGTCGTGAGGAAGCGCTGAAGGATGAAGGGGAATGATAGAATGGAATTTGATACCTGGGTTTAATTTTCAACAATGAAAGCCGCATTTTCTCTTGCCTCTTCGGCTCCTTTTCATCACTCAATATTGCCATGGCATTATTAAAAACAAGCTGATAGAGATGCAATGAAGAGGTTGTCGAAAGAAACTGGGCACCATCCAAATAACGAGAATGTGGAGAGCTTCATTGCTGAGAGGTGTATACAGGCACCGATTCTGATGTGAGTGAGAAGCATTGGAGGAATGGGGTAGAGTAACAGTTCAGGAAAAGAGACCTTGTCTTCAAGCTGCCTTTAGATGAAGTGCCAGATCACTCGGGTTCTCTGGGCTTTTATCCTTGCCCACAGAAGTCGCTAATCAATTACTTGAGTCTATTTCTAACACGCCATGTAACAAGAAGACAAACTTATACAATTTTTATACGAGAATACTTTTACTACCTGGTATGACATGTGTGCTAACATGCTTCTATTAGCATGCTTTGTATGCTAGTCTACGTATACAAGCATGCTAAATACCCAGGAACCATCGTGCCTGATTGGCATGCATCAGCGAGTAAGCTAGATTAACCCAAGAACCGCCGTAATTGGGCCAACAGCAACTGATAGGTCTCCTGGGGATTGATGTAAGGCGCACACACATCCACGTTCGCACGGCATGAGCTCGACACGTCATGGGAGACAAGGAACTCTAGAAGCTTCTACCGAGAATGCCAGATATCATTGACTAATTGACGTCACTATGCACTCCGAGGTTTCGCAGAAGATCGAACAGGCTGCTTGCTTGCCCTGGCCCTCCGACCCCACCTCCCCGGGTCATCGAGTCATCAACTCCCTTACTAGTAGCCCAGGCCGCAGAAGGATCCCATTGCAGGCCAGGTACTAGTAGTCTGGGGTAAGGTAGATTCCAGGGATCTCCATGCAAGCTACTAGTAGCCCATGTTAAGGCCATCGAGATAATCCCATTACAAGCTACTAGCAGGATTGGAGTTGATGACTTGATAATTTGACTACGGGCTACTAGTAGCTTGGATTTGTATTACTGTAATGGAGGGCTATATCTACATCCATACCTGACTTCAGCGCCGGCCGTGGGCGTGCAATACCGAATACTATCACCTTCCTAGAAATCAATGGAATCCTTGGGCCCGCGGAACATCCTATTGCAGACAGCCCGTACCGGTACCTTCCAAAAAGCAAGAAATGCTCCGACGCCCGCCGCTCCCAAATCCCCACTATGCCCAACACAGTGAAGTAGGCGTGTGATAGCGTGGTGTGTTGGCAGAGTCCTTGCGACGCCTCTCGGGCTACGCAGCCACTCTCATCTTTTTGGGCACGCACACTCACGCTCGAAATTGAAATACCTGCATAATCACAAAAGCGAATACAACTACCAGGATTTCATTGAACAAACAAATCTGAGCGACCTGCCGCCTTGAACAGCACCTGATACAAAAAATGCCGCAGAATGATGTCTTTGATGTGCAACGAATAGGATAAAGCTCATGCCGGACACTCATGGGTGGCACATGACGCGCGTGCCGATGATCGGTGTGTGGGATGTGTACCAGTGAACCCTTCACGAAGCTATATGCCTATGATTGGAAGAGACTCAAGTGGCCACCTAGTGTGGCTACTTGCTAGAGTCTGGATTCGTGCAAGTTTAGTGATAAGCGGGGGGCGTAATGCAACCGGTGTGCTATTTCTGCATATTGCTAAAAGTTGCAAGATCACAAGCATGTGAAAGTGTTCTCTTGTCTCACTAGAAATAACCCAAAGACGAATTCAGCGTAGAATAGAAGTATGGCGACAGTCGTGTTATGGGAAAAATATGCTTGGGCAAGGGGAACAGTCTGGATATGCCTACTTGCTAATATGCGCTTCAGTCTCAGCATGATTGGAACTCATATTGTTATGAATGATAGCACCCCAAGGCCGCATTTCTTGTTCGCAATAATACCTTAGGAACTGTTGGTCCCAGGCCAAGAATCTTTGAGAGAGTACGTATTCACAAAGTTCAGGAAAAAGCATGTAAAATACACATACTTCAATGTACATACACCTGTTCTGTTGATCTCGTTACTGCCAAGACTGCCGGGAATCCGAATGATCAGAAGATACTTGGACCTGAAACATTGAAGATGAAGAAAAGACACATGTACGAATCATTAACGTCATACCAATGCATTCATGCCCAACCCCGCAAAGGTTCAATACTCACTGTCTTTTCACGTGCGTCTATGACCAGCCACATTTCCAATCGTATCCAATCAGAGAACCACAGTTATCAAGCACCCATTCCTACGCTATAGGAATGACTTGGCTTTAAGCCAAAAGGCTTGCTTCAATGTGCTAGGACGATACAAATATACATGGGGATACGTAATACCAACCATAAAAATAGCTTTGCTCAAGATCTTTCTTCTCCGTCGATGTTTCACGACAGATACACCCGCTTGTCAACATGTACACATTTTCTACCTCTGCATGGAATATTGACAACCTGAAGTTTGTCATCTACCCAACCGGCTTCGCCTGCGTCATCATTCTGTGGGCGATATACTGCATTCTGGTTGCTCTATACAAGGTTTCACCTCTCCATCCGCTGTCTCACATACCAGGCCCAAGACTAGCGGCCGCGAGCTACATCTATGAAGCCTATCATGACTGGTGGCGAGGAGGGAAGTTTGGTCATGAGATACGTCGAATGCATGAGTGTTATGGTGAGTTTTGTGAATCATGCTTGAGTTTCGCTGATGATAGTTAGGTCCAATCGTGAGAATTAATCCCGATGAGCTACACTGCTCTGATCCCGCCTTTACCGACCATATTTATGCTGGCTCAGGGCAGATCCGCGATAAATGGTTACATCAAATGAACAGCAGCGGCGTTGGCCCCATATCGTCATCAACTTTCTCAACCATCCCTCATGAACTCCATCGCGTTCGCAGGGCCGCAGTATCGAAATTTTTCTCGCGCCGACAGGTCCTTCAATACGAAGATGAGGTATATGAACTTGCTTGTCTTACAGTGGATAAGATGCTTCATTGGACCGGCAAGGAACCCTTCGACGTAAGAGAGGCCTATAATTGTTTTACTGCGGATGTTATTTCACAATACGCTTTTGGTCAGCCAGTGGGATTTGTCTCACAAAGTGGTTGGAAGCCTAATTTTGCAACCTGGATTAAGCCATTTACCAGATGTGTGCATATGTTCAGATTCAACGCACCCGTCAGGATATTGGCTGGCGCTCTCCCTCGGTTTGCAGAGTATATGAGTGAAGACTTCAAGCCGTTTGTACGACAGTTGAACGTTACCATTCCAGGCTATATCAACGCGGCCAAAGAAACACCGGGCAAAGGAAGAATCTTCACAGAACTCATCCAATCGAACTTACTTACCGAATCGGACAAGTCTATCTCACGGCTTTCTGGTGAAGGGTTCCTACTGTTTGGCGCAGGCACTGAAACGACTTCTGTAAGTTACGATCTATCTGTTGAGGGCGAATTCCAGGTTTAATCATGACTCATAGGCAGTACTGGCTGTCACCACATACCGACTTCTTGCTGAGCCTGCGATATACGCCAATCTAATGAAAGATTTGGATGGTATCGATTCTTGCAACCTCAAATTGATTGAACTCGAGCGCCGACCGTACTTTTGGGCTGTCATTCACGAAGCCTTACGAATGATGCCTGGAGTTGCCATGCGGTCTGCAAGAATTGCCCGTAACGAGGACTTGATCTACAGAAGCCGAGACGGTGACGCGTGGGTTATTCCAAAAGGGACTCCCATCACAATGTCCTCAATGGTTAATCATTGGGACCAAGAACTGTTCCCAAATCCCGATGAGTTCCTCCCCGAGCGATGGTTGATAGATGGCGAGCCGAACAAGACCCTCCAAAAAAGGTTGATCTCTTTTGGCAAGGGTAGTCGTTCATGCCTTGGCGAGAAGTAGGTTGTTCATTCTATTATCACTTCAGGTACTAATGCAAACATAGCTTGGCATATTGTGAGCTATATATCATGTTGGCGTTGATGGCATTCCGTGTTCTCCCCAGAGCGCGCCTACACAATTCGACCATTGAAAATATTCAGTACGATCATGAATTGATTGTGATTCAGTCAAAGAAGGGTCCGATTTCAGTCATGCTAGAGATATCGTAAGGCTTTGTGTTGCTCTGTCGATCGCGATTCGTGACGACAGGATTATTAGTTCGGGATGATGGACGGGTGAAGCTGCTGAGGAGCTTGCCGTTTGAGTACATTGTAACTTTGCCTTGGACACCAATACTAATTTGTTTCAATAATGTTTTTCCTCCTCCTTGATCATAGACACGACGACCGGGAAGGCTAGGATCTTCCTCTAGTTGGTCAATACGTATCCCGCTTCACCGGACTAAGCATGGAGATGTCAGAAAAGATTTGCCAGCCAAGTAAGTGAAATACCTCACCCCAAATTCGTGATTTTATGAGTCTACTATTGTCCACTGCTTGGCGGAAACCCGTAATAATTCCGAGTCACTATCGGAGACGGGGCCGAGGCTTTGTTCTGATGCCCTCGCTGGCAAGTTAGACGACCACCCCCTCATAGATCTATTGACTTGATATACCGGCAAGGCCCCAAGGAAGACGCTGGGCTTGTTGATCGGGCTTGATCCGAAACTGGCCACGTGGGATACGTGTCCGCCGGGGACTCACGGTCTGACAATAACTGGTTGATTTGTGTCATTCATTAGCTGTATTCTATTGCTCAATGCCATGCAACGTGACTCTGTTTGTGTGTTGAAAAACTGCCGTAGTGCTCCTCCGTATGCTTATTCACTCGCCACCGGAGTATATATTCCTGATAATTGGGACGATGTCTGAAATGTGCACATGTGAGAAATTTCGCAGCAAAACCGGCATAGGTCCTCCTTGAAGGGGAGTATATATATGAGTGACCCTGAAAACGACAGTCACATTAACGACATCCGATAAAGTCATACCTGTTTCGGTACGTAACAGATACGAAGATGGACTCTTGCTGGTGATGTTCCTTGGAAGCTTGGTACTAGCTAAGAACAGTATGATTCTCGTGAAAGTCGAGTAGAGCAAACTCGAAGCCCTTGCTTCTCTCAATTGGGCCAGCGGCGGAAGGACATCGGGTCATTAGCCTGTTGTACTTCACGCAAGAACGATTCTCGAGTTTCTCAAGTTCCCGTACAAATATTTCCTTGCGCTCGTCGGTGGCATCGACTCGAAAGCAAAAGAATACTGCCGTAGAACCATAGGGATCAGGTTCAGCTTAGATAAGGGATAGATCAATCGAATTATATTAAAAACCAGACCTAGAGATGATATTGGCTCCATGGCTGAAGAGTGACCACGAGAAGAAGGCTAACATTGCAATCTACGGTGAGGGGTTGTAATTTAAGAATTGTCTACACGCGATAATTCGCTGCTGGAAGCTTGCGGCCCGAGTTTCCAGGGCTCCCATGTTCGTCAGAATAGAGTAGAGCTATGTGGTCCATGTGACGAGATGATCTAAATGTTATAAGGCTTGTGCACAACATCATGACTAAGGACTTTTGTAGCCAGGAGGTCAGCCCCGGACATGGCTAACTCACTTGATCAGCACTAAATAACGACGTCGAAAAATTGACTTCATAGATCTTTATTCAGAGATTCAATCAAGCTAGAGTGTTATAACAGTGATAGTTACGTGACGTCTAAAACCTTAGCTCAGTTGTACTCACCCATCGTTCCAATACCTGAAATGGTACTGTGAGGAGGTGAGTCAGTAGTGCAACGCGAATATCAACCCCACTGTTACAATTGTGACTGCACCTCCAAGGGGTGCTGGCTGGGAAATGGTGTATGCCTTTGGCTAGGCGACTTTGCAGAGCTGAAGAGTCACTACAAGCCAATATTTGTCAACTGGTTTGGACCACGGTTGCAAGGAGCTGGCAAGCCCTCCATCTTCAAGCCACAAAAGAACACCTTAAAGACCATCTGACCCCCAACTGCGAACCTAAGCCTAAAATCGATGGGCATTCAAGTTATAGAGTAGGACCTCATTAGGTTTCTTTTGAGCGTCTCTGTTGAAAGAGAATAAAGTACGTTGATATCTAGACAGGAAAAAGGACAGTCCCAGCAAAAACGAGCGGTAAGAAGCGAAGCCCTAAAATCCACAGAGAATGCAAAGCACCTCAATCAGGAGGAGTGGTGACAATATATCACTTACCTAGTCTAATTATAGAGGAGATACCAGTGGACAAACTCGCGGGAGACAAGGTCGACCTGCAAGAGAGATTTTGCGAGGTAGCGCTGAGCGTTGTATAGAGGCGATGTCCCTAGTTTTCTCTCCAAATGACTTATTACTCGCTCAGTGTACAACGCGTAAGGATTTCCCTGATAAAGCTTAATGATTACATTGCAATTTTAAAACAATCGATGTAGTGCACATGCGACATGTTTAGGTAATGAATATTTATTTTACCTCAAAGTAATATACAACTATGTACCTAAGTGATCGAGTTATTACATTGAGCTCGTTCTCTTAAAATGCCGCAGACCTGGGCTAAAGACCCGAGCCCATCGGTGATGCGAAGGCAATACACACATATTCTCCCAGTTTCTCGCCGGTTTGGCGCCCCTAATGGAGAGTTAGAAACTTAGAAGGAGAGAGTGTTGCCAGCAGCTCCGTCAACTGCGCTCTTAACGCTGGCGCTGCCGACAAGAGTGTATTGGTAGGGGACAGAGAAAGCGCTGCCCGTGGGGGCATCGTTGGTGCTGTCACCAAGGTCAACATCGTTGACAGCGGCAGTGCCAGTCTCGTCAGAGTCCTGGCTGGTGATGGCCTTCTTGACATTCTCGAACTGGGTAGACTCGACAAGGACCTCAGCACCCATGCGAGTGTTAACGCCAGAGGTTTCAACATCGGCGTAGTAGTTGTTGAAGATGTGGGCGGTACCGAATCGAACAGAGGGGCAACGAGAGCCAACGTTGGCCCACTTGTTGTTGGCGTAGGTAACGTGGAGAGCGCCGGTATCCTCATCAGCATTGCTGTCCGAGTGGCCAACAAGCGAGTTCTTGTAGTGGTCGTGGAAGTAGGTGTTGGACACGGTAACCCAGTCGGCGGCGTGGGTAATGTCGAGGAGACCATCGTAGAAGTCCTTGCCGTTGTCTCGGTCGGAGGAGAGGTCGCAGTGGTCGACCCAGACGTTGGTGGAGGCCTGGATGCCAATGGCATCGCCGTTGTCGGCGACAACCTTGGAGATGGCAAGGTTACGGACGATGACGTTGGAGACGTCCTTGATGTAGAGACCGACTCCAACCAGCGAGGCGCCGGCGTTGCCAACAATGGTCTTGTCAGAGCCAACGCGGATCTTGGCGCCGCCGGAGATCTCGCCCTCGACAACAATGACGTAGGCCTCGTCAGCCTCGGCAGCAGAGCTGAACTCGGAGAGCGAGGATACAGTGGTGGTGGTGCCACCAGAGCCGCCAGTAGTTCCGCCGTTGGTGCTGGCGTAGCCAATGTCACAGGCGTCGGTGATGGTGGCACGCTTGGCGATGGAGCGGTCGACCTTGTGGAAGGTGGGCGTGGGGCTGGCAACGGCAGCGCCAATGACGGCGGCCAGCGGAGAGTACTTGGAGAATCTCATGATGAATGCTGGTGGTTGACGAGGTGTTGAGGTTTGTGGTGGTTGTATAAAAGAGTGAAGCAGCAAGTAATGCAGGGAACCAGTCCACTGTGAAATAGAAACGAATGTTGGAAAAGGGTGGAAAGAAGGAAGCTGAGATGGACGAGTGTCTGTCTTGGGGAGGAAAGAAAAGACTGAATTAGAGATGCCATCGCGAGTCTTTTATATCCCATTGCCTCACCGCGGCGTGCGGTAGTTGACGATGTTGGCCGGGATTACAGGAGGCTCAGTTGAGCGAAGCTAGCGGGCAGACCAAACATGGCTCAAGGCGGGGCCAAAAAGTGCACGAATGACAAGTATTGCCGGGTGGAGGCGTCGACCGCGAGAGGCCCGATGTGGATGGGGTCACTGTTGGGAATTGAGTGTCTTTGGCGGCAGCATTGCGTGGCCATGGCTGGTTTGGACACGGAACGGCGTCGATATCCCATGCTCGAAACAAGGTGACTGAAACGGGGAAAAGGGATGAAACGAGGTCATCAAGGGACCCTTGCAAGCAGCTGAACTAAGTCGTACTACATACTAAGCATCAATGGCAAGCATCAATGGGAAGCTTGGATGTCATGGATCATGATGGATGTCACGGCCACCGATCCCCCCGGTGTTTATGCTCCAATCAGGTAATACCGCCGATGATTCCCGATTTAATCCATCACTCACATTGCTTGGCGCGATGGGGGTAGAATTGATCGTCAAGCCGAGTTGCTTGATGGAGGCTGATCCAAGTGACCATTCCATTGCGACTCAATTCGCCTCACTAGCAACACCATCTCGCAAGACGCGCCATCTCCTCATCACGCCGTCTTCCAAAGCCAGGTTTCCGGAGCCCATTTCCCCGTCCGAAGGGAACAAGACGGAAACGATCATCGCCAACAAAAACTCCGTCGCATTCCGTGCCTCCCTCCTGGCCCTTGCACCGTTTCATCGGGACCCAGTATTGCGGTGTCGGCGTACATTTAGTGCATGGTAGGCCTGCACGGGCTCAGCGTACAGGGCACTTATGGAGGCTCGCCTGAGATTCACGAAACCCATCTTGCCGCGCGCAAATGAAGACATGACGCAGTGCGTGCTGGTTGGTGGTGGAGAAGCTAGCAGCCGCCAAGTCTTGAGAAACATTGAGCAATGAGCCTTTTGAAGATGAGCCCATTTCACTTATTTTCAGAGAGGTTTCACGGTCCGATGGTGGGGAGGGGGAAAATACTTCAAAGCAAACACACCAGAATTGTCTGTTTCTGCGATGAACCGCATTTCCCAACGAAATTCTATGTGGATGAATAGAACGGGGACTACATACAGGGACCATCGAAGGCGGCACCCAAACGCTAGAGGCCATTGGAGGCTTTAAGAGACGGCCGGAAATAGTACGTACGCGTACAAACATGCCTGTCACAGTATTCGGCGGTAAGCTTCTCCAGGAGTGAAGCTAGGTGACAACGAACATTCGCCCCTTTTCCTGTCAATGTTCCAGAGCTAGGATCTACCCGAACTCCACACCAAACGGGAACTTGGCACCTCAACTGTGTGGTCGGGCTACGGCCCTGGCGTCAATAATAAACGAAGATAGGATGTAAATCTACTTGGAGATTATAACAGCTGATAATGACGCACTAAGTGAAGATACGAGAGGATTGTTTTAATATTCCAGCTATTTAATTCTTCTGATTGGTAAAATCCGATTTAAAGTGCCTTCCCAGGTAGCATATCGATTTGGTGAAGTTTGATGCATCCACCTAGTCACATAAGCGTAGGGTAGGTAGATGTGCTTGTTGAACAGGAATATCCGGAAATACGTGAGCTCTCTAGCGGAGCGTTCCAATTTTGCAGTTAACAGTGCTTTATTGAAGAGGACAGTCACCCCTCATTCATTTACCGCGGAGTTCTCTCCAAAATCTCACCCGGATTCATTTTCTCCAAGGCTTATGCTACGTCATGTTGCGATCTAATTTCTGCATCAATGATTAGTGACAGTGACATACAATGACCCACCATCGGGTCATTTTCCATTTAGAGTACCTAATTCGCCGTGATGCTTAAAGAAGGAACCCTTTAAGCATATCATCATCAATGTGGGACTACGCCCTAGTTGCTCGTGTTTTTGCCGTCTTAACCGTGAAATGGAATGACGATCCACTAAAACCACGTACGCGAGCGCTTGGCGCGTTGCAATTGAAACACCTCCTGTCAACGACGGCACCCAGATGTAGTCGGCGTTTTTAATACTTGAGCTAGATTACATAACTTCATTCTGATGGATAGCTTGGCTCGAATCTATCCTTGTGATACATCATTCTGGGAGTGGCATCTCAATCGGCTGCTTAGGTGGGCCATGCATACCTGGATAACAACACAGACCCGCTCATGCTACCTCGCCTGACAGCGTCGACGGAATTTGCGAGGTGACAATATTCTACATCCATGACAGTTCCTCAGTGGGTTTACGTTGCGAGGGTCATCTATTTTTATTATTATTTCATTCATATTTTCTTTGTTATTTTGTGTGGCTTTTACTAAGCCATCGCTAAACCTCAGTTTACCAACATATTTATTCTTCGATGTCACAATATGTTGTAAAAGAGGGACATAGTTCCGAGAGGGGTTCTATAGAATCCCAGGAGTCCATAGAGTCCATCAAAGCCCGCTGTTCAGAGCTGCCGCCCTCCCAAAGTATTTCGGGCTTCAAGCCCATTTCTATAGCCTCAAATTTTCAGACCAGGAGGTGATTTGTATGTGAGCGCCCAACCCTCAAAAGCAAGCCTGGTTAAACGATTGAACCAACAACTGCTCTCGGCGGCGTGATTGATTTGCCAAAACTTCTGGTCGATGAGGGATACAGAGTCATTGTTGCCCCCGTCGCCATAACTGGGAGCGCGCCTGTGAACTGCACACGCAGCTCACTTTCGGGAGCTATATTGAGGTGGAAGCTGTTTTTGTTCTCTTGCCAACTACTCGTAGATTCAGGACGGTCTGCCTAAAATAGGCTATGTCAATGAGATATACTATGTCAACGTTGACTACGGCACTTATTTTGCGGCAGATCCAACTTCGACTTTTTGTCAGCTCACGAAATATCACAGAACTCACGGGACATCGCCATAGGTCTGGCGGCGAGGCTCTTCGCTACGGCCTCTTTCTACTAGATAAAAGAACTTAAGACCTTCAACTTGATCACTGAGGATTTTGCGAGAAGAAAGACGAGACATTCCAGGACATGGTCAAAAGCTTCGAATCCGACGACGGCCCTGTGTGGAAGTGCCTGGATTCTAAAAATACCGATCTCTACGACAACAAAATTGAAGGCGTTGACCAGCTGTCTGAGAAACAGAAAGCTTTAAAAGTGTCACCTCAAGTCTTCTACCTCAGTCTTTCATTTCATGAAAGAAATCACTTCCCAAAGGGTTGACCCGCTTGGGGAATCGAAGCACTTTACTCTTTTTCCACCAACATCGCGGAGCATCACGGATCACATCCCAATCCTAGGGCCGCTGACAAAGTTCTCGTCAATGCATTCGCGGACCTTGGATGCGTAGGCCTCAAAGCTGTCACCAAGTTTCGCTCTTTCGTAGAGTGGCTAGCCGAGGCAGTTGTCACACGGCTGCTAGAGAATATGGGCTATCATCTGGTGCTTCCTAAACTAGGGGCGTATATGCCGCGATACGATGTCATGCCGGCCTTGTTACCATTTGTATACGCTATGGGAGGTCAGAAGCTTACAGCTCCGCAGATGGAAATCCTGGGACCAGATCCGGGGGACTGGAACTTGAACGACGGTATTGTTAACATTGGATCTATGTCCGGCCTAAAGAGTTTTGTCAAGCGTCTCATCCCTCCCTAACTTTGATCTTGGAAATGCTGAAAAGAAGGGAGTTTACCGGCACCTAGGAGTCAGCGACCAAATAGATCATGCAGATGATATTTGGGTGTTCATTGAACCGCATACAGTGCGAATTATTCTCTATCTCATCATCTACCGAGTTGAATGCAGGGAGATCTCATGCAAGAGAAGTATTGGAATACCGCAAGCCTGATATCAAGACTTCCATTTGACAATCCAGGCATCTAATTAAGCTTCAATTTTGTGAATGGTACGATGTTTCGCTCCTGGGGCGCGTCTGATGTATGTATAGTCTTAGGGGAGAATAGTTTAGAAATATCGTAATTGTTCCATCATCACTAGGTTACCATCAATCATGAGATTAATATTGTGGTTGCACTGCCATCCATGCCATTAATCGAGTTAACTAAATAACTACTTCGACATCACAGAGATCGACTTCCTTGAAAGTCTTGTAGTTTGCGTGACGATCAAGGATCGATTTGAGTTGCTGGCTGTCTTTCTTCAAAGGTAACAAGCAGGCTTTTGTTTAGCACTGCAGCAACCCATTCTTTTCTGGCGGGTAGCGAGGCAAGGCGCCATTGAGTAGAGGGGTTGCAAACGACTGGACCGCCCTCTGAATCAGACGACTGAAAGCGAAATCGTCTAACCAGTTGTGATACACTGAGATACAGTTCGTAATATGAGAAACTTAGGCTGAAGTTAACAACTAGAAAGCACTCATTAGGCGGATAAGTGGAGGCTTACTGAACACCCATACAACTATTTGTTCCCTTGGAGAATGGTATGTAGTATTGATCCCTCAAAGAATCGTCTTTGAAGGTAGACCCATCGACTTCAATCCATCGATACGGGTCAAAAAGCTCAGGCATGGGGAAAGCTTTCTCATCTCTTAGGTACCAGATGGGGGACGAAGTTAAAATAGTCTGTTCTTTCGTAAGCATAGATTCCCTAAATGAGAACTGCAGGAAATTAAAGAAAGTTGTACCCCTTCTGGTATTTGGCTTCCAAACAACTCCACACCGCCTTCGGGAACAACCCGAGGCAGCATTGCAGCTGCTGTTCCTCCCCATCTAATCCCTTCCTTGACACAGGCTCGCAACCTTGGAATATTCTCCAAGACTGTCATTTCAGTAGAGAATTCTACTTCAAGCAAATCCTGATAGAGCGCATCCTGGAACAGAGGGTTCCATCCTAACGCAAACAAAATATGTGCAAGGGAACCTGAAGTGGTGTCTGTTCCAGGACCAAGATTTTCCTTCGCCTCTGAAAGTGCAGTTTCTGGGTGTAGTCCGGAGTTAACCAACACCTGGATCAGATTCGGGAAAATCGACCGAGAAGGCTTCGTAAACTCCATGGCTGCGCCCCAAGCATACTTAGTCCACTGGGCAACTGTTAGGTTCACATTCCCCATTTATAAGACTTCTTCTTACTTCGTCAAATTCGTCCAGGGCATGGCGATATAGGGATCGAATACCGGTCATCTGATATACTAAGTTTTCAAACTGCTCCCATGCTTCACAGGTAGCAGGAAAAGTTGTGAGCTATAAGTTGATGCTTCTTGTTAGACCATGAAACGGCGCCGCGCACTCACAGATACATACCATCGGCATCCGAGTTGCTTTCTCGTCATTCTTTGCCACCATCGCTAATCCATCACCTCGTGCCCAAGCATCAATTGCATTTAGCGAGTTTCCGAATGAGAAGCCGGCTATAGTTTTTGCGATGACTCGTTTAGATATGCTAACAGGGAGCAATGGAATTTGCTCACATATAATGTCGGCCTCCAGTGCCCGGCACGCTGAATTTATATCGATGGCTTTATTCTTCTTGACGAGCGCGTCCGCAAATAAGCGGATATGATGAACCATCAAAGACTCTAATTTCGGCATCTTGCTTCGGTTGAATAGTTGGCCCATCATTCTCCGTCGGTTGGAATGTTCCCGCGAATTACTTTGTGAGACAGTGAGTTAGGTGAGACGAGGACTAGTAGAATAACGAAGCCTACGTAATGGAAAAGAGAGCCGGATGCCCATCCTGCACAAATTGACCATACACTCTTGGGTCCTTTCGGAATCCACTGTTCACTTTGTGTACCGTGTCATAAACATCTAGAGAGTAAAAGGAGATCTCTCGTGGGCCTATTTGGATGAGGGGCCCTAAGCGCGTAAGTGAAAGTGGCAACAATCTGGTATCCAATGAAGCCAACCAAGTTTCTTATGTAGTGAAGGAAGATCCAGGGTGATAGTTCCCCAATATTCGCGAGGAAATGCCCATAGCAGCCGAGAGTATGGCGCACCTGCCCCTGCATTGGGAATCGCCGATAGCGGTGATGTATACGCTTGGAGGCAAAGCTCTCGGCGTATTAGCTTTTTGGTTCAATCGCAAATCATACACCGACTGACCTTGAAAAGCTGGAACGCAAAAACAATGAGCAACGTGCTGGTAGCGACTAAAATGAGGGCCATGGTGAAGCGGTTGCTGAATGAGTTTGAAACTCCAATACGACGGGCTGCCTGAATTTGTGGTCAGCCCAACCAACGGTTATCAATTTAGTATTTTAGACATGGGCTATCATGCAAGCTGGCAGGCACATTGCGTGATGTATCAATCCCGTTCGGACCTGCAAAGACCAAGCGAGTAAGCTCTAGACCGAGGCTCTTTTGCTTGAAGAAAGTGCCCATGACTCACATTATTGCAGTCGGCATGGATTGTTGCTCAGGTCACCTGCAGCGCCATCCAGTATGGTGACATATGGAGGCTCGATTGCGTAAACGTAAGCCCCGCAGGACTACTTACATGTTCAAAAGAGCCGACCTTTAAGAGGGTCTGCTTACCGGATTGACTGCCATAATAGGTTTAGATAGGTAGGTCTATTGGAAGATATTCCTTGCAGGTTAAATTTCCGTGTTGTCCGCGTGTTTTTGCTAGTCCCGACTTGCCATAAGACCGTCGCGGGACAAATCTCTATAGGCTTGACAATTACAAGCCTAACCATCCTGGTTCTGCTTCGGCGAATTCCCAGGTCTCGATTGATTCCACCATTACCACCCCCACTTTACGTGATCTGTAGACAGAGTCTCTATTGGGTATGGAGATGGGTGGACACCCAGAGCAACCGACTGCCCACAGCGTCAGGCCCACATGAAATGGGCAGTGCATTAAGTATCCCGCAAAATTCTGCGAAGAGGAAACAAAGTCAACCGGATCATTCCAGCAAGTATCAGTGATGGCCGACAAACAGCAAGACCCAGCAGGAATTCTCCCAGCTAAGGGGAAGGAGGGTGGAGAAGAACTTGAAGGGAATGCAGCTGACGCGCGAGTTTTGGTAAGAGTTGCTCATCATTTCTGGCCTCGAATTGTCGCTCATCAATTGTCAATACAGGAAAATCTCGGATACGAACCCGTCAGTTTGTTTACATTGAGTAATAGCCATACAATTTAATTGACAGCGTTAGGTTTTGCACCGGACCTTCAACGTCTTCCATAATTTCGCGACGACGTTTGGTAAGTTAAACCTGACCGAGATCTAAGATGAGCTCTTCACTTACTTTGGACAGCGGCTCTCTACTTTATTGGTGGTGTGCGAGTCACATTTTCGACTGGAATAGCAGCTGGAGGCAACCTTGCATATTGGTTTGAGATATCACCGCCATTAGGTTTGTGCAGTATTGACTAATTCATGTCTTGGCAGGACGAGTTTCCTGGTAACCTGTGTCTTCACTTTCATCACGGCCGCAGTGATTGCCGAAATATGCTCATCGCTGCCTTTGGCGGGCTCCATCTACCTGTGGGCTGCTGAAGCCGGCGGCCCGCGGTTTGGAAGGCTATTCGGCTTCGTTGTTGCATGGTGGAGCACTACAGCGTGGACGACGTTTTGTGCGAGTAAGATTGCATGATATCCCCCAATGGCATCATGTCGTCGTCTAATACTATTCCAGGCAATACGCAAGCTGCTGTCAACTACATGCTTTCCGTGGGTCAAACAAAGTGTTCAATCAATCCACATTCATGATGCTAATATGAGAGGGTTAGGAAATTGTCGTATTCAACGTCGACTTCCCATCTGATAGCTCTAGCATCAAGTTCCGTGCCGTGCAGTGGATCTGCACTGAGGTCATGTTGGCTCTGGCGGCAATTTGGAATCTGCTGCCGCGTAAGTATTGCCCACCCGTCGCGATCTTAGCTTTAAATCTCACTTTCTGGACAGCTCGTTATTTCAAGTGGATTTTCTACTTGTCCACAGGCTCCGTGCTATTGGACTTTGTTCTCAATTTAATTTGGCTGCCTGTGGCCGCCAGCAAAACCTACGGATTCCGTTCGACACACGATGCCTTCATGACCACCTATAATGGCACAGGCGCACCGGCAGGCTGGAATTGGTGTCTTTCCTATCTTGCAACTGCGGGGATTCTCATTGGATTCGATGCTTCAGGCCATGTTGCTGAGGAAACAAAGAATGCCAGCGTTGCTGCTGCAAGAGGTATCTTTTGGAGCACAATTGCAAGTGGACTGGGAGGCTTTGTTGTGGTGATCCTTTTTCTGTTCTGTGTGGTAAGTGTCAAGCTGCTAGTTCAGGAACGCTCCGGAAAACTAATAGGTCACCATTCAGCCCGATGCTGAGACGCTTTTCTCGTTTGGAGGCGCACAACCCTTCGTACCGCTATATGCAGCTATTCTCGGAGACAGAGCGCATATCATTATGAACATTATTTGCATCGTCGCTCTTTGGTTTGTATGGACACCTTCTCCACGATCCATCGGTTCCGTGGCTCCAAATTAATAATGTACTCATCACTAACCTACGACAGAATACGGCCATTGCCGTCCTAGCTGCCTCCAGGCTCGTGTTTGCGGTGGCCAGAGACGGAGTCTTGCCATTTTCCCCCTGGGTTTCTCGAGTTGTGGATGGACAGCCTCGCAACGCCGTCATCGTGGTGTGGGTGGTTGCGTCCATAATCACCTGTACCATTTTGCCATCATCAGTCGCCTTTACTTCCCTTGTATCTGCAGCAGGGGTTCCATCAGCCGCAGCATATGGGCTCATCTGTCTTGGGCGCCTATTTTTGACACCAAACAGATTCCCCAAACCTGCATGGAGTCTTGGCCGCCTCAGCAAGCCGTTCCAAGCCATCGCGGTCTTGTGGAACGGGTGGGTTGTGGCGGTTCTCTTTTCCCCATACGCTTTCCCAGTCCAAGGTTCGACTTTGAACTATGCCCCAGTCATCATGGCTATTGTCACAATCTTTGCGCTTCTTTCGTGGTGGCTCATCCCGGCCGAAGAGTGGCTTCCCAGCCAACGAATTCAAGCGACCCTTGAAGCCCCGGATATTGATGAGAGGCCGACAAATGCGGACCAAACATCCACTGATAACGAGGCAATTATACACTAGGTAATCTAGCGTATGGGGGATTGAACAAAGGGCCGGCTCTATTGATCACCACACGGCTGTTTGATGTGGGCATACTTTTGCTATTGATTCCTCGTACTGCCACTACCGGAGGATGTGTCACAGCCCTAGGCCGTGGTGCACCGAGCCTGAGGAAATACTTGAATTATCATCTGAGATAGGTTCGTCGAACGCTACACTACACTTTTTATAAGCGACATGAGATCCTCGGCAGTTAGCGGACTGGGCTTTCGACGAAGCAAGCAAGACCATCTTTCCATTCCTAATCGGTATATTCATATGTAAATATAGATATTGTCACCAAGTAAGGCAGCTGCCAATGCTGGCGATCCAGTTTCATAGTGTCATGTAGTGCAGGGTCTCAGAGCATCTTCAAACAAGTGGCTGTCGCAGTGATGCCACCAAGTTCCATCGCATTCAAAATTTCGCCAAATCTTGACTCACTCTACAATCGCCCGATGGTTCATCTAGATTTCGCTCTTCAGATCGCGTCAGCAGTATTCCTAAAAGTTATTTTGGAATTCTCGGTTATCAGGAATGTATTGGCGATTAGTGTGTCCTTGGCACTCTAAACAAGAACGTAGTGGCCTCTTTATGGTATGTGACTCGATCAAGCATTTCCCGTTTCGACCGTTTTGGCGTTCCGCGTGCCAAATGAAGTATGAATCAGCTTCGGGCATCTCAAGTACCTGGACGCTAAAGCAGCTGAGGGTGAGCCATTTGCAACCTGCCGTCACACCCACTTTCAGGATAGTGACAAGTTCACTAAGCTTAAAATCTTTGAAGATTTTTGTGTCAGCTGAACCGTTAAATGTCTTGTCAATATTGTCTTGTTTAACTCAAAACAGCCCCGTTGGGAAGCCTCTCCTGCGCCGTTTCAAAGCCACAATCAGACGCGTCAGCAGAAGCAAGCTTGGTAACTGGCTAGGAACCGAGCTGTTTGGCGAATAGCGGAACACACAGCGGAATCTAGATCCTGAATATGTCTTGGCCTTCCCTTAAGACACATTAACACAACGTGGTGGTACGGGTCGGCTGGTCTGGACCGTCCCGCGTTCCATCTCGGCATTCCACGCCTCCTTGGCATCGGAAGACGATATGGTATATAGGAAGCCGTCAAATGCTGTTTTGATCTCCTAATATCACCCACAATCTACTCCTCTTCAATTTGATTACAGCTTCCTGGATCTTTGTTCGGCGTTGGATTTGCGGTTGCAACTCTCTACAAGCGCCAACATACTTCCTTCCTCTTCCTCATTCAAGTCAACGCATACAATGGCTATCATCAAAATATCCTCGCTTGTTACCATTGTGGCCTCTGTCGCCAATGTTGCCGCCCACGGACATGTTGACTGGCTCATTACCAACGGCGTGGCTTACAGAGGCTATGATGCTCCGGCCTTCTCTTGGAATCCCAACCATGACCCTGTAGTTGGCTGGACCATTGGGGCTACAGATAATGGTTACGTTGAGCCTAACAGCTTCGGTGAACCTGATATTATCTGCCATAAGGGTGCCAAGGCAGCGCGAGGTCATGTCACTGTACAGGCGGGAGAAAAGATCAACCTGAAATGGAACACATGGCCTGAGTCTCACAAAGGACCGGTTATTGACTACTTGGCCAAGTGCCCGGGTAACTGCGAGGATGCAGACAAGACGCAGCTGGAGTTCTTCAAGATCAGTGTTAGCGGACTGATTGACATGTCTCTCCAGAGCGGGAAGTGGGGGGCCGATGTCCTCGTTGCAAATGGTTTCTCCTGGACGGTCCAGATTCCCGCCAACCTGGCTGCGGGAAACTATGTTTTGCGGCATGAGATCATTGCCCTCCACGGCAGTGGCCAACCAAATGGTGCCCAGAACTATCCCCAGTGCTTCAACATCAAAGTTACCGGCGGCGGCTCTCTGGCTCCGGCAGGCGTCAAGGGCACGTCGTTGTATAAGTCAAACGACCCCGGTATTTTGTTCAACCTCTACACCACACCACTGTCGTATACAATCCCCGGCCCAACTCTTGTTTCTGGCTTGCCATCTACGGTTGCCCAAGCCGCCACTAGTGCATCTGTCACGTCCAGTGCCACGGTGCCAGGCCAGAGTCAAGGCAGCAGCACAACCGCTTCGCAAACCTCGTCTTCTGCCCCGAATTCGAATGTCCAGTCAACTTCGACCACGTCAATAGGCGCTGGGGTCACTACCCTCAGAACCACGACAACGACGTCAAGCATCGCATCTGCAACCTCAACCGAGGGCATCATTTGTGGGCCAATCAGTGGAGGGTTGCCCAAATACAGCCAATGTGGTGGCAAGGACTACACAGGGCCTACAGTGTGCGCGTGGGGTTCTACATGTCAAGTGTTGAACCCGTATTACTCTCAGTGTCTTTAGTTGTGCTAGGGGTGTCTGGGTTCAGTTAATGCTTTGGGGTTATCTATCGTTAATGAGTGTGAATAACAACGATGAAATTGATTACAATATATCACCTCCGCTGTAGGGCGGTGGACCTATAACCGGCAAGTGATTTATGTGTAATTCCTGTTTGGATTCATACCATCTGAGCCTTTCAAAGCTCGCACGTACATATATAGAGGCAACGAGTGAGGTGAGCGAATGTCATATTTGGAAGGGCAATTATTCATATTGCCAAGCTAAAAGATATAAACATGTAATGTATTAAACTTACTTGGTGAATGGAGGCAAATTCGGCGTCAATCATAAACCGCCAAAAGTAAAGGCTAGACTGTATACGATTTGATGCAGTGACACTAATGCAACTTGCTGACACTTGGCTCCACTCCTTTTGCAGGGTCGACTCCACTCGAGACGAAGTTATCCAAGCAAAAGCCAAGAAAACAGGGACAAGGAGTATTTGGTGAATAAAGGCAGCTGAGGAGAGTCAGTGAAGGTCATGATAAGGGAGAATTTGGTGGTAGAAACCCTTGGAACATAGTCGAACGGCTGGAACACAAACTCCTTGCTTAATCTTAATAAGCTACTTCCGAGGTTCATCCCCCGGACCTTTCGGCGTTTGGCCTATCTCCTGATCAAGCTCCGCCACGAGTCAGTGCGGTGTGGTGCAACGGGAGGAGAATCATGTCCCACCCAAACACTAAAGGTAAGCAGGTCGCATAAATATGGACGCTACGTGGTACGCTCAAGCGAGAGGAGCCGGCATCTGTTCCTCCTCCCCTTCCGAACATCACCGAACGTCATGGATCAACTTGGCCCCAATTACCCGCTCGTTCTGTTGCAGCCGATGCAGCAGCGATCAGAAGTGCGCAATACCACGGATGATTGGACTGGCGTGACAAGCACGGCCCAGAGGAGAAAACTACAGAACCGGCTTAATCAAAGGGCTCGCCGTTAGTGACGCCATACCCTAGTTCGCTGTAAGATGATCACTCAGCTGACATTCCCTCTCTGTGGTTGGGTCTTTAGGAAGAAGAAAGATGGAACTGAACCCAGGTGGCGCTGCAAATAGCAACGCCCATGCGATGATAGCATCTGCAGCCATGTCTCCTCATTATGCGGACAGCCTAGTGCAAGCAAAACACCTGGTGGACCGCCATGGTACAGAGGATGCTCGTAAAGATCAGACCTCGCAACGGCTGCGTTGTCATCTAGTAAGCGAAGAGAAGCAGATGATGGTCCGTAAATTTGCGCAACAAGCCTACGTCGAGTACGTGGCGGGGATGCATTGCCTCGGCAACCTCCCAACCTTGATGGGAGTCAACGTCTTCTACGCGCTGTCCCGCAATGCTACAGCTCTGGGTGTTACCGAGGAGTGGCTCCTATGTGATGGCTTGTCACCGTTCTCTTGCCAGGGGCCTGGCTTGGGCGAATACTCATTGGAAGCAATGGAAACGCCTACAATTTCCCGTCCCCAGTCCCTCCATCCAACGGGAATGCAGCTTTCCATTCCCCACCACCCCTGGATCGATCTATTCCCTGTGCCTCGATTCCGAGACAACGTTCTGGTTGCGATTACCAAAGCTGACGCAATCGACGAAGATGAGCTGTGCTACGACATGGTCGAAGTCACTGACGGCGGTGTGACAGACAAGGCAGCACTTATAATCTGGGGCGAACCGTGGGATCCGCGGGCCTGGGAGGTGAGCGAGACCTTCTTAAGGAAGTGGGGGTCGTTGCTAGAAGGCTGTTGGGAAATGCAGGAGGCGACAAATTACTGGCGTGCGAAAAGAGGAGAAAAGAGGCTCACATTTTGATGCGTTATGGACCACATGTGAGGGGCAAGGAGCGCTGCGTGTTTATAGTATCATAGTAACGGAAAGGAAACCTTGAATAACTATTGGTATATCTATCAATATCGGGTTCAGTCAGGGCTGCCTCAGGCGCAGTAAAGCCAATGTAAGACCTCCTCTACTCTGCAACCGCAAATCGACTCCGTTTTCTCAAGGCCGCTCCCTTCGACCACAGCACAAATACGCCAATGATGCACCCGGAACACAACCCACCCAGTAAACTCGTACCCTTCGATACCCCAAGCGTATCATACAATGGTGTGCTCCACAATACCGAGGCAAGAGCCATGCCGGCACGGCAGAAGGTATTCGCCCCCAGGAGGCTAGCCGCGTACTGCGGATACGCAAGGGACAAATAGACAAAGATACTCTGAATGATGATGCAAAACCCTCCACTGGAAAGCATCACCCCTATACTCGGAACAATCCAGTGAATTTCCGGTCGGGCAGTCCACGCAAACAGAAAGAGGCCAATGGGAACGAAGAAACTGGCAAAAACCGCAGGGACCAGCCGAACCTCGGGTTCCAATTGTCGGCCTTCACGCACGGCGCGATTGACAACAAAATGGATAAAGGATAGATATGGCACGCCGGCGACGAGGACTGCAACCAGAACCGACATGAAGACAAGTCCCATCTCTCCCCAATTCATGCCATATATGTCCACGTACACGAAAGGGAAGACCTCGAAGAACGAGTAGAATATGGCGTAAATCAGGCCGCAGTACAGGCTTGTAAAGAGCACAGAAGGGTCGAGAAGGTTGATTTTCCACGGAATCATGAGCGAGTTGCGGGCGATGGTTGCGGCAGAGAGATGCTGTTGCGATATTTCCGACTGGGACTTGTAGTTTGCATTGTTCATCAAGGCGCGGAGTCGAGCAGCGCGGCGGTGAAGAATATTCGCGGCCGAGGTTTCGGGGAGAAGAAGCTTTGGAAGAATGAGAATCAACAGCCATTTTTGTCAAATAAGAATTAAACTTACCATGTTGACGAGAGAGAAGCTCGATATCCAAAGTATTTCCCACATTGCCCATCGCCAGTTTTTCGTGGGAACACTGAACCCAGCAATCATAGGACCTACAGACGGACCAGCAAGTGGAAAGAATGCCCAGAGATACAAGGCATACGGCATGGCCAGCGGTGCAGTGATGTCGCTGATGGAGCCACCCCCGTTGGCGAGACCCGGCGAACCGAAGAAGCCCTGAAGGAAGCGCAATATCATGAAGCCAGGAATGTTGTCTGCCAGCGCAGTTGGAACCGAAAGCACAACGAATAGTATAAGCGTCGTCACGTACACCGGGTTGCGCCCAATGGACGCAATCTCTGACGGTGGACCGAAAACCAGGGGTCCAAGCCCGTACCCAAGGACGTAGAGACCAAGCCCCAAAGAAGCCGTGACGCTTGAGATGCCGTATATTCTCATAAGTTCGGGAGCGGCGGGCGTGTATATCGATGATGACATGTAGATGGCAAAGGTGTAGATATTGATGGAGAGATGGAGGTATGCCTTCTTCCACGCGGACCAGTTCTGTGGATTCTCCTTGTCTTCGTCGGAGTACCAATCCACGATGATCCATTCCTGTGCCCCTTCGACTTCTGATGAAGGCTCGGAACCACGATTTCTCGAGGCGTCATAGTACCGTTCTGGCAGTTTAAAGCCTGGCTGCTCGTCCGGATACTTGAGGAGACCGCCTTTGGTCGCCCTGCGAACGAGCTGACCTAAGGGAGTGTCTCGGAAAAGGGGTGCAAGTTCCGCCATGGTGAGGAACTGAATAAATGAAAACGAGCTACGCCTTTAAGAAATGAAAAAGAACTGGAAGCCATGATCTAGATGGTCGACGATTTAAGGTCTATTTAAGGCTTCCCAAATGTATTGTGTACTGTTTTTCGCCCATCTTGGGAGAAAGTCTGGGGTTCCGGTTTAGGTTAAGTTGTCAGCATGCTGCATTAGTGCCTGGAACCAGAAGCTCCACCACCCCCAGGATCCGTTATTAGCACCCGACGTCCCGACTCGCGCCTAAAATACAGGGCAATAACAGATTTTGGCCACCTGGAGGACCAGACTTTTTTACCCTACCTATAGCTAGCAAGGTAGGCCACATCAACAGTATAGGTCACATTCTCAATCAATAAGATCAAATAAATGAGATTGGAGACGGTGAAACCTGATTTATATCGTGCTTGAAATACTAAGCAGGACGTTTCCTCCGATCAAGATTGGAATGGAAGTGGCCGTTGCACACACGACTATACCAATGCATGCCAGAATACCACTACCGCTAAACCAATATCGACCACCGAATATATCTGACAGACAACCAACAGGCCCAAAGACACGGCCAATGCGGCATTTTACACGAGAGGGATTCATGTATATCAAGGGTGGAGGCCCTCTGAACATGATCGAGATCGCTGGGTTTCTCCACGTTCGCTAACTGTGCTGAAGCTCACGAATAAATTCACCAAAGCAGAGCAGGGTAAACAGGTACTTGATGGAGGCAGTAGGGGATAATGCTGGGATGTATCACGAGATATGGGTTCCAGTGGCTACGCGTGTTCTAGACTTATCACCCGGAAACAGGAGCCATTCTAACAGCTGATTACCGGTCGGTGCGTACTTGTACGGTAGCACCTTAGACTAACAACCTACGCTAAAGTGTAACAATAAAAACCCAGAAATTAGAAATCGCAAAATTGCACAATTACAGCCCTATAATTTTAGAGCCTAGCCTCTATATTTATAGAGACCTACCTACTATAGCCCTTTATAGTCTGCAGTTTTTCCAGTGGGCTGTAGCAGCTACAGACTGCAAGCTGTATTCTTATCAGCCAGCCCTCTAGATAATAGAAAATTACTACTGCTATAACAGGCTGTATAGAGAAAAGCTACAGCTACTATTACCTGCTGCGAGAGGTGCTATTACAGCAGCTGCAGGCTGCTATACTGCAGCTGCTATTCCTGAGTAGAAGGCTGACAGCTGCAGTATAAAATTAGGCAAAATATAGCTCTGTAAGGCTGCAGTTTTCAGCTTCTATCTAGATACTAACTGCTTGCTGCAATAGCAGCTACAGCACAACAGCCTGCAGCTGCCGCAATAATGCCTGTTACAGCAAGCAATAATAGCTGCAGCTTTTCTCTATACAGCCTGCTTAGTAGCTGTAATTTTCTATTATCTAGAGAGCTGGCTGGTAAGAATACAGCTTGAAGACTGTAGCTGCTATAGCCCACTGGAAAGACTGTAAACTATAGGGGGCTGTAGTAGGTAGAGCCCTATAAATATAGGGGCTAGACTCTATAACTAAAGGGCTATATTTGTGCGATTTCCGATTTCCGGATTTTGGTTATTGCACTTTATTGCAGTTGGTCTAAGGTGCCACCGGATACCTGAGCCGCTTGCCCGCACTGCTAACGGTATCGACTGAGTCCAGGCGGCGCGTCATGTTCGCGAGGTCAAGGATTTCCATTAAGATCAGCTTTATGATAGGCCCATCAAAGCTACTAGCTAGGTAGGCGCATGTGGCTATCTCACCCCATGGGGTTTCGGGACTTGTGGGGGGTTACTTCTCGGCTTTTTGTTGTAGATCGTGGCAGATGCAAAGGGACAGGACTCGTTTTCCGCGGCCGCGTAACATCACGACCACACCTTTCATGGGTACAGATTAGCCCAGACGACCTTGTCGATAAATTCTACCAGGAAAATAAAGCGAGGCTCTGGAAGTTCATTTTCTAGCTTGGGGTTGGCAAGGAAACTATAACCGGCCCGCATCTCCATTAAGATTTCTGCAGCCCTCTGTTGTTTCTACAATTCTTCTTGTATTTCCAGTTCTCTAATGACCAACTCAATAAATTGTGCACTGTTTAAGCAAATGGAAATCACTTTGCATATGAATATCATCCATTATGACGAAGGTAGCCTTAATTCTTTTCGTTTTGTCTCAAGCCGTAACCCTAGCACCTATATACCCCTCCGGCTATCAACGTGCCTTCACTGAGGTCCGCCGGCAGGGCCGGTGTTGTCCCAGTAATTGTCACCCTTAGCACGGCATGTGCCGATGACACAGTAGTACCCGCCGCCACGATTATCTGAGTTTGGAGACTTAACAATAACAGGGTCGCTGACGATTGTGACGGGATTTCCGGAAGTACTAAAGCCGATAGTAAAGGACTCGGACTCTAGATATCCCACCGAGAAGGACGCAGCTGAGCCGCAGCTGATGACCTCCTGTAAAAAGTTAGTCCGAGGATCTGTGACGCTATTGAGTACGCTGCTGCTCGCACTGATCTGCAGATGATAGTAGTTTTAATCCGGGTCACCGTCGCCCACTGCAACAGTACTCTGGATAGGGGCGCATGGAATAATTTGGCGCTGTTCTTTAACAGTTCTCTCTGCAATAGCTTGGAGCAAGAAGCCAGGAATACCGGGGAGAATGCAATCAACCTCGGCACTTGTAGGATTGAACTTTTTGTTACAGATGGCACCCCACGACAGATCCTTTCTGGCACGAGTCTTGTTGGTAAAGTTGCCGAAATTCACTTAGCCAAAGCCGTTGTCGTCTGCATTAAAGGTAATGGAGAAGTTGACAAAGTTACCAGAATTGATGGTGCTGCTATCGGTTTCTCCATAAAACTCAGTTTTGTCGGAATTGTAGACCTTGAGAGATGTTGTAGAGTCGTCTTTAGCATAGGACCAGATGGCTCGGATTTTCTGGGGAGCAGTTGTTGTGGCATGGGGAGCAGCGAGGGATCCCACAGCCAGGGAAAATAGAAGATTGTAAGTTAACTTCATATTGTGTGATTTTGTTCAGGCCGTTGGTGGAGTTGCTTTGGTTCAAGAGAACATGAGAAGGCAGGCCCCATTTTACTTATACATGTTGAAGGGTGGTGTCCCCGTTTCTCAAAGATATCATTTTCACCGTTTCCATAGGATAACTGGGTCATCTCGAGACTATTGGAAGAACCAAGGCTGTGCAGTTTCATGCTCGCTCCCACAATGTGAGCTTCCTAAATGGGCTCGATCAGTACTCATACATGTGGCCAAAGGATTGCGACCATGGGTACATGGATGGTTGAAGGATCAAATGCCAGACCTTTCTAGGGGTCGATCGATCTATCACTTGGGCTTTTTGCTGCTGCCTTGGATATTCTGCACATGCACGCTAATGCTTTTGCGGATGATTGGGCGGAGGGCGGAGGGGATGTTGAGGTGTTTGCTGGCCTAATATGAACCAATGTACAGCCTCGGTCGAAACGAGGATCCAGTATATGCCCATGTACCCTAATCCTTCGCTGTTCATAGAAGTGGAGGGGAATTTCAAAGGAGCAAAGTGCACCTACGAATGGTGCTACTCGACCTATGGGTGTGGAAGTGGTGGTTCTTGCGAAATTTCGCTTTCAGCTGCGCGATATATCTGTTACTATCCTGTACCGAACATCCTGTAAGACGAAGCGGAGACACGAAAGTTGGAACCAACCATGAGTTGAGAAAAGAAAATCCTCAGCTTGCAAATAATGCAAGTCGAACCTAAAGATTGAGAACTTGTTCGTTTTATTACCCCTCCATTAGAATGCTCCCATAAATTGCTATCACCATCCTAGTGTTGAGACAACCTCTCGAAGGATCAAGTCTGACCACAGGTGACCGCTCAAACGGATATTGCGGCAGGCGGAAAGAACAAGGGTGAGATCAAGATCGTCGGCGCTCAAGCTTAGCTGGGCACTATTACATCCGTCTGTTTGTGGGAAACAGCAGGCCATTACGCACCCCATGTTCTCCGAGGTCGTTTGAAAGAGAACTGGCCACGTGCGAGTCCTATCTTTCACTCTACAAACTAAATCCTGAATCAGAATCTCCGTGGTCGACGTTGTTGAAGATAACCAAGGTCAAGGGTCACATTTTTAGGGTGGCGGAAGGATTCATAGATTGTGGCTCAGTGCTGACGAAAAGTGGAATGTTCCACCGGGGACAGGCTCCCAAACTCATACCTAACACAATGAGCTAGGGCAGTCAGCTTGTAGGCACAATGTTGATCGCCGACACAGTGGAAAGCGACGGCGTAGTCATTTGTATCGTCGTTACAGGCCTTGGGATACCGAAAATCGTTCGGAACGCCTCGGAGCACGATTCACCTTAATTACACCGTCCAATTGAGACTCAAGCGTCCAAAATTGACCTCGTAAATTGTAAAGGAGTGCTAGACCTGCAGGCTCTCGTGTACGACCGATATGGTATTTCTCAGAATATTGATATCTTCAGTAAGATGGATGTACAGCGGATTCGCAGAGGATCAGGTCTTGAAGGATTTTGTACACGCAATCAATCTGGAATATATCCCTGTCAATGGCGTGGGAACTGGATCATGAGCGGGGCGGAGATGACAGCATTGTCTATCCCACGATAACAATATGTGTATCAAGAGCATAGAGGGAGTGTCATGAACTTTTCTGAAGGACTTGAAGCTCTCGCCTTGCGGTAGAAGCCGCCGTCCAAACCATACCTGGTGACTCGAAGGATGAACCCCCCTTGTTGGAAGGCGACCAACGTGCTGGAGCAAGCCATTGGTCGCGTGACCAGTTTTAGAAGAGTGTAGCAATGGCTAAGTGGACACCGCCGAAACAGCTGATGCCCTGGATAAATAATATTAGGCCTTCAAGGCACTGTACAATTCCCATGTTGTGCTTAGAGGAACATATCGCGAGGTCAGCTCATCGCACACTCGGGAGATTTGATCAATTTTACTGAAACTGTTTGTGATAGTTAAATCTCTGAGTTTGCGAGTCAGAGGCTAGGGTGGGCTTAGAGTACAACTGCCGTAGTTGAAAGCGCCTAAAATTTGACTGAATTAGTAGAAAGGACACAACAGCCTGATGGAATTACACAAGAGTCATCTCAAACAGCGGTAACATCTGCAATTGGGCTTGAGGATGTGGATGGTGCAAACCGAGACTAAGTAGGAATTTTGGCTTGTGAAAATACCGAAAACAAGAGTCATTAGTGTGAAGATGTGCACAGAGCTTCTCCATGCGTAATGTTCTCCTTGAAAAACATGTCATAGGGATTGGTTGAACGTGACCCGTTGGCGAGGCGCAAACCCAGTCAATGTTGACGTTGTGTAAGAGCAAAGAGGCGACAATATGGCACCCAGATCAGCGACACGAGTCAAAAATATGTACTCGAGACCGAGGCTCGGAATAATATTTAAACCAGCTGCGTGAAAAATACCAGACCTAGACCTGACCATCATCTGTTGCATGCCTAAAGCATGGATCAGAACTCTCGGCGTAGGATTAGCCAACTAAAAATAGCATACGATTAATTGCTCTTGTGGACATCGTCTCGATAAAATGCTCTAACAAAACAGCCGAGTGCGCCGCCTCGCATTAAATATGTGTCAGCTGAAAAAAAAGTCACTGATCTGCACGACTTGTTCCAATGATCGCTCCTGGATGCCTCCCCTTACTCTGGCTTAGTTGGGACTTGCCCCGGATTGGAAAGTGGGTGGATTCCATCTTTGGACTAGGGTTTTTCAAACGACCCATGCATGGGAATGGGAGATTGATGCCTCGTTCACTATAAATTTTACTGTGGCATTTGACTTGTTGGTAGTGGTATTTAGGACCCTGAAAGAATGCCTTTTGTTTTGTGACCTTCACCGAAATTTCCCTGCGTCAACATCCATTGCCAAGGCCACTTCCAATTAGACCTTCAGCGCCAAACATCCAAGAACCCGACCCGTCAAACTGAGTTGATGCATCTCATCGTTTCTGGGCCTTTGAAATCCCATATCGACGAGAATCTGTATTTCAGAAACCCGCTGAAAAGGAAGGGGGAGGATGCCACGAGTCCGCCGACGTTCCAAGAAGCACTCGCGAGCAAACCGAACGGAGGACGACTGGGAACACGTCTCGGAGCCAGCTCAGAGGCGGCGGATCCAAAATCGCAACGCCCAACGCAAGTTTAGTGAGTGTTGAAATGGACCGGCATCGGGCGTACTAAGACTAACACGAAACCGAAGGGCAGAAGATCAAAGAAACAACTGAAACGGCCAAAAGGGATTCTTTGAACCAATCACATTCCCAAAATAGCTATCGTACCTCTGATGCTCTTGAGATGGTAGAGGAGAGTGAAATCAGTGGACTCCCGTGGGGCAGCATCAACCTACGATATATTATAGCAAAGGGCGACGAAGAGCAGAGGACACAAGTTCAACAAAACCAACTATTAGCGGATGCAAGTATTCTTTGCGGATCCTCTGACGCAGAGCTGCCGACGCGATTAGCAACTCCATTGCTAGATGCAATGGGTGCGTTTTACATCCCACCTGACCTGTTAACAATAGATACAGGATTCCCGGTAGTATGGCCCGAGACATCTGAACAAGGTGAAACTGGAAGGTCCCCTTGCCCTGTAAAATGCGCTGAAGGGGTATTTGCTGTACCTTGAATGTAAATTAGTTAGGAGGAGTACCCAGGTAGCTCGGCTCTGATTTGGGAACGAGATTCGTAGGGAAGATGATACACGACGCATTAGCTGTCCTCAATTAATGGCGTCGAATGACATTGCAAGACAAGACATACCTACCTCCCAGCATTGAACTTTTGCCGGACCTTCTCTTCTCATCGCCTCCTGCATGTCAGCTGAGAATAGCGCGGAACGGGGAATGTCGGGTGTGACACACTGGTCCAATAAGAAAAGACGCGGAGTGCAATCCTTGTCAGAGCCAGCCTCCGCATCTTACTCGAAATGGAGATCACCCACATGCCAAATCAGGTTTGGTCTGGATCGCCAAAGCGGAGTTAAACAGCTTGTGTCCTCCCCTCCCACGAATGCCTTCATGTCTGAGAAAAGCGGTCGACAGCGTACCTCAGCGACAATGGCATCTGGACAACCAGCGCCGTTACTCTTTTTAAACCACCTATCAACTGATAGTTTTCGCAAGGAGCGCCAATTGGACACGCGAGCAAAGGCTCACGCATCGAGGCAAGGCCATCAGCTTAAATCTACCCAACCAAAAAACTTCAAGTTCGTCACTTGCTTCTCGAGGGGTGGGACTGGGCGAGACTCGGATCTCGCTGAGACTAAGGCGTCAACTAAGCCCAGTGGTCGTCCGGCAAAGAGCAAGTCCACGCCCAAAAGAGGTCGTCCGAATGATCAGGATGCCTCTCAGCTGCTACCCAGGGGTATCTCGCCCCGCGGGATAGGCGTCGGCGTCTGGGATCCATTCAACTCCCTTATCGTCCCGAACCTTGCACAAGACGAGCATTTTATGCTCCACTATGGTATGTTGCTCCCCTTTGTTGAACCGCTCTCCAATGCGGTTCCCTGTCACGCCTATCCTCCGATTTATACTTGCATAACATGGACGCGTTGAATAACCCCAGCTGACGCTCTTTCATAGCATTCTCTACCACCTGGTCGGCTTTTGGAGAGTCGGAGGGGGGCAAAAACACATTTGTCCAGCACTGGATGTGGCGGACCATGGAGAACCCTGCCACATTGTATGCCCAACTACTGGGCTCATCTACTCACTATGTCCTCTCCTGCTCCGAGTCCATGTCCCATAGTCACACCATCACCATGGGCCTGCAATGGAAGGCCCAAGCTATCCAAGCCCTACGATGCGAGATCGACGGGTACCAGGCATTCCCTGACGTCGCCATTGCTGATAGCGCACTGGTCGCCATTTTCGTGCTAGCTGTTCACGGGGGGTTTGACCTTTCGCCGCAACCTGAGCCACATCCATTGTCACCATTGGCTACTTACCGCGATATGCATATATATGGTAGGATGACATTTGCTGAAGAGCATGTAAGGGCTCTATATACGTTCATTGAGCAACGAGGTGGGCTTGGGCATATTGACCAACCCACATTCGGATGTGTCATGCACCTGTACGTTTTCCTGAAGATAATATGTTCATCCAATGTCACCTATATACACGACCATCGTTGAAAGGGCTTATCAACTAATCTGTTCTATAAAGGCTCGACATGCTGTACAATGCTCGCCTGGGGTCGGTGCCGAGATTTCCCTGCGATCGCCAGCTGCAAACCATTCTGCAAACTGAACTATGGCAACCTGATCAAAAAGCTACGCATTTGCTCAAGATTCTGGGGAAAGCGTTTCGACTAGGGCTTGGGGACGAGTCGTTGCTCCCAACGTCCCAATTGGACCAAAATATGACTGATATACTAGCAACCATGGCTGAGATCACTGTGGCACTTGATCACTTCCACCGCGGCGGGCCCGGGGCTCCCGAGTCACTTGATGTCCTCGCCAACAACTGCGATTGGGCATCGCACAAACTCTTGTCAACGACTTCACAACTTAGGCCAGATGTAGACGAGCTCGATGCTTGCCAATTGCTAATGGAAACAGGGCCCGTATTGCGAGAAATTTGTCGGTTGTCAAGTCTAATTTTCCTTGACATGATTATTTTACCCACTCCACATCATGCTCAGATAAAATACCGTCACTCCTTGGCGATGTTGCCTCTGGTGTCCGCATTACAAGGGAGCGAATGGAATGCAGATGGATGCGTCTCGGAATTTCTTATCTGGGCCACCATGCTGGGAGCTATTGCCTCAAGATTTACAGAACTCCACGGGTCGTACCTTGATCTTGTTCACGAATATCAAGCCAGACGGTGCTCGACGTGGGAGACTATAAGGCCAAGAATCAACAGGCATTTGTGGCTAGATTGTGTGTGTGACCTACCCGCGGAGATTGTCTGGTCTGAAGCGCAGCGACGACGTGTTTCTGCGGATAACTGCACTTAGAGTAGAATCGTTTGAGACGACAATACGAGTAGCAACCCTCAAATTTATGACATCCCGTTATACTGGAATGAGAGTAATCGTAGCTTTTACGGAATCTAACAGCTAAAAATGTCGCAGATTCTGCAGCTGTACGTGCTTGATAACCCAGAAAATGTGCTCTCAAATGGGTTGCTAGCTAATGCTATCGCAAAGCGCGGTAATCAGAGCTTCCGCTAAAGCCTTTGCATCCATGCAGTTCCACACTCGTAGCGCCTGTATTCATGCAGAGGCCTCCCGATTAGAGCACGCTGCAGCACTTTTGAAGTCAATTTAAAGGGCGGTATTAAAGTCGCAGTTTAACTTGTTCTTGGCGAACATGGAGAGAATGCAAGTGCGGGGTTGTCTTGGCTGCTCGTTCGATGATACGGAGAAAAAGACGAAGAAATATTCCACCAGTCAACACGAGATGCCAGAAACGACCCTGGTTTTGAGACCTGCTATAACTACGCTGGAATGTAGACCATTTCGTCTCAGTCCCCTCGAGACTCGTGCCAGAGAAAAGCCTATTATTAGTGCAATATTTCACCCTGGTCAAGCGGCTCCCAACCATTATCCAGAACACTTTATCCTTTCCGCAATATGGCTCTCGAAGACCTGGCACAAGCCTTGGCGAGCTCCTTGGAACAGGCAAAGCTGGTCCCTGGTTCCGCCGCAAGCATCATTCCACAAGATTTCAAGCCCACAACCGAGCTGAGTGTGAAATTTAATAGAAGATCCCTCGAATTAGGCAACTTGTTCCGCTCTAGCGAATGCAAATCAGCTCCGAGTATTAGCTTCAGCGCAGAGGTGAGTCGCGCTATTAGAATATTCCCTACAGAGGATGCTTAAATCGTCTAGGTTGGTGCTACGTCGCAAGCATCGTACCTGCTCCTCCTCGTTGACCCTGACGCACCAACACCCGATGATCCAAAGTTCGCCTTCTGGCGTCACTGGGTTCTTCCCGGGCTGCAAGTTGCTGGTGGAGAAGTTCAAACAGCCACCCAGACTAAGGATGCCTTGACCGAGTATCTCGGGCCAGGCCCAAAGGACGAGTATGTTAAATTCCCTCCAGGTTCCTTTCTTTATTCCCAGAATGATTGAGAGCTATTGGTATGCATCAAATACTAACTAGAATAAAAAATAGCTCGAAACCTCATCGATACCTATTCCTACTCTTCCGAGAGCCTGTTGGCCTCAGCCTGGCCAAAGAGGATGTAGGTGGTGAGGAATTTGTACAGAGACGATCCTTCGAACCTGCGACGTTCATTGAGAAAAATCAGCTGCAGCTTGTCGGACTGAACTGGATGCTTGGAGCTGGCGATGGATGGAAAGAGTGAAAAGATGTTGAGGCTTCGATAGAAATGCATCAATAGACAGTGTCTCATTGCAACCAAAAATTGTACCTTCTTAAAACACAAACGAAGCCTAACGAAAATCCTGACTTGAACAATGCTGACCCGCCTAATCGCTTAGACCCAATGCTTCTTCCAGCTCGCTACGCACTTTGCAAGCAGCCCACTAGTAACTACATCGTATCCATCTTGAATCGCGCTACTTCTCTTCTCGGTTTCACTCGTCTCAAACACCAAACCTCCCCGGCCTGGCTTGTCGTTATCGTATTTCTCGGTAAAAAAGTCAAGCAACTTAACAGTTGGGTTTAGTATTGGGTCTTGCTCGCCGTCTCGCAGCCGCTGCACCCATTCCCGCTGTGGAACAATCTCAAATTGGAGCCCAGCAGCCTCCAATTCTGGAAGAACATCTTCCGTCCAGCGGACTGTTACAGGATTCTGTAAATGGTAAACGACGTCTGAGTCGTCTCGTATCTGGAAATATCCCGCTGTTTGATCTCCAGAACCAGCCAACCCGCTGAGCTCGAGAACAGCTTGGGCGGATTTGTCAACTGGAAGCCACGAGGGCTTCTCATCTAGAGCAGGAAGGGCGCCAAGCGTAGTGGCCGCGCGGAACATCAGTGGAATCGCTTCTGTTGGGTTCCATAAGCCCATGGCAGAATCTCCGATAATTTGTCCGGAACGCAGCACGCGTGCTTCTATTCCTGTTGCCACTGCAGCAGAATTGACGATATGTTCTGCCACCCACTTGCTGCGAGCATAACCCATATTCTGAGCATGCGCAGGATCTTTGACTAGAGTCTCGAGGACTCGACCTGGTGACGGAGTCCCTGCAGCTGCAGAAATGGAAGAGATGAAGGAAAGGCGAGCTGGGCGACTGAAAGGAACAGACAAACAGAGATCCAGGAGGTTTCGGAGACCAGCAATATGCTGGCCCTCAAAACTCCTGACTGTGAGAGTAAAGTTGACAGCCCATGCAGAGTGAATCACAGATGTTAGGGTAGAACGGATCGCATCATAAGCATCCTTACCGAGGCCGAGATCAGGGAGACTGAGGTCGGCAGGGAGGGCCGTGAACTTTGCAGAGTGATGATATGAAGACAAACCGCCCGCTGTTAGAGACGAGATAATACGCTCATGTGCTGCGCTGTGGTGGGGAGTAAGGCCGCGGGACTTTAGCGAATCAAGTACACGCTCCTGAGCAGCTGAAGGCGAGGAGGCACGAACGAGGCAATACACATGGCGCACTCGTGGGAGAGCAATCAGTTGAGACAGAATATGAGCGCCGAGTGATCCGGTCGCGCCGGTGAGAAGCTGCCGGTTTTCGTCAGTACATCGCTTCAAGTGAACTATCTTTCAGGAGACAACTCACAACAACCTCACCATCAGGAACTTGCTCACCACGCTTGAATGGCTCAAACAAAGAATACTTGGAGACGAGGTCTTGCATAATCTCCGTCTCGGTCTTTTCTTGGACCGTTGATCCCTTTCTAAGTGAGTAGAGATGGGCCGTTAACTGTAAAACGCTGGGATGCTCGAAGACGACGTTTTGGCCGGGAATCTTGCCGCCTAGATCGAGCTCGCGGACGATGTAGGCACGGGTTGTGATGGCTTGCAAGCTGTCGAGGCCAGCGGCGAAGAAATCCATCTCGTCGGTGAGATTTGCAACGCCAACGCGCTCGGCAAGTAATTTCAGCAGGTATTCTTTGAGCTCAGGCATCTCTAGCGCCAGGCGGTCAGCGTTACCAGGAGACTCAAACTTCTGATACGTCTCCTCAATGATGGTTTCGAAATGCCTGTAGCAGGCGGCGCGGATGACAGTCCCCTTATCCGTGCGAGGATACTCAGTGCCGATCGGCAGTATCTCGACCATCTCACGAGAGATGCGACCAAACTGCTCGGCTCTTTCGTTGGCATCTTGGATTGTCGGCCAGAGGATATCGAGAAGCTCCGGAGTTGTCTTGCCAACGGCATGGTCGCCGGGGATGATAAGGAGTCCTGGGAATGCTTTGCCAACACCAAAGACGAGACACTCTTGCACGAGCTCACTCTGGCGAATGCGATGCTCGTACGGTACAGGTAAGACCTTTTCACCATTGAATAGCGTGACACGGTCATCCAGGCGACCCAGGTATTTCCACGCATCAGGAATGGTTGAGTGCTTGATAAAGGTATCTCGGGTGCGGAATGAGTTGGGTGGATCATCTGAGTTGGAGGTAGTCTTGGTTGGAAGGCCATCCAGAACCACAAGCTCGAAAATGTCGGTGGTGACCTCATCAAATAGGAGGTATGGCTTCGTCTTGATCAACGGACGAACATAATTCCATGCTTTATCTGTGTCGGGGTCTCTAAGAGACGTCATAAGCTGACCCATTTCGGTGCTGAGAGATGTTAGCCGGTGTTTCAGTCGTGTCATGATTTGTTACGTACGCGCCATAGTGGGATACGATGTTCACACCGTTTTGCACCAGAAGGTCTCCCAAGTCATCTGGACAACTGCTTCCACCAAAGAGGACCAGTTTGGCCTTTGCCAGCTCTGCGATACCTTCTGGTGTCTCGGCCAATACTTTGAGGGCGTAAGGCACGCAGTGGAAGCTCTCAAAGTTGGCAGCGTTCATGGCTGCAACGAGGTGTCCATTTGTTAAAGGCAAGTTGGCGTTGTACACCGCGGTACGTTTTCCAGTGACCATGCCACGGAACATAGTTGACAGTCCATGGTTATGGAAAAGGGGAAGCGTCACAAAAGCGCGCATCCCACTGCCTGTGGCGTAGTTGCTGAGGCATTGTCTGTGAGTCTGGTAGATCGGTTTTGGTAGGCCGGTGCTTCCGGACGAATGCACAATAAACGAAACAGTATTTTCTTCGTCAATCAACTCTGTCTGGCGCTTGAACCGTGTTGAATATGATGCGTTGTGAGACCAGACCGATTGAGAGATCAACGAAAAGCTCTGAACTGGGTAAGATTCTTGGATACTCTGAGCAACAAGCTCGAGATTTGGTGCTACGATAATTCGAGTGCACTCGGTCTTCTCAAGCAACGAGATGTAGGCCTCAGATGGTAGACGGGTAGAGAGGAACATAACCGAGAAACCCATTCGTGAGAGGGCGAGGAGATTGACGATGTAGTCAAGGTTCGACGGCCCCAAAATACCGACGACCTCAGCCTTGCTGCTCCGCAGCTTCTAAGACAGTATTAGCACGGTAAATTGATATGGGAATGAGTGTCTGACCGTGGGCTTTAGCCCTTGGCTGGTAAGTGCCTTTGCGGCACTGTCTGCAAAGTCATCGAGTTGTTTTGCGGTATAATCCACAAAGTCGGATGCGCCTAATTTGGAGCTGGGATAGGCAATGAGAGGGGTATCCGGAATGCTCTGAGCCTGGAAAATCAGGAACTCGTTGATGCTGTTGATCTTCTCGGGCTCTATGCTCGCAGTGGCTTCTGTTGGCTCTGTGGCATCCAAGCTAGGGGCTTGGCCCAAGATGCTTGAGGTGACTGATGCCATCATGTTGAAAATGGAGAGTAGAGTGTGGACAGAATGGTTACTGTCACCGGCAGAGTCTCAATGCACACCGAAATGATACCGGATTAAATCTCACTGGCTCATTTAAGAAGGCCAATGGCTGAGCATTCCCCGAAGCAGCCGGGAGAGCAAGGAGGGCGGTGCAGATCGGATGGCGGACGGAAAAGGAGCGGAAAAGCCACCAAGGAAGAATAAGGATTGCCGAGCAGGGATGAGTCGCCGCTGCATCCCCGGATCCGACTAGCTTGGATCTCATCATGCGCTCTGCCGCCGGATCGGCAAGCCGGTCGGATAACATGGACATGGGCACGGGTATAGGGAGGAAAAAGTGGTGTTTGGGCTGTTGAATGATGGAATTTGACGGCTCGGCATTTCACCGAGCGCCTCAACTTGATGTTCCATGGAACCATGTCTAAGGCTGACTCAAATTGTCTTTAGTAGTAAGATTTGTTAAAGAATTGGTAGGCTAGCGAGGCAAAGGAGGAGTTCCATGCCCATGGCTTAGATGGATGTAGTATATACGCTCAGTCTTTTCAACAAGCTCCATTGATCCATCCAGTGAAACCTTTGAGTTTAAGTAATACGAGACCAAGTATTTTGCTCAATTTACTACCCTACGTACGCTCACTGATAGCAAGCTAAAGAGCGTTGTGTATTTCCTCGCCGAGACCAATATTCCAGCCTTCCAACTCTCCAACACCAAGAATTGACTGTAGATCACCCATACCTCCGGTAACCTGTTATTGAGTAGGTTAGTAAATTTTGCCCTGCATGGGGAATGCCAGTGCAAAATAAGGCTACTCACCAAAGAATCAAATTGTCCCCAGCCAGTCATCTGAATGATTGAACTTCCTGGGCTGCCATCCGCAAATCCCAACCCATCATCCTGGCCAATTGACAACTGGCCGCCGACGTTCCCGGAACCGGAATCAAGGCCCATGTGCCCTGCTTGCAAATCGACGAGGCCTGCGTTTCCGAAGCGCTCCAGGTTCAAATGTCCGCCCTGCATGTCCAGCCCGGTGCCGTCATCTTGTTCAGCAGTCAATGCAAAGAGATGAGCATTATGACGCAGAAGCTCTGCCCGCAGCTCCTGGAGAACAACGCCGTAGCGATGGGCGAGCGACCCGCTAATAGCAATTGACGTAATCTGGAGTTGGCATTTGGTTGCGGCGTGAAATGCAGGGAGGTAAGTCTCTGGCGGTGCATTCCGTTGTTGGATGGCGAAGACATAGAGTATCACGACGGCACAGAATGCAAAGTAATGCGAGAACTTCTCATGTCAGCCTTAAAACCTCAACATCTTGTGCAAAAATATGAGAAACATACCCAAAAAGTATTATACAGCTGTCCGCCTGCGCTCAGCTCATCGATTTTGCCCACAATGTTCATTGCGGCGACGAGACAGGCCTGAGCATGCTCGTTCGTCAAGCGTTGATTGTGGTTAGCGGTACCACGCCTAGGCGCTCCCAGGTTTGCCAGGCTGGCAAAGTTTCGGAGGAGAAAAGGTCGGTGAATCAAGATCCGCGCGTGCCAACATGCGAGGTTGAGGACGTTTCTCTGGCGAAGGAATATTGGCTGAAGGAGAGACGGGTCGATCCCAGTCGTGTCGACGAGATAGGCGAGGTTGCTGCGCCATTCGTCGATCTCCTTTGAATACTTGGCAGCAAGTTTGTACTGGCTCTCGGTGGATGGTGGGCGGATGCCGTAGAAATCGCGGAGAATATTGGCCACGATGCTCGAGAGCCTGTATGCATGAGTGGAAGCCGAGTGAATTGTGTCTTGTGACTTACTTTATGTGGGCTATAGACCCAGACATGACAGACTGGAGACTGGAGGTTGACAGCGATGACAATTGACCACGAGCCAGTCGATAATCATCGACGCAAAGAGGTAATTCTTGGTCGATGTCATCATCGTGAAATGTCCGCGGCCTTCCAAGGGCAGAACTGAGATAGGTGTCGAGATTGTAAGCACACCAGAAAGTCCGTTTGCGGCACTCCAAGTCAACGTGATCGACAACACTATTCACGTCAACTCGAGACTTGCGATGAATCCCCAGTGCGAGCATCAGATGAGCGGTAGTCCCAAACAGACTCCAGCAGTGGTTGAGTCGTGAATGAGATAAGAGATAGATGCACTGTGCCAGTCTCGCCTGGACACTAGTGAGACGGATGGCGCCTTTTTCAGCAGACAACTGATCTTCAGCGGCGGAAAAGAAGCGTGCACTGGATGAATATCGTTAGCAATAGTGACAGATACAATGCAATGGGGTTAAAACCTTGTAGTTGGTAGGACGGTGCCTGCCTTTGACTTGGGGAAGTTCTCGGCATGGGCAAACACCATGAACAGTACGGCGGTCCTGCTTCGCGCCGCAGACTGCTCTTGCATGGTGCCGTGAGTGTCGTAGAGCTCCTGGAGCCATGTTTCCACGGTTGGACGATGCAGGAATCTGTGAGTCGCTGATGCGAACTCGAAGTACCTACAGACCAATGAATCGGCCTCAGACCGCGGCGGGAGTATCAGGAACCGAGGGTCAAACTGGGGAAGCGGCAAGTCACCAAAGGTAAAGATGGATGAGTCTGACGGTGTTGTAGGCCCCTGCTGCTTCAGCTTCCTCTGAATCCGCAGCAGAAATGAAGCTCCAGAGGCAGGGCCGACATAGTGGCCTTGCAGATCAACCTGTGCCGGCTCTGGAGAGTTACGAGAGGACAGCGTCGTTGAGATGCCACGGGGGCCTTTGGGAGGCTCGAGGGCCTGGTGCTCAATGGAGACGGGGCTAGGAATGTGCTCATCCGGCTGGTGTACATGCGTCTGGTCTCTGATGGCCGCGCCACTGAGCTGCTGTTCTGTGGCGCGCGGCGCGTTGGCTGTCTCCTCGGTGTCCATCTCAATGGACGGGAGGCGTCCCCGGCGATATGACGCTGTATACTTGCATTGAAGTCGAAGACGGGAGCAAACAGCACAGGGGTACTTTCCAGAGCAGCGCGTCTTGCGACTGAGAGACGTTAGCAACAGCACCAAGAGCACCAACAGCCCCAATGCAATCCTGTGGCGATTCGAGGCGTCGACGTATCCATCCACGCACATATCCTCACCGGCCAACTCCGGGTACCCTGTACTATCAAACGAGCCAGAACCTCGAGAACCAGAACCACTTATACACGGCACGAAGGAATTCCAAGACGTGGAAGGGGAAGACTCACGCCTTGCAGCGATCACAGGCCCTGCTGGCCCGGCTCCTCACATGAGGCGACTTTCGCGTCTTGGCCGGCGGTTCCTCATGATTGTCATCATTGCTGGTGCCGTACTCGTGCTCGCTGGCCCCCGGATCCTCGCGGTGCACGCTGGAGCGGTCGTCAGTATCCATAGTTGTGTCTATCCCTGAGCGAAGCGACCGCTGAGCAAGCTGGGGGAGATGGAAAAGGAGTCGGAAAAGGCTTTCGGCTGAGTGGGTGGTGCGGAGTCGATCTGTTTTGTACGTGGTGCTTTTCCGCCGGCGCATCGGATCTCCAGCGGGGTAACGAATGCGGCCCGAGAGAGAGAATCCGGGGTTGTCACTTGAAAGGACACGGATTGGATCGCTTGTACGAGTTTATTTCTTTAGAGTCTAGTCCAGTCTAGTCTAGTCTAGGGTAGATTGAAGTAGAGTGATCGTTTGGTGTGTGACATCCTCTACCATTCTCGCCACTCTCCCCCTGGCCCGACGAACCCCGGACTCACCCACGGCTCCGCGTTCTTGCTGAGCTCGCGGATCTTGGCCTCATCAACGTCGATTCCCAGTCCGGGCCCCGTCATGAGCTTGATGTAACCGTCCTTGACGTCCCAGATCTCGGGGTTCGTGATGTAGGACAGCAAGTCGTGGCCGCCCGTGTTGTAGTGGATGCCGAGACTCATCTCCTGGATCGCAAAGTTGGGCGTCGCCGCGTCGACCTGGATGTTAGCTGCCAGGGCAATAGGCCCCAGTGGGCAATGCGGCGCAAGAGCGACGTCGTATGCCTCTGCCATGGCCGCGATGCGCCTCATTTCCGAGATGCCGCCCACGTGCGAAATGTCCGGCTGCAGAATGTCGACACACGCCGCTTCGAGGAACGGCTTAACGTCCCACCGGCTATGCAGCCGCTCACCCAGGGCAATCGGCGATGTAACGGCCTGTGCGAAGGCCTTGATTCCCTCGAGGTGCTCCGAAAGCAGGGGCTCTTCAATGAACATGGGCCGGTGAGGCGCGAGCAGAGCCGCAAGCTGCTTGGCCATGGGCTTGTGCACGCGGCCGTGGAAGTCAACGCCGGCGTCCATGCCAGCGGCCTTTACGATTTTGACTCGCTCGATACAATCATCGAGTGCGGATGGCGAGTCAAGCCAGCCGAGGTCTTCAGTGCCGTTCATCTTGACGGCAGTGAAGCCTTGGGCCTTGCGCGAGAGTCTAGACGCAATTGTTAGTACTGCCAGAAGACGAGCTTCTCGTGACTTACGCTTGAGCCTCAATATCTGCAGGCCGATCACCACCGATCCATGCATACACCTTGAGCGTGTCTCGGACCTTGCCACCCAGTAGTTCGTAGATTGGCACGCCGAGCTTTCTAGCTGAATGGGTGTCAATTGACTGTGAAACACCACGCACTCATTTCGAACTCACCTTTGAGATCCCAAAGCGCGATGTCAATTCCAGCCAGGGCGCTCATAAACACGGGCCCGCCTCTGTAGAAGCCCATGCGCCAGGACTTTTGCCATATTTGCTCAATGTCACTATATCTCGTAAGACGACGCGCCCGAAAAACAGCCGCGATGGCCGGGATGCACTCACTTGGCCTCCATGCCCGTGTACTGGGCGATCCAGGCATCTAGACATCCTTCGACAGCCTGTGTGTGGCCCTCTAACGAAGCCTCTCCCCAGCCCACGTTCCCAGCGTCGTCGGTGATTTTGACAAACAACCAACGCGGGGGTACGCGGAAATACTCAATCGTGGCGATCTTGCCCATTTTGGATCGTGCCTTGGCAACAGAATGTCGTCTAACGAGAGTTGCCGCACCCAAGACAGCCGGCCTTTTGGTTATAAATGATGGAGATGTTTTGGATGCCCGATGAATGTGAACGGAGGATGGACTCTCGGGGCGGATTTGGCCGGGTCGGATATGCCACCGGGCCGTCCGATGCGGCGTCTCATCCGAGTCGCAACCGGCTCCGACGTCGGGACCTGGAGCGGGGAAACCACATGAACGTACGAGGATTGTGACGAAATATGCATGCAGCAGAGCCTGGATTATTGGAAATAACAGTCCGCGGCCTAACTACTGGGCTGCCGAGGTGCAGCGTATCACCAACGGCCAGGACGTTCGGGACCTTAGATGGTTGAAAGTGAATCGAGCTTAATATCTATAGTCTTAAGTACTGCTTCTATAATAGGCACAATCTATCTTATTTCGCTGCCTTGAGTGCCCTTTGCGCGGCAATCCAATCCTGTCGAGCCTTCTTCAATGTCGCCTCATCGTGCTCGCCAAACACATTCACGCCTAGCCGCAACGGGACATTATATCTATGCGTTCTGTCCAACGCGTTGATGCGCTTAAACGCGGCGTCCGGAAGCTCAAAGTCTTCAAAATTCTCGGCGATGCGAGACGGCGTTACGGACTTGGGAAGCACGACGGTCCCGCGCTGAACCGCCCACTGGATGAGGATTTGAGCTGGCTGCTTGCCGAGCTCCTTGGCGATGGCAATAATCGTCGGGTCGTCTATGGCCTTGGGGAGACCGTAGATGTTGTTACCCGAAGGGCTGTATGCCGTGATTAGGATGTCATTCTTCTTTGACCACTCTAGCAGACCAGGCTGTTGCAGGTAGGGGTGGGCTTCGATTTGGTTAACCACAGGCTTGATTTCAGCGCTACGAGGCTCGTTAGTTGTCATCTCAATCTAGCGCTGGGGATAATACTCACAACTTGAGAATTTCCTCAATCTTTTGTTGAGTAAAATTACTAACTCCGATGCTCTTGATCTTGCCCTTCTTTACGAGGGCCTCCAGAGCTTTCCACGTCTCCTCGATAGGAACGTCGATGACGTGAACACCCTCATCTGAGGGGTCAATTGGAAAGCGGAGCGTTTTCTCCGCCGGCTTCACAAAAGACACGGGCCAGTGGATCAAGTAGAGGTCGACGTAGTCAGTTCCCAGATCCTCGAGGGACTGGTCCAGAGCCTCTTCGACATCCGAACCCTTGTGATGCGTGTTCCAGAGCTTGGAAGTCAGGAAGATCTCGCTGCGCGGGATGCCTGACGCTTTGATGCCAGCGCCGACTTCCTGCTCGTTGTCGTAAACTGCTGCTGCGTCGATGTGACGGTAGCCATGCTTCAGAGCGAACTCGACAGCCCGAGAGACCTCGTTGGGACCCGATTGCTGGTGCAGGTTAGCACGAATTCATAAATATTGTGCACATCTGCAAGTCGCACCCAAGTACCCAGCCCGACGGCGGGAATTGAAAACCCCGAATTAAGCTTGAAGTATCGACCAGACGACATAGTTGCAGATGATGTGTATCACTCCCGTTTGGTATTACCCCGCAGAATAGACACAATCGATACGAATTTTCCGCTGTGATTTTATAAGAACCCAGCCACAAGATTCTTCCAAGGACATGAGTCTGTCGCGAGTTATCCGATCTCGCTTATCCGAAGGCCAGAATCGCGGCTTTCTACCCGGATTTAACTCCAGGTCCCGCCGCATCTCCGTTGCAGGGAGCCGAGCCGAGCCGATGCGTGGGCTGGGATTGAAAAGAAGCGGGCTGGAAGCGGAGGATGAGACCTCTAACTTATGTATCCTGTCGTACGTTTATTGAATTGGCCATGTCTAATATTCAACAAGTACTACTTTATATATGATTATCAATTGTTCGATCAAGATTCCCAATTGACTACGACTAGATCAATAATTAGTGCCAAAGAAGAAACATGATGTCCTCAACTCCTCCCGATGGCGTGTTTGTCCCTGTGCCAACATCTTTCCACGCCGAGACCAAGGCTCCAGCGTTACAACCCGCTATCGATGTCCCAACGCAAGTTGCACACATTGTGCACGTGGCCAAGTCTAAATCACAGGTCTTGTCCTAATGGGCTCAACCGGTGAGGCCATTCACTTGTCAGGTCAAGAACGGTCCGACATGATCTCTGGAGTGCGCAAGGACTAGACGACGCGGGCTATAGGGAGGACTACCCCATCATGACCGGCATGTTAATTAATAACGTTGACGAGGAAATTGAGTGGTTGCATGATGCCCACAAGGCTGGGGCACAACGGGGCTTGGTGCTTGCATCGGGATATTTTGGCACAGCCTCAACGCAGGACAACCTCATCGAGTGGTACACCCTGGTTGCTGATAGGAGCCCACTTCCCATCATGATGTGAGGGACTCTACTATTGGATGGTTATGGAATAAGGTGCTGATTTGAGCATAGATATAATTACCCGGGTGTAACTAATAGCCTGGTCATCGGCGTGAATACTTACGTGACATTAGCCGCACACCCCAATATTGTCGGCTGTTATTGATGGCTTGGCTGTCATCTATCCCAAAACTGTGTCACACCTCTTTTCTCTGGCAGCCAAGAGACCACTTGATGAGGCAACGCTTGAGAAGGTCCGAAGGCTGCAGTAGAAAGTGTCGGCGGCCGAGGAGTTTATTGTCAATCATGGCTTTCTTGGCATCCGGGAGGGTATCTACAAAGAGCTCGGCTTTGCCCACTTATCCGGTGGGAGACCTCATCTAAGGGGTGCCTTGACTGTGGGGGCGTTTGAAGAATGGAATGGTATCCTGGGACAAATGGCAGAAGAGGAGAAAATGCTGCAGCTTGTGCCGCTCCATCTTTTGACCTTGTGCCGGCAACTTGCTCACCTTGAGCGAGCAGACAGAAGTTAGATTAGTGCCGCTCCATCAACTTGCCATAAATAGATATACATAATGTTATTCCATAGCCTATACCAGAGTTGGCTGTCTATCCCAAAGTTAGCCTATCGCCACTGTATTTAACCCGCCCGTCAGATCATCTCGTCATCATACAGAATATCGAATATCATCTCCCCAGTCTGATAACTCATGGCATTTACGAACTTAACAATCGTTTTGTGAGCTCTAGCAGTATGTCATGGTCCTCCGTCTTTCGCAAGTAATCAGTTGAGTACAATTGCATCTGAGACTAATCTAGCCTCTAGTAATAATTGGCACTAATTTAGGACTGTCACATGTCCAAACGAATTGAAAGGTGAGGGCTATTCAGTTGACATTAAGCGACCTGGCTTGACTTTGACATTAATTTCTCGTCAAGATTACAACTTGCGTGAACTACTCCCGCGCAAGCCTTGTTCAAACTATCTACGGCTCACAAAGTTCAGCCCGACTAGTACACATAGAAGTTGGATTCTCCCTCGTTTCGCTCCCTCATCTTCTTGTTCTCCCTCTGTAGAGCAATGCGCAGAATCCAGGCACAGATGATGACACCCGCGGAGAAGCCAACACTGGCCATCATTGGCTTCAAATAGCGCGGCGCATCAGACGCAGGCCACAAGTATGGTGTGTAGATACTGGCCATGTTGCCGAAGGTGTTGGCCATGGCGATTGCGACAGCCTTTTTCTCATCTGTCTGTCCGAGCACACTCGCAGTCCAGCCGATGATGATGTTGTTCACGCCATACGAGGCACCGACGAACAGCATGATGCCAACGAAGCGAGCAGGGACGTTCAATGTGCAGACAGACAGAACAAAGCCACCGATGGCAACGAGCTTGCTGATGGTGGTGTGCCAGGTACGCTCATTGTGGCGGCCTGAAGACCAGGCAACGCCGATCGAGACAAACCCAGAAAAGATGTATGGGGGAGCGGTGAGGACCAAAGTAATGGTAGAGTTGTATCCTAGGGTCTTCATGACGGTGGGCAGGAAGTTCTTGAATCCATTGGCCGACAGATGCATGTTGTCCATGAGACAGAAGACCCAAGTGCGCCAGTCGACGACGGCTTCGCGAAGGCCAACCCAGACGCTCGTACCCTCACGGCGGCCGGTGGTATCGATGACAATTCGGTTGTGGGCGAGCTGTCGCTCTTCGGGGGTAAGCCACCTGGTCTGGAGCGGGCTATCGGGCAGGGTGAAGAAGGCAACGATGGCCACGAGAATGGACACGGCGCCCTGGATGATGAAGAGCCTGTGAGGAGAATATTAGCATTTGAAAGCAGCGCGTCCAATGTTGTCATCTTACCATCGCCAGCCAGCCAAACCCATCTTGCCATCGAGCCCAGCAAAGACACCAGCCGCAATGAGGCCGGAGAAGGAGCTGGCGAGAATGTTGCCTGTGTAGAAGATGGACATGCGGGTTGCAATCTCCTTGCGGGTGTAGAACATGGAGATCATGTACAGAGCGCCAGGGTAGAATGGCGCCTCGGTGATTCCGAGCAGGAAGCGGCAGACGAGCATGCTCTCATAGCTCGAGGCCTTGTAGGTGAGGAGAGACAGGATGGACCAGGCGAGGCAGAAACCAGCCATGTACCACGAGGGCCGGACGCGGTTGAGGATCATGTTGGAGGGGATCTGGCCGCAGAGGTATCCGACGAAGAGGATGGACACGCAGGTTTGGTACTCGGTGCCTTTGAGACCGAGGTCCTCCTCCATGCTGTTGATTCTGGCGCTGATCATGGCATTGCGGTCGAGGAAGTTGAAAAAATACATGACCCAGAGAATGGGCTGCGATTGATTGTTGGTCGAGGCCAGAGAATGAAGGGTGAGTGGAGGAGACATACCAGCATGTAATAGTCAAGCTTCTTGACGAGGGCAATCTCTTTGGGGTCGGTCTTGGCATGGGCGCCAAACTCGTCGACCTTTTCGATCTTGGGCAGCTTCTGGAACTGGTCATCGTCGGGCGTCTCGACGTGCGAGATGTCGCGGTGCTTGTCGTCGTTGGAGGGAACCACGGTCAATGGCTCTTGGATCGCCATGGTGGGCGGTGTGTCGAGGTGGTGTCTTGCGAGCCGAGTAAGTCAGGCAAGGGGAGATGGAGAGAAAGAGAGAGAGAGAGAGATGCTGGGTGTTCAGGATGAAGAAGCAAAGCCCATGTCAATAGATGAAATATGTCGAGACATAAGGTTTTATAACTTAACCATGGCGGTTGGGGCCTGTTTGGAGGAGCTCAGATCAGTCTCTGGCCCGGCCTCGCCATCACGGGCATCTGATTTGATTGTCCTTTTCCGTGGAGTCTTTGCGGGGAAGCGGGGAAGAACCCAGTATCAGAGTGTCTGGGGAAGTGGACCAGAAACGAGACGGACTGCCAAGCAGCTCGGTGAGGGCCGCCGGTGGTTGGTGTGTCACCAATGCGGAGACGCGCCGCGGTGGTGTTGGAGACATTCCACCAATACAGAGGGAGGCTGGGTGAGATTGTTCGGGTCGGAAAAGCCGTGTTGGAGTCATGGTTCAGATTGTGCTTTTCCGATGGCTTCTCGTGCCGAAATTCGCCGAGTAGGTGGTCAGGCGGCGTGGTTTGTAAGGCGTCTAGCACGATATGCCGGACAGGGATTAGCTGGGAAGGGGAAAGGGGTAAGAGGAAAGGAAAAGTGAGAAAAGATAGGGAAAAGAGACAAGGGACAAGAAGTTCAATTCACATCACACTCCTCAGTTATCCATCTCAGCTATCCATCTCAGTAAACCACCCTCACCACCTCCCCGTCTCCCGCCGTCCTGGCACTCCAACTCTCGACTCTCTCAAGCCCATACATGACCGTCAACAGATGTCTCGCAAATTCATCCACAATCGCCGCGGCAGCGCTCGTCAACAAGCGGCCGCATTCCAGGCTCAAGGCGAACATCGGGTCCTGCTTTCGCACGGCTTGAGACCAGCTCACAGCCGACTCGGCAGCCCAGATATCGCGCCGCATCGTAAACTTCGCTCCGCCGCTGCATTCGCACCAGCCTTGTTTCTGCGTCATGTAAATGCCCACCGTCATGGTGCCCAGTAGCCAGGTCCTCCGGATGCTTTCTGCCAGTACCCACGCCCTCCAGAGGCGCGGGGCTGGGTCTCCGTCAAAGTTGGCGTCTGCCACGGCGTCCCTTTGCACCTTGCATGGTGATGGGTTCTCGGACAGATCTGGATCGTGGCTGGCTGACTCCCATAGCTGTTGAGCCCAGGTGTGAAACACGGGGATATTCCTCTCAGCCTGGGCGCGTGCTCCGATGGACGGAGAGAATAGTGAGAGAGCGAGGTAGATAAATAGTGCCTGCGTACGGGCGAGGTGTTGCCGGGTGTCAAGAACAAAGGTAGCGCCACAGGAGCCCTGAGACCCAAGAAGAGTAGCCGCGTTAGCCTCCATGATTTGGTAGACCGTACTCTCGTTTCGATGCGTCTTTTTGTCGTGTATCGCTATCGTGGCGTAAGCATCCCGCATAGACTGCGGGAGCCCGCTGTCGGCGTAGAGTTGACGATGGATGAAGGGGTTCTGGCCGTCGGTCACCCATTGTGTCAGCCAAGATTCGAGGTTCTGGCGATAGTCGACGAAGACAGCGGCCGAGAAGGGAGGGGTCCTAATGGGGGAGTGATGAATGGCCCAGGAGCCTGTATAACGAAACCACGAGCTGGTCAGAGGAGCTGAAATGACAGAAAGCTCTGCGCCGTCGAAGGAGACGAGCTCTCGCGATACGTCGGCACCTAAAGGCTCCAGTTGCGGTTGTATAGGCAGCAGGTCGTCCCAGTCCACGACGGGTTCAGTCCATTGCTCCAAGTCGAATGCATCATCCGGTACCAAGTTATCGGGAGCGTCTTGCGTATGCGTGCCATTGCAGGGGGATTCATTCAGCACGCGTCCCTGAATCCCCTGCACCTGATGCCTCCTCCGTCTCGTCGGCGGATATCGGCATTCAACGTCCTTTTCATCACAGCGCCCACACACCGGTTGCGCCCTATCGCAGCGTCGTTTCCCAGCTGTACAAGCGCAGCACGCCTTGGGCTTTTTGGCGGACCCCATTGCGGACGAATTGCGGGAAAATGCTTCACAAATCGGACGGTGACGGCGGGAAACAAAGACACCACGTTATTTCTTAGCAATCGGCGATAACGATAAAACTGTGTAGATGGACGTAATTAATAATGCGGAAGCCAAGCGGAAATGGTGCGGGTTTCGTGCGGGTTGTTTGCGGAAAGTCGGCGGGTTTTATCGAAGCCCCACAAGTCGCGGCAATGCCTATTCCAGTTCTGGCCGGCAGGATCGCGAGAAACCCGCTGGAGGCTCTCTACACTTGGTGATCCTTGGCACAGAACTCGAACAATCAGGGATGCGCGAGATGGCCTTAATAATCGGGCGGATATTTTGTACGCGGCGGGAATCTTGCGCATTTCAAAGATGGTGACATTAATTAAAACGGCCCAGCAGGATTCGTCATTGATGCCAACAAGCTGAACGGCGTATAAAAGAATCCAGTCGTCTGGATTCAGAGCAACATCTACACCAGAATTCCAGAATAAGCTATCCAGCAATACAATTCAACTCATATCTTTACATTCACATTCCTCATAGCCATCATGTCCTCTTCCGGCCACCTCTTCACCACCGTTATCCACAACAAGTCGTATCCCGCCATCTCGACATCGCGCCCTGAGCTCTCGCAAGCCGGCAGGACGGTGCTGGTCGGCGGCGGCTCCACGGGGATCGGCTTCAGCATTGCGAAGTCGTTTGCAGCGGCCGGGGCATCGCGCGTGATTATCGTCGGTCGCCGCCAGAGTGCCCTTGGCTCTGCCGTGGCTCAGGTCTTGACCGAGTATCCAGGAACTGAGGTACTTGCGTACGTATGCGACGTGGCTGATGAAGCTTCTACCGAGAAGCTCTGGTCGAGCCTGAGAAAGGACGGCATTCTCGTCGACATCTTAGTTTTGAACGCCGCCAAATTGTCGCCCGAGCATACCATCCTCAGCCTCGGCACTAAGAAGGTGTGGGAGGAGTTCGTCGTCAATGTCAAGGCTCCACTGGACATGACAGAGAGATTCTATAAGCAGGAAGGCAGAGATTCCTCTCGAAAGCTCGTAAGTTTACCCCTTATTATTTTTCCTTGCGAGGAAGCTTTACTGATATGCCTAGTCTCTACTATTACTGTCTTCGGGAGCTGCCCATGATTATGCTGCCGCGGCACCGTGGCCAAACTACATGGCGACGAAGAACTCTGCCACGATGCTAATCCAGCAGATCGCCAGAAACACAAAGCCAACAGACATGCAAGTCGTGTCCTACCACCCTGGCGTTCACCACACTGAGCTTGTGAAGGGAGCGGCAGGGGATACGGGCGCCGACACCGAGTTGCCCTGGGACTTTGACGACAGTGAGTCCATCCACAAGGAATACACAATGAAGATGCTAACATTAACTTAGTCCGGCTTCCGGGTGACTTTGCAGTTTGGGCTGCTTCGGACGAGGCCGCCTTTCTGCATGGCCGGTTCGTGTGGGCGCTCTGGGACGTGGACGAGTTGAAGGCGGGGCCTATTCGGGAGAGGATTGAGCAGGACGACAACTTTCTGCGAGTTGGAATTCATGGACTTTGAGATGTTTTTCAAGGGGCTATTGTATGTCGGTTGAATAGGCTTAGATAGAGACCGATCCAGATAGAGAAATAGATAGATGGTAGACTGTATTGGAAGGCGTCACTGTCAAAGCTACTCTGTTTAGACTAAGCCTCGTGTCCCTCATTTATGGCCAGCAACGGCTGCGACGACCAATCAAGGGTCCCTGTCACGACTTTTAGTCGGCCATGATACAACATCAGGCTGTGCAATAGCCAGCGTCTGAGTCCCGTCGTGCGAATGAATGGCGCCGTATTTGGCCGGACGCTTGCCAACCTGGGTCGCAAGCTGGGCCGCGTCGGCATTGGAATCCGCGCCGGCAGTAATGGGGGCCTGGAAGGCTGCGGCGATCTCCAGCGGGCTCATAGACACGCGGCGGCCCAGCAGCCAGAAACCGTAGAACAGCCACATGACGGCGAGGACGCCGGCGACGAGAATGGCCAGCGTGCCCGCAAGGAACTGCGAGTGGAGGGTGTATTTCGTGGTGGTGCGCAGCTGGGTTCCTTTGATGCTCTGTTCAGAGGAGGGATCTGAGAAGGCGATGGCGGCGCGGAACGTCATCTCGCGGATTGCGTCGAGGACAAAAGGCGTTGGGTCGGCCCAGGTCATATTGCTCGTGCCCAGCGCGTCGTCGGTCGAGTTCATATACGTGTACATCATAGGCCCGTCGCCTTGAAGGGCCAAAGTTCCCGAGTTGTATAGATTAATGTCGCTATCGTAGATACTACCGGCCGCGTAGGCAATTCCGCCAAGGAGAGATGAGAACTTGCCTAGTCCGGAAGTCTCCCTATACGGGTATAGTAACTCAACGGTACGGTTGACCATGAAGTCGACGGAAGATGTCGAACCTCCTAACGTCAAGGTACCGTTGGTGACGGTGACGGGATACTTTATTTTGGCGCTATGCAGGATGCAGTTGGTGTTGATGAGACTTCCGTTCAGGGCCTGCTGCGCCTTATACATGGTCTTGACATAGAGCACTCCCGCATCTGAGGCGCCGTTTGCTGACACAGTAATGGATCCAATGCTAGCTGTCTCTCCAGCATCCAATTTGAGGCTGTAGTCTGTGCTGCCCCTGGTACAGCCAACGTCGAAGCCGGCCGCGATGACGGTGCCGGAGCAAGTTCCTTCGCAACCCGCCAGGTCGAGCTTGATGTCGGCGCGACTCGTGAAGTCCTGCACAACCCGCGAGAAGTTGGACGTCAATGCGTTGACCGAGTGGCTTCTTGTCATGTAGTAGGCCGTCGGCTGGCTGAGCTGGTCCTGGGAGAGAGGTACCGTGAACGTTTTCGACTCTGTCTCGGTCACGCTGACGAAGCCGGATGCTCGCTGCAGCAACGGGCCGTCGACGATCAGCAGCAGAAGCAGGATGGACACAAACGTGATCTTGCTGAGATGGTGAATGCCCAAGATGGACTGGAACGCGCTCGACCCATGCGCCCAGTAGCGGTGGCTGTCGTTGAGGTTTCCGCCCTTGAGCATCTTCACCCACCACGTCAGCGTCACGCCTTCGCTGTACGCCATTGTAAGGCCGGCGTTTCCCACGGCGATCAGCACGGCGAGCACCACGGCCACTTGGATCGGCTGGTCTTCGAACGGCCAGGAGTCTGTTGCTACGCCGTTGGCCGAGATCAGGACGACGACGATGCCCACGCCGCATCCCAGTGTCAGCAGCAGGGCAAGGAGGCCCATCCATGGAACGCTCTTGAGGCCCGGTCGCCATTTTATCGAGCGGTGATATGCTGGTCTATCGAGGATCAGATTCGCCTGCGACTGCACCGCCGATGGCGGGTTGTTCTTGGAGCCGTCGTAGGATATTGGTTCGTGTTGATGGCCCGGGGCTGCGTACTGGACCGTGTTGGCAGGGCCAAAGTGCTCGTAGCCGGAGTTTCCATGTCGGGCTGGGTTCGTGTAACTGGCATCAATGAACGGCTCGTTGGCGGGCGGGTGGTTACCAGGCTGGCTGGGAGTCCAGTGCCCGCGTATTTCATCCTGCTGCTCCTCGTAGTAGGCTGGCAAGTCAGGTCTGAAGGGCGAGTTGAGGGAAGCCATGGCGAAGTTGGAGACCTGACATCTGGCGGTGCGAGGATTGCATCAGGCTGCGAGAACACCGGGACATACGTCGTCCTGTTTTTCTATTTCCGCTCGTTGCTCAGCCTTATGGCCATTACAGCCTTAGCCGCGGAATCATTCCTCACATTTTGCTTATCCAAGTCTTGGCTCCATCACATGGCAGCGCTATCAACTAGGATCCGAATCCGCCTCCCGGTTCAGGTATACTGAGCGATATATTTCCCCACTTGAGGCTGTCCACTCCCTGTAAGGCGTGCTACATTGGGCCACGATAGCTAGCCGACGCAGCCTGTTCTTCGTTTCTTCGGGTTCTCACGGAGGTGCAGTCCAGCCTGCTTTGCCTCCGCTGAAAAGTGAGGTGTCTGAGCGTGGAGATGAGGGCGATTAAATGATCCGCCGTCGGCACAGATCGGGGTGTCCAGGTCCTATAAGGGATATGTAGCACACGGCTCAAGGCTCAGATAAAAAATCTAGGTAGGGCAATCTAGAACAACTTAGTTTTCCAATCCAGGAACCATTTCCATACGCGTAAACTCGTTGGTCCGATGTCGCTTTCTGGCTCATACGTGGATGCACTCGTCTTGTGATTCCAACGAAGAAGCTCACTCCAAACCCAATCATTGGCATTCTCACAAGTTCAATAGAGGAGTAAAATATAATGAAATTTTTTATTTCATTCATTGAAATATCATTTTAGTCTAATCAATCGACTGTTTCAAACGCATCACTGGTGTTTGTTCTCGGATAGATGGACAGCCTGGTGTCTAGGGTAGGTAAAAAGCCAGGAAGCTGACAAACGACTCGCGATGCATGTTGGGGTCGTTGGGGCAGAAATTATCGACGTTTAGGATGCCAAATTACAACATCCCACCACCAAGGCAATCGCAAATGGCCCACTGAGGTTACAACAAATGTAGAACGGGATAGGGAAAAGGTCTAAATAAATTAAGGCCTGTTGACGGTTTTACCTGTCATAGTTCCACCGTCAACACGGATTGTCACTCAAAGCTTTGTAATTCTTGCCCCAACTGCTCCAACACCCCCAATTGGGGGTTTCATTTACAATGCATCTTCTCATACGACAATGGCTAACTCTGACGATCCTGACGTGACCCGTTGATTGTTGTTACACTGTGGACCCCCGGGAGAAAACGAATATAAGACGGAGAATCTCGCTCTCCTTTACGCTCTCAAGCAAGACCTCATTCCACCATTTCCAATCCTCAAACACGCATCTTTTTGCCTAACTACAAAGTCCAGAGCCCAACACTCAAGGTCTCATCAAATTTACCGATACTCTCCTCATCTTGAACTTGACGTCGATTCCACCCAAATGGCTTCTCACACTGTCTACCGCTTGACTTCCCGAGACGGCTTCGATGGGCTCCAGGCTTTCACGGAGCCAATTCCCACAGCCGGAAAATACGAAATTCTCGTCAAAGTGCGTAGTGTCGCATTAAACTACCGAGATGTTGCCATTGCGACTTCTAAATATCCGGCTCCTGTCAAGCATCAGGTGATTCCTTGCTCGGATATGGCCGGTGAGGTTGTGCAGGTCGGCGATCTGGTTGACGGCTTTTCCGTTGGCGACTCCGTCATCTCCCCAGTCAGCCATGTGATGTTGTATGGTCCCGCAAAGAACCATCTCCACACCCTTGGGGGACTGAAAGACGGCGTGCTCAGGGAATATATGGCCCTGCCGGCACATGCCACCATCAAACTGCCCAAGTCGTCTCACAGCTTCACTCAGTGGGCTTCTATGATTACCACAGCGGGAACTGCTTGGAATGCGCTCTATGAGTATGCACCACTGAAGCCGGGGCAAACGGTACTCGTTCTTGGTAAGATCACCGAGATGCTCAAAAACACACAAGCTTACATCTTCCAGGAACTGGGGGAGTATCCCTGACTGCCCTGATATTTGCTAAAGCTGCTGGTGCAACCACCATCATCACCTCATCCAGCGACAAGAAGCTCGAATTTGTGAAATCCAAATACGGTGCCGATTATACCATCAACTATAAGACGCACCCAAACTGGGCTGCCGAGGTGCAGCGTATCACCAGCGGCCAAGGTGTAGACCATGTCATCGAGGTTAGCGGCACGGGGACGATTAAACAAAGCATCGAGGCCGTTGCGTGGGGTGGAGTTGTTTCTGTGATCGGGTTCTTGTCAACTGTCTCCCAAGAAGAGATGCCCGATGTCACTCAACTAACATTGGTCAAGGGAGCGGTCCTCCGTGGCATCTTGTCTGGGTCGAAGCAGCAACTCGAGGACGCAGTCAGATTCATGGGCAGTCGAGAGCTTCAGATGCCGGTGGATAAAACATTTGGTTTCAATCGGGATGATATAATCGAGGCACTGAAATATGTCGAATCTGGTAAGCACATTGGCAAAGTTTGTGTCAATTTGGAGTAGGATCTGCTAGAAGTTGGAGGCCAGCTTTAATGACCGAATCAATCTCAAGAACATAGTCGCCTTGGAACATTTGAGCCCATAGCGTGACCACTGTCGCGGCCATGCGCCGAAAATGTGATGCATCGTCTTCCAGAATATTTAACGTCTCGGACAGTGACGTCTCTTTGACGATCCCAGCGATTATTCCCAATAATTTCGTCTCGACTTTGCGCAGGCCTTCCGTGCCGCATGACCCAATCGTCTTCGAAATCATCTCAAGCCAATCCTTGAGTAGCAAGGCGCAGTCGAGACTGCAAAGAGAATTCTCAATGCTCCAGAAAGTTGTCTTGGCCCGAGGTATTAATTCGATTCCAAGGCGTACGGGAATGCTCAAAGCATGTGCAGCGTGAAGTACGGCTTTATCAACATTCGGAGATCTGCTCAGCTCAGGCCTTTCACCGAGTAAGCAACGTAAATCTCGTGATATAATCCCTCGACGTGGGCCTAGGTCTGAGTTCAAGCGAATGTATGCAAGTCGAAGAAGTGCGGTCGAGTTGAGTGCCAGAGGTTCTTCCAGGGCGAGTGGATCAAGAGCGGACCCGTGACTGAGCTCCCATGATCGTTGCCAAGTGAGGAGGGCGGTTTCGAACGATCTGATCGTGTCTGACTGTAGCATTCCAGTAGACCCATGGCGGTCGACGTATATTTGCTGTAGCAGCCCATGAATGAGCACATAATTAGAGAATGAAGACAGCCTTGAGTTCCTAGCGATTCCGGCACCATCGAAGAGACAATGAATTCCTTTCTGGAACTGAAGTTCGACTTGATGGGTGCCTCGACTCCATTGAGCTCCATTCGCCGATTTCCATTGTTCCGCATAACATGGCAAGAAAATGCCAACCTCGTGATTCATGATCAGTGGGGGAGTGTCAAACGCAATGGTTTGCAGGTTGAAAAGCACGTAAGCGGCAAATAGGGTCCTTCGTCTTTCCTCAACGGTTGCCCACGACGACCAATCCACACCGAGTGGCATTTCATCTGATTCCGAGATGCCATTCTGTCTTACCAAGGTGGCTAGTTGGCTGCTCAAGAATAATGCATCTGGGAAAATCTCCTTCTTCGTCCACGATGCAAACTGAATGAGTAACACGAACGTTTGCATCCTCCCAACATTGTTTTGTCCATTTGGTATTAAATGATCTCCTCCAGCGAGCAAATCCGAAGCTAGCTGGAGATCTTCACGGCGACTATTCTCCAATAGAATTGCCTTTGCCATGAAGTATAGCTCGTAGCATTTGGGGTGCTCGAACCTGTACAGTGAGCCGACTGCAGCCACGGCTAGCAGTAGCTCGATGTCTTTTCGCTCAACTGAAAATGTAGCTGGGTGGATAAATGGAAGGTGTTCTTGAACGCATCTGAAATAGGATTCTAAATTTCGGCATATTGCGTTTCTGGACGGCAACGAACATCCGGTTGGAAGGACTTCGGAATAAACTTGGACCCTCAGACAGAAGCTTTCATACCCAGGTTCAGTGATCGACCACGGCACAGTGGAAGCATCGGCAATGGCTTCCGTCTGATTGCCATCCTCAGATTCATTCTCGACGTCATCTAATGGCGGAAGACGGGAACTAAAGCGAGAAAATGTACTTTTCTGGGAACGCTCGGTGTTTACCACCGCACCGACGATAGGAAAATTGACGTCAAAGAACGTTGCAGGCAGCATATCTTCTGCCATAAAGTTGGGATCCCAAAGGAGATCAGGGTCAATCATACCCATATAGCCTGAATCGTAGCCTGATGCTTGAACAACATCCAAAGGCGGTGAGATGTCCAGAGGCGAGGGATGCGATAACCTGGTATGGCGTGCTAGAAGATCTCTCTATGGGCATTAGTCAAATATTCATTATGAAGAGAGATGCTTCTCACTTTCTGGTAAAGCTCTGTCCGCAGTTACAGGCGAATGGTCGCTCATTTGTATCTGCCACTATCTGTTAGACAATTCTGGTCTTGCGGTTTCTGACTTACGCGTGCGCTCATGCCGCCGCAAGTGCTCCCGCCGTGTAAACTGCTTGCTGCAGTACTGACACAGAGGGATAACGGTTTTGGGTCTGCCTCGAGGCATTTGGGGAATCGTGTCACGGAATGTCTCCTACTCCCGGCTAAGTTGCCTCCTTCGCGACTGCTTGCGTGGATTGGTAATCTGCCATTTTGCGCCGACATCACGTGATGCTCCTCCTGCCACGCAGAGTCGCATCTTTAAAGACGGACAATAATCTTTGTGTTGATTTTGTTGACAACTGATATATTGTATTATTCCAGCAAAGGTGCGGAAGTATTTGGCAACTGGACCTGCCGAGAGTTGTTTGTCGCAGTGGTGAAAACCACCGAACTAAGATATTCCCTCGTGTAGGACGGATGCTCCCGCCTACCTATTCTTGGGAGCTTTATCTCGGAGAAACGGAAATACGACACCTCGAAGAGCAATGGTGATCGCCGATAGATAACCTACTTCGAAATATCTGCGCTTGTGAGTCTCATATTTTTTTATCGTTTTTTCTATAGGGAGAGGTACGGAGATGATTGATCGGAGGAAGCCGTTCAGTACGGCCAGAATATTATACTATGCCTCAAGCTTTTTACCGTAGCTAGAATAACTTCACAGGTGTCAGCACGGCTCGAGCATACCTCATAGACAACTTACAGCGGCTAGTGAGCATGTATTTCCTTGTTGTTCATGCCCTTCTTTACTTCAACTAGTAAAGCGTCGACATCTTCTCTGCCCCAACTAAAAGCCCTCCTCAACAATAGCATCTAGGTGAATGATTGGCATCTATCCGATCGTAAGGATAATTATGGGACGTCGCTGTCAATCTAGACGTGTAACAAAACCCGTCACAGGTGCGAGCCCTCTTATTAATGAGGGGATCATCTTTATACCTCCCCGGCTCCTGTCAACCGGTGCACAAGCAGCGCACAGCGCCAATGAGGAAGTATATAACCACATTAAAGCCTCGGCTTTAACAACAGATTAAGCATCACGATATATATCTGCAGAATGGTCATTCATAGCCTAATTCTCAGATGATATTTCCTCCATAAATGATCTCTCCCTAGACCCACTACTCTGCAGATGACTGCTGTCTGCCGCTCCCGGAATAAAGATAATACCTAGGCAGAAGAGCTCCTCTACCAAGATTGACAGGAGCCGAAGCCGACACAAACCGTCAGGACTTTTATCAGATATCAATGTCGATCAGATAGCGTGTGTATTGAAAAGGCGCCACGTATGTAGATAGAGGGCGTTATCGTGGGAGTGCATTTATGGTTAGAAGGCGCACATTAAACCTTGGACTATTTAAGCTGGAGTTAGATCCAGATATCGAGACTCTTACTTTGATCTCTATATCGAATCTATTTGACTGCATTCAATCAACCGTCCACTTTCAACAGCCTCAATCAACTCCGCAACGCCCATCCTCAATCATGGCCCCCGCAGCCACTATCCCCGCAGTAAGCGTCACGGCCAGCATCAAGCCAAAGGAAGCGTCGCACACCAACCATGGCCAAGAACTCGCCAACAAGACGCCGCTGCAGGCCATGTCACACGGCGATGTTGTCCTGCCTGGAATCCCGACGCACCCTGATTTTGCCTCCCACCGCAAGTGGCAGCTCGAGCACATGACGGCCGCCTTTCGCCACTGGCATCGCGAGGGCTACGTCGAAGGCATGAGCGGCCACATCTCGGTTCGCGATCCCGAGTTTCCTAACGCGTTCTGGACAAATCCGTTGGGCCGTCACTTTGGACTGCTCAAGGTCAGCGACATGATCCTTGTGAATTTGGACGGCGCCGTCATCGGCGGCAATCGTACACGTCCTCCCAACACGGCCGGGTTCCTCATCCACGCAGCAGTCCACAAGGCACGCCCCGATGCCCACTCCATCTGCCACTGCCACAGCGTCTACGGCAAGGCGTGGTCAGTCTTCGGCCGGCGCCTGGAAATGCTGACCCAGGACTCGTGCAAGTTCCGCGGCGACGCCCATAGCGTCTACAACAGCTACGGCGGCGTTGTCCTGGGAAGCGAAGAGGGTGATCGCATCGCGGAGGCCTTGGGGCCGAAGGGTAAAGGGTGCATCTTGCGAAACCATGGCCTGCTGACTGTTGGAAAGACGGTGGATGAGGCGGCGTTCCTGTTTACGTCGATGGAGGCCTCTTGTCGCGTGCAGCTTCTAGCGGAGGCAGCGGCTGCGAACGGATCTCCGAAGGTCCTCATCACTGATGAGGAGGCCAATTTCAACTTTGATGTTGAGAGTGACCCGGAAATCTGCTATTGCGAGTTCCAAGTATACTATGACTTGGAGGATGAGCTGTCTAATGGAAGCTTCAAGAACTGAGTCATTTCATGAGTTACACTGAGCTAGTTGGATATATACGCTGGACTGTGGATCAATGCTTAAACCCAACTCCAAGATGGCAACTGAGATCCCTAAAGTCATATCACGTAGAGACTGAATCCCTTCGTTCGGCACTTCTTCATCCAAATCATTACTCTGAATGTCATCGTCATTGTCAATAATGGACTGCCAGCAGTCCATGCTACGGTCATGGAGAGTCATAGAAATACCTTGACCCACAAAGATTGGCTCTGGGCTTGAGACAAGGCACAAGGGCATGGCTGGGCAAGGGTGAGCTGCACATTCCCAGATATTCCCCGCAAGCCTCTTGTAGACTACAGACTGTAGCTATAGGGCGACTCGAACCAGTAAAACAATCAGTGATACAAAATAAGCTGAGATTGTTTCTCAATCATGTGTCTCAAAAGTTACAACGTTTGATTCTCAGTGATTCGGGAGGTTAGGATTGATGATCGCCAGGTGACGCGTCCAAATGTGGAAACATGAACGATGTACTTACGTAGTAAATGGCCCCGACGTAGATCAAATAAGGGGAGGAACCATCGCTTACGTATGAGCGTACGTCTTCAACGTTCTAGTTGCTAAGAAGGGGGTTTATTTCCCAGATTTGACTGAAAGGAAAATCGACGTATTATATTCATATCAAAGTTCCCCGATGCAGCATTTGGTCGCGCTAGGGCTCGCTTTTTTTGCATACCCCAAGCCAATCCATCCAATGCGGATATTTTCCCTTTTTCTTTTTGCTAAGCATGTAATCTCTCGCTCACAAGATGGGAATTTTGATGTTGGAGCATCATCAGTGCATCGCTCAACGCTGCGATTGCGCCGCGTCGTCAGTAGAGAAGCCCCTATAAGTGGGAAATATGCATACCCGGTATCTTTCGCATAGCTTGGCCACGCGGCTTGACGTAGCCAGTTCGATCAAGGATATATAGCAGGAGTACCCGAAAATATGTCGTATCCGAGTACTGGCCGACCAATTGTTGAACCACTTGCAACAGCCCAAACGATGTCACAAGGCCAATATTCCTCAGCCTTGTTGGGCTCCTTCAACGCCGGCTGGTTTCGACCTCGTCGCTGCGGCTCTCGGGTCTCTTGGTTCTTCTTTGGTGTCTGTCTTTGCCTTGTCTTAGGTGTAACAGGGGCTATTTATATCGGCCTTCTACTCAAATGGTTGCTTGTCCGCCTTCATTGGAGAAATGACTTGACGTGGTATGACCTAGGATGGTATGGGCTTGCACCAACAGCCCAATATCAGTCCTTTGACCATCCGATACCAGCCATTGAGTTCCTCCAACAAGATGCTCGATGCAGTCAAGACTACATATTCCTTGCACCTCGAGGGCCCCTAGTGGCAGAACCAGGTGGTGTCATCTTGGACACAGTGGGCGATCTGGTATGGCGCCAGATAGACCAGGGAGGTGACACTCACGACTTGAGAGTACAAGAATACTTTGGCGAGAAGTACTTGACATTTTGGGTTGGGGAAGAAATCGGAGGCCGTAAACAAGGCTCCTGGTTCATGGTAAGATAGGATGAGAATAACCTAGCTATGCGGCAACTAACCAAACTAGATGGACAACACCTACACCATCCGACACGAGATTTTTCCTGGCGGGGACTACGATACCGGAGATATGCACGAGTTTCAAATCACGACAGACAACACAGCCTTGATCACCATATACGAGCCTATTGTGGCGGACCTTAGCTCTATCGGAGGTCCATCCGAAGGCTACTTGCTGGACAGCATTTTTCAAGAAATTTCAATCAGCACTGGCGAAATTCTATTCGAGTGGTCAGCTTCTTCCCATGTTCCTCTGGACAACACATTTTGGACCACCAAACTCTGCAGAGATGACTCCAACACCGCGTTCAACGGGTGTGGCCACAATGAGGATTCTGCTTTTGACTTTTATCACCTAAACAGCGTCGAAAAAGATGAACAAGGCAACTATCTAATCTGTGGACGAAATGTACACACAGTTAGCTTCATCAATGGTGTTACAGGGGAGATAATATGGAATTTGGGCGGGCCAAACAACGAATTTGAAGATCTGTCGGATGGGGATGCAACAAACTTCTCATGGCAGCACCATGCGCGCTGGTACGAATATGGGCGAAGCATATCGTTGTTCGATAACGGAGGCTCGACGATTGAGGCTGCGTCCGAAAGCAGGGGGATTCTTCTCGACCTCGACATTGACCGTCGCACTGCGACTTTACGAGTTTCATACTACCACCCTCAGCAGATGAGATCACTGTCTCAAGGAGACGTGCAAATATTGGAAGACACTGGAAATGTCTTCATCGGATGGGGGCGAAGTGCTGCTATCACCGAGTTTAGCTCTGACGGAGAGGTCTTGTGTGATGCGAGATTCGGGGCTTCAGTTTTCTTCTCGTTCGGCCTAGTGACTTCATACCGGGCTTTTCGTCACTCTTGGGCCGGCAAACCGACTACTCAACCAGACGTCGTTGTTGTAGATGATGCTATCTACGTGAGTTGGAATGGTGCAACCGAAGTCACCATTTGGCAATTGGTGGCGGCAGACGAAGACGAAGATGAACAAGAGGTGGAGTTTGACATCATTTCCCAGACTTTTCGAGAGGGATTTGAAACTGAAATCAGAATTCCGACTCGGGAGCAGTATTCTGCCATCCGGTTACTGGCGTTGGATGTTGAGGGCAACGTTCTCGGCATTTCTAACGTGATTGATTGCGACTCTAGGGTTGAGTGGATAACCCGAATGATGATCGTTATTATTGCTTCGATAGCCATAGTGGTAGGTTTTTTAGCCACTTTGTTTATAGCGGTGGTGTTTTATCGACGTAGAAAGAGGAATCAAGTGGCGCTGAGCGAGTACGAATTGCTTGCCGGAGGGGACATTTTGGATGGCGAAGAGGGGCAGTTGTTTCAGTCACATACGATCCCTGGGAGTTGATGTTTCGTAGATTCTTGGTCTAACGGATCTTTTCCTTAATTCTTAGCTTAAGCGATTGTTTTACATTTTAGACATCACACGAATGACTTGTGTACAGAGCGAAAAGAATAGAAGTTTGACATCTCATTAATATTGAGATTCTGTGTATTCTGTAAGGCGATGAAGCCTACTCCTCAGATGAGAGACCTATTAAAGATATGCACTTACATAGACTATATACTTCAATTGGCGTTGAGTTATTGAAGCTTCAGGTGCTGTGGAGTGTCCCTGGGTATAACTTATTGTTTTATTTTTATCTATATGCCATAATTTTGAGTGAGCCTCCTCATATGCTTTGGGCTCTAACTTCTCTATAATGTTACTACAGGTTCGTATCTACGGCCATCGGTCTTTCCTGTCTAGAACAAGGAAGAAGTGTCCAGTTCTCCAGGGCCATTTTATAAATATTCGAGTGTTGCTTTAACCCATTCGCGCACTGGCTATCGAGCTTCGTCTACACCATTCCGGACGTTTTGCGACCAGATAGATTGAGGTCAGACACGTTAACGTCAGACTTGTTACTGTCAACTTTGATGTGGATTTCGGTTTCTTGGATAATATGCCGGCCGCTCGAGTCGTCATCATGTAATCGATCCCATTTTGCCTTTCCTGAGACAGTCGTGCGCGTATTGAGGGGTAGCTGGGTGTCGCTGCGATAGTTTGGTCTCTGTAGATACGCCTCAAGATTAACAACCGAGTCAACGATGCCACAGGGCCATGGAATGCTTACGGATCTGGGGGTCAGCCCTGTTGATCTGTTGGTAGACCCGTTTAAGCATTTGGTGAAGAGCTTCAGGGACGGCAAGGAACATGCGATGATGGCGAAGCTGGACTCGAGCAGTGACCACAGAAGGAGGCGACCTTCAGCGACTATGAGACGGTGCTGATTAGCCTGGCAGTTAATCTTGGGGGAATAGTTGTGCCTACCCATGTAGTCATCTGGGTACGCTTTGATGTCAATATACTTGTAGCTCACGATGCGCATGAGTGCCGCAATACTCGCCAATATTCCTAGACTGAGTACCCCAACAACCGAGATTTTGGTACGCCGTGGCATCTGTAATGAATACACGATGAAAAAGGGAGTGATGGCGCAGGCCCAATCCGAGACGACCTGGACCGAGGTTCCGACATAGCTGATGATCAAGAATCCGTCGGCAGACTTGCAATGGCCCCTTGCAGCTATCAGTTTGGTGCTTGAAGAGGGGTTGCAGAAGACGTACAGCTTCACGTTCCAGTTTGCGGCGAACGGCACGCAATTGGTAAATAGCCAGATCATGCACCCAGTTGCTGTGACAGCCATGAGACCCATGATGCCATACATGAAGTAGACGTACTTCTTCTGCACGCAAATCTGTAGAATCATGAATGCGATGGAGAACTTTGTGATGGATGAAGAGCCGTAATATGTCATCTCGTAGTATAGCAGGTATTCCCTACCTCGAATCCGGATGAACTCCTGCAGGGGGAATTTATCGAGGTACGCATCGTGTGCCCCGACACCATAGCGGACGGCCAACACGCCCATGACACTGGCGGGGATAAAGGGCAACTGAGAGAAGAAGAGGTATTGTCAGTTGGCTGGTGAGAACGGCGGCTACTCGGACGCGCGTGGTGGCAAGGGGGATGCTCACAAAGCCGAAGACGGCAAGCCAGTCGTTGACTTTCCATTTCTGATGCGACTCGACTCGGAATGTGCGCACCCAAACGCGGAGAGCGACGATGATGGCGCATACGACGGTGAAGACGTATATTAGCACCTCGATAGCCCGTCCGAAGCCCACGGAGGCGATAGGCGGCTGAGCGTAGGCGATGTCGGCTATTTCCTCACCAGTGAGGTTCGCGGTGGATGACATCCTCGAGGACACCAACACTACCGGGACTTTTCGGTCATGGCCAGACTCATAGGGTGCGGCATTCGGAGTGGTAAGGGGGCCGACGCTCGATACATATCAGCACATACTGCATCTTGTAATGATTCCTCGCCGCTCCACTGGGAGAAATCGGCACTACGTAAGTTAAAACCTGCGTTGAGACCCGGGACTAGGGACCATGCGAGTGTTGAAATTGCGCTTAAGCAGGGTGAGTGCCTGTCGCCTTCCAGGAGAGAGTAGTATCGGTCCATGTGTTTATGCAGCGGGCCAAGGCAGTTGTCCCCAAAACTAATAATGAAGGAGGCGATCGCTCTCGGGTTAGTACAACCTCCCCAATCACGACGGGAACTAGATCCCAGCCTGCTTATGCCGATCGTGCTTGCCGAGTTGCCCTCAAGGATTTTCGTATTTTCTTCATAAAATATCCTTCGGCTGTTGCGTTAACAAGGGATATTCCAAACGTCCAGGAATGATCTGACGAGAAACGAGGCATGTTGTGGGTCAACACTGCCAACAGTGAGTCCCTGTTGGCTCGTTTATAGAAGGAGATATCTTTGTAACCACGACCCCCAGTCACTCAAGGATCTCAGACAGGGGAAAATAACCGTGGTTGCATCATGACCTGGAGACAGCGGGAGCCCCGCCCGGGACGCGCATCCGGCCGTTAGTGTAGTAGTCGCCAACTCGCTTGACAAGCTACGAAAGGACATACCCGCATATGTTGGTTGTCGGTTGTTGGCTCTGGGTAGTATTCATGCCAAATCCCCTGCGGACGGGAGTTGAGTTGTCATAACGGGGATGAGGTGCCAAGAATAACACAGGCGCTGCCAAGGAAAATCTTTCCCATGTACCTACCAATTAAGGGAACCAGAATACGGCAGAACTTTTGAGCAATCAATCTCTCCTCAGAAACGATTTCAGACAGATTCATAAACGGGCTCACGATTGGGATGGTGTAGGAGCTATCTACGATGTAGTTGTTTCCAACCCATCTGCTCCCTCTGCGACGATGCATCTTATCCCAGCCATATTGCAGGCCTGGCCTGGTCTGCATATCGCCACGTCCGACTCAACCCTCCCTCGACCGGTTTTGTTCCAGGTTTTGAGGCCTGTTCTCATGAACCCATGTTGCTGCATGTTGCACCATGTTGTCGACCTGTCGAGGGTTCGACGAAGCCGACCAACAGTTGTACCCACAGCAATCTTGAGGCCTCTATCCCATCGGCCAGCAAACGAACTCATTCTAGCGTCGTCACTAATGCGACGAGGACCAGTGTCAATATCCTTGTGAGCCTGACGTTGCAGGTCGTCTCTGTTCCGTGAGTTGGTTCAGTTTGCATGGGAACCGTAGCCGGCCGTCTCACTAAAAGGGGCAGCTCAGTCGTCAACGGGATGTCCATGGCATCCCCACGACTTGCATACATAGCACATAGTCTTGCCGTTCTTTACATCGCAACGAGTATCCTCGGGGGTCTGTAATATATTCCCACGCCTCGTACATCCCGCCTCCGCTCACGAAACGACCCCATCCGTGCCCAACGACGTCGACGAAACAAATACCAATGTCCTTTTTCAGGGGCCCCGCGGCACCCGCCCGCGTTCCGACCGATCGAGTAATCCCTCTGCACTTTTGGGACGAGAGCCCACTGTACAGGAGAATTGCACTATACAACCTAAAGGTCTTTGACGACGTGCTGGACTCGGAGAAGCTTCGAGGGAGTCTCGAGACGCTGGTCTCGCAGAACACTTGGCGGAAACTTGGTGGTAGGCTGAGGAAAGACGTGAGTTCATGCACACCGAGGCAATGCAATGCATGTCTGACGCAGGTACATACAGGCCAAGGGGGGACTCGAGTACCATGTTCCAGCCGAGTTCACCACGGTTCGCCCAGCTGTCGGGTTCACACACGTGGATTACGGCGATGTGACCATGGCCAACCATCCACTGGCCTCGCGGTTACCCAAGCCATCTGCGCGTCCCGCCGTTGTGGGAGACCCAGACGAGTGTATCGACCTGGCATGTGGACCGGGTTGTCCAACATCCATCGATGATTACCTCTACACGGACCGGCCGTTGCTGGGTCTCCATGTCGTCTCCTTCAAGGATGCCACGCTGGTTACTCTGCATTGGCTGCATATAGCATGCGATGCCCTGGGTATGAAGGCGTTGGTAGGTGGCTGGGTCCTTGCGATGCAAGGCAAGCCAATTCCCATGCAGCAAGGCTTCGACTACGACCCGCTGGCAGAGTTCGGCAAGCATCCAAAGGAACCACATAAATTGGCGGACCAACGCATGACAACGTCGTCTTTGCTCACGTACGGCTTCAAGAACGGGTACAATCTGCTGGTTGGCAAGAAGGAGTGCCGCATGGTCTGCATTCCCGGCCGGTTCCTGAACAAGCTTCGTAGCGATGCTCTACAAGACCTCGCGGCCGCCGGTGTCGAGAAGCCGTTTCTCACGGACAACGACATTCTCGTCGCCTGGTGGACGCGTATGGCGCTGTCGCACCTCCCAGCGGACTCGGAGCGTCCTGTAACTGTGCAGCTTGCCATGTCGCTCCGAAAGTCATTAGAGAAGGACCTGTTGCCCCCGGAGAAGCCATTCGTATCCAACTGTTTCGGGTTTACCAACCTACTACTCCCCGCGAAGGACTTCAAGCAGAAGCCCATAAGTAACATTGCAGCACAGATGCGAACTGCGCTCAGCGAGCAGAGCACTCGCGCGCAGGTCGAGGCGTATCAAGCCATGGTGCGAGACTCTGTGGCCCCCCTGCCGGTTTTTTTCGGAACCGGTGCGACGTATCAGATCTCATACTCGAACTGGACAAAGGCTGATCTTTACGGGGCCGACTTTTCGGCAGTGGCAGCGAAGCCGAGGGAGACGCCGCTGTATGCCTCGTACATTGCGCATTGTCAAGTTCCTTTTCAGTTCCCTGAGGGCTTTATTGTGGTGGGCAAGGACTCGAGAGAGAACACCTGGCTCTGCGGGTATCGCACCCAGGGGTTGTGGGACGTAGTTGAAAAGGAGTTGAATGAGCTTGGGGAAATGTGATGGGCGACTTTGGGTGTTCTGTGTTTTTGTTTGATACTAATAGTGTTTCAATTATTCGTAACTGAACTTGGTCTCTTCTATTGTGGGTTTGAGGAGTAGACACGTACAATCAGACTACTAAATTCTGTCATTCGTGTCCGACTCTAGGTTAGACGACTTGGCGACAATTGACATGTCGATATTTGCAACTCCACCAACTCCCCGCTTGAATGTGGCTTGTATCCCCCCCTGACCATAGAACCCTGGCAAAATGGCGAAATACCGCTTTTAATAGCGGCCGATCACGCCAGGCAGCGGAGGTTCCGCCGGCCGCTTAAGCGAATTCCGTGTGGCTGGAGAGCTTGAATAAATCGAAAATTTTCGACTGCACAATTCGCTCCACACTTTCAGCGAGCTGCGGTGCCTGTTCTGGGCCCCTTCCTGTTAGGTGAAATGTCCCATTCTTCCGACGGGAGTGGCTGCGGTCGCTCCCGAAGCCAGAGTCACTTCTTGAAGAAACGAATACGGTATCGGTGCATGATGAAGTCCAGGCACACTTATGGGGCTCACATCACTACTGGCAGCTGAACTAGTTAGTTGGTGTTAGTGCGGAGCCGTATACAAAGATCTAGAGAGATAGAGTCGTGGGGTTGTGGAATATGCTGGGGAAAATCCATCTCCCGCCTACAACGCCAATAGCCGAGCCCTCGTATCGGTGCCACCTCGCTTGTGAAGTCATCTCCGTCCTCAATACGACGTAATATATCTTGAGATGTCCTTTGAAGCAGCTCCGAAGCGTAGAGTCCGGCCATCACGGGCGCGTGGTCTACGAGTATCTACAGGATGTATCCCTCAAGCAATGATTTTTCCCTGGTTACTTGCATTGACTCTGGATTGAAGCTTGACATGTAGAGAAAGATGTATCGAGTGTGATGGAGAGTGTCCGACGTGCAGAAAATGCGTCAGGTCCTGCAAAGAGTAATCCTATGCGGGGCGTCCTGACCTAGATGGCAGCATCCCCACGTCGCACTCACCAGCTTTAACCACGCAGGCCCAGCTAGAAAACGGCAGCGACTCCCACATTGCCGACTCTATTTCAGTTTCCGAAAGCTGTCGAATTTCAACCGACGACAATCATACAGAGTCCGGCCAAATAGTAGGAGTCAATGGGATTTTGCCACACCAGTCGACCCTAGCTTGTCAATATACCCAAACGAGACTAACCAATATCTACTAAATGCATCGTACTTTGAATGGTTTGAACCGTTAGAGTCTTAGCAAAGGATTATCTAAACAACATCCAGCGTCACAATCTCTCCAATATTGCATCTGGGTGGAATTTTGACGAGACATCATTTCCTCGCAGACAGAGTCCCTCCCGGGTTGGGGACGACAGCCCTGGCCGCATCGGTAGGTGGCGTAGATGGTTCCTTTGTCTCCGGAGCAGACTAGGGATCCAGTGAATCAGGATGGAAAGAATGCCGCTGCTTCTTCCTTGACATGGAACATATCTACTCCCATCACCATCTAAGGCGATGATTTCGCTTACTTCCAACACTACATCCAGGTCATCGATCCAATACTTGACCTATTTGATCCGTCTCGGCACTTTACCAACATGGTTCCTCACTTGGCACTTCAAAATGTGGGCGTGCTCAAATCCATCCTGGCCCTTGCTGCACGGCATTGGCTCCCCGCAGACTGACGCCCGGAATTGAATCATTCATGACCAGAATGTTCGCGAGGAGAGTACACAAAATGGCCGAATCTAGATGTAGATACTGCCATGTGATATTACCATGGGACGCTTCAATATATCTCCCGGACTGTCGTATAACTCATACGCCAACTCCACGAGATTCTGGTCACGGCCATATTGATCAGTACTTACGAGATGCTCGGGTCTGTGAGTCCCTCTAGTAAAGACCACTGGAAAACCCGTCTAAAAGGGGCCTTTTGAATCCAAAGCAGTCAAGACAACGACGGGGAGTTGGCAGATGGGATACGGAGGGCGGTCTGGTGGGTATGGCTCCGACAAGACATGTGGGCAGCGTTCCGAGCTGGTCGGCCACCGCTAACAATATGGCGTCCAACGAAGAATTTGGAAGATCTAGGACCAGATGAATACCCACGCGAATCGTCTATATCGCCGCCAAGGTTGTCCAATTGCAGGCATGGAGGCTGCCGCGTCGGCCGAAAGTATACAACAATGGTTAGACAACGAAATCAAGTTGCTGAGTGATCTTCACAGGTGGAATACAAAGGAGACCGAGGAGGCAGATCTGCACACTTTGAACCCATTTGGGCTCATCTCCTGTCCCATGAGCTGTGCAGACGGACGTATATCACTTTGCCATGATAACATTGCTAACCAACATGCCATTCATTGGCGGAGTTGATACCTACCGAACTGGCCGGCGACAGCTTGAAAATACTTTTCGCGTCATCTGCGGCATAGCAAGTCACGATTTTGATCAAGGCCTTCCGGCATTCGTCACAATTAACGCACTCTACGCTGGTGAGTCACCACCCTCTCATACTTGGACAGGCCGAACTCAAACGCTCGGTGATAGCTGGACTATGTTTCCAAACGTCTGCAATGAAAAAAGCTCTTTGGAGATTTTGCAAAAAAACTATGGATAATAGCAAGGTTCTCGCGACTGACGTGATCCATAAACTGGATAGGTACTGGGGAATTTCTTCATATTGATGGCATCTTCTATTTCGTGTGTTTTTAAATTTTATGGCTTTACTTTATATCATCAGATAGCTCAAAGCCGTACGGTATCTGTGAACAATAGAGACATACATTTAGTAATACAACCAGCACCAGACGAGACACTAGCTTTACAATAGAGTTGTTCCCCGCTGATCTTCCATATCATGTATTTGCAAACCTTGTCGTTACTGTGGCAGCTTTTAGCTGTCTCAATATTGACTTCGTACAAGCCATAGATGTATCTATTTACTGTAAAATAAAGGCCATTCGTTGTTAAAGCATCCGCTCCCATCGTGTACGTCCTTAATAAATGCATCTCAAACACACCGCTCACCACGCCCCCACAATTCCAGCGACGGGAATGCCAATGTCCGTCGTGTAACTCGCAGCATCGGACAAGAGAGAAACATATGCTGCACCAGGCTCCTTGGGGTCAGCCAGCCTGGGCATACGATGTAGTATTGCATCTTCGGGTTCCAGTCCGAAGCCTGGTCAACAAAGCACGTCATGGCCGCCTTGCCGAGCGTGTACGCCGGGCTTAAACAGGTCAAGGCTGTAAATGATAGAGGCTGCGTAGGCAAGGCAGACTTCGGCAATGCCCAATACCTCTGTTGGCGCCCGTGATACCAATGATTTTGTTCTCTAGGCAGACTTTCCAATTGTGGTCGGGTCTTGGTTGGGCGTTGAGGAAGAGCGTCTCGTTAGCCGCTTGGGCAGCGACCTTATTTAAGGTGCTATTAGCTGACATGATGAAATAATCTTCTCGGTTTGTGGGATTTATGAGGCGGCGGCTTGCTGGCCTTGAAAATCGGGCGTACTTCAATCGAGGCTGGAGCTGATCACGGCGGATCTCTGGGTGCTACCAAGTGAGGCGAATAGAAACCTTTGAGCCGTAAAGAAGAGCCGGGCGGAAATGACCGGTTTTGGGCCTTAATGCGCACCGGCAGCTCGGAGACTGACAGCAGGCCGCTTGATTGTTGGCCGCTGGTTGGCTTGGGTGTCTGTTTGTTTGCCTCGTATCGCATGCTTCACGTAGCCGCCTAAAAATGTCGTCAGTTGGTTGGTTAGGCAGACAAATCAAGGCGGGGGTTGAAAGACGTGGCCTGATATGTCTCGTCAAACACTTGTTTGTATGTGCGGGCGGCGGACAAGTGCTGATATGTACCGAGAAGAATAAAACGGCGGTACTTGTCCGGAATGTGAGATCAAGGAAAGGATGCTTTTTGAGACGGATAAATGAAATAGGCATCCAAATCGCTCATTACTGCATTTACTCTCACTTGAGGCAAAAATTGTTTGGGTGGTTACACTGCACCCACATCCCAGTCTGTACCGACATGTTGGACCAAGACAAACCGAAACTTACAGTGGTGTAACTGTGGCTTGCCGGCGTGTTTTTTCCGTAGTTTCCACGGATTTCCATCTTGGACTTGCTGCTACAGGTACCCGTCGGCTTGGGGTTTGGCAAACAATAACAAAGAACCCGCGTGAGCGATGATGAATGCAAACGACAATCAGATGAAGAAGCCGCCCAGCAAACGCTCTCTATTGCGATTTGTAACTCTCATTTTTCTACTTTACAACCACGTCTAGCTGCTTGATTCGCAACTACTGGAACTGTACCTGCGTTATTTAGTCTCTCATCATGGTATGCACCGCCGGCAATTGATCTGCTCAGCCCTGGCCACATCCTCGTCCTTGCGATGCACAAATACTAACCGCCGATTCTACAGACGCCCACATCTGGCCACCAAAATCACGCCACTTCTCCTAATGAGCCCGACTTCAACGTCAGCAGCCAGCTGAGGGACCGGGAAACCAACACCCAGAACTCACCTGGCCAAGGACGGACCAGGGACGAGGATGACTACCCTACGACAACCGGCGGCCAAGCATCGCGTCGCATTTCTCTCAGACCAGCGATTCGATCACCGTCGGTCCATACCAGAATAAGGCGCAGAAGCATCAGTGTGGCTAGCCAAAGCGCCATCCTCGAAGGGGAAGAGGAGGAAGCCGAGAGCCGCGATATGGCCACTTCTTGTCAGCATGTCGATCCGAGAAGTCTCTTCTCGCCACCATTTCCGCCCGATGATGACCGAGATACTCCGCCGTTCTCCTCTAACAGTAGCGACAACGACTTCTTTCGCGGATGTGAATCCTGTGGGGTTTCTGATCCATCTGAGAGCCAGGATGAGCATCAGGAACTTGATTACACAGAATACCTTCTCACACGCCAGGCCAGAAACCTCACCCAGGGGAGTGATGGAACTTCTTCTGTCACCATCATCAATCATCAACGTCGAGATCCCTACGAACTCTTCAACTTACGCATCATCGAAAATGGCTTTACGTGCTGGCGCCGCGAGGAGAGCGTCGAAGCTGACGACCGCGCCGCTGTGCACGACTACTGGGCCAACGTGCCCGGTGGACGTGAGGGCGCCATGAAGACTGACGTGTGGTACATGGTAGACATCGAAGCCCATCGGCCTTCAGACACAGGTCATTTAATGAAGGTCCTCTGGCTCGGATCACCCGTCAGAAACTGGGAGCCTGCCCATCGCGTTCGCCAAATTGCGCCCGACCTGCTTGATGAGTATTGGGAAGGATTGGCTGATAAATATCAGAGAGCTTGCCGAGAGAATGGGAGCCTGAGTCGCTTGAGATAATTTGGCAAACTGAAAGGTTGATTGGGAGAATAGTTGCTCTCTAGACTGAAGAATCCTATTCCTCTGGCGTGGCCAGCTGTGTCAAGATGAAAATATGATGCTGATTTTGTCGTGTGCATGAGAGGAATCACAAATACATTCAATTTCCTCGGAACGGATTGTAACGCAGTATAATCCAGAGACCCCATCAGACTGTCCATGAGATTGTCCCCTCCCTGTTTACACCTCAACGCTTTCCTTTCATGAACACGGGCGGCGCACCCAACACAATGCAACATTAGACCACATCATACCGACCCGTCTCGTAACCTGACAGGGCCTCCGCTTGGTCTGATCCCTGATAGTTACCGGAAACGTACTACCGTAGACTATACCGCGATATGCCTAACCGCGTCATTAAAGAAGCATTGTAGTCTTTCTAATTCTTGAGCATGCCACCTTAAAGCATGAGCTCAGCTGAAAGCCTAGCTCGTCGAGAAATGACATGGCTTATGGTCGCCATGTTACGTTTCGTACCTAGAGAGGGCTTCTTCTATCTGCAATATGAAAAATTCTGGTTCATCTAGTCACCACGTCGCGTCGTTGCATGTCTCGGAAAACTCGTGCGCAACACTGACGAGCCTGGAAGTAAAGTAGACAAATTGTAGAATGCCGGCTGCAAGGCCAACGGCACTGGTGGGATTGAGAACCATCGTGCCTAGCAGTTTGAAGAGATGAGAAAGGAGGAAGCCAGCCAGTGCCCGCTCCGAAGAAAAGACCGCACATTCTTTACCCCGCACTGGGTAAGTTATTGATTGGAAGAAATGCCTGAACAAGGCGTTTTTGTGGTTGTCTGATGTCTGCGGCGAGCCATTTGTACACTTTTCATTTGGCAGTGCTGGCAGCACAGCCTTGTGTAACACTGGCGGCACACCCTCAGACTTGGAGCCCTACTGCAGCTAAACGGATAAGGTAATATACTGCCTCTGCTTATGCGGCATTACTTTGCCGCTCTTTGGGCTGCTTCGGCCTGATACTGTCTCCTCTCATCTTCCAACTCCAGCTGCCCATATCAAATTCAGAGCCATGGAAGTTGTTGGTGTCATCGCAGCCATTCCTGAGCTGCTGAAAATCGTGAAGCGTACGGCTGATGCTGTGGGAAAGCTCAGCAGCAAGGCCCGAACTGCAAAGACTGCTCAGGGCGTCCGCATCCAACTCGACCTTCTTGCTGAGATCCTTGACAGTATCCGGAGACGAGAGGAAAGAACCCCCTCCGGCGGAGTCCAGCATTCTCGACTATCCCCTATCATCCGAGATGTTGAGAACGAAGTCATAGGCCTGCAGCGTCTAGTTGAAAAGGTCGAGGGTTCACATGGAGGGCCTGGTTTTCTGAAGAGGGCACAACTGGTTATCACTGGATTCGAAAAGCAGTTCAATGAACGCAGGGACACCCTGGACAGACTGAAGAGCCTTCTGCAAATATATCTCTCCGAGTCTACCCTCAACGTTCACCAGAGGACTCAGCTGAGCAAGTTTCTCAGGCCCTCGGCAACCAATTTCATTCCCAAGAAGCTGGAGGGCACGCTAGAGTGGATTTGGTCTCAAGAAGCCTTCAGAATTTGGACCACCCAAACGCCAACAAACGTTGTCGCCACTTCCTCGTCCACCAATGTTGCACATGCATCCGATCTACCTGGCAGGGTACTCTTAATCTATGGGGTGAAGGGCTGCGGCAAGTCTGTCTTGGCTGCATCTCTGGTCGAAAGCTTACGGGAGAGAGGAAATACGACATTTTTCTTCTCTTTCTGGGAAGGCTATGGTAAAGAGAGGCGGACTGATGCAATGCTGCGAGCTCTGCTATGGCAACTTCTTCAAAGTCTCCCCGAAGAACAGCAAAACCGCCACATACCGCGCTTGTTGGCGAACCAGATGCAATTCAAGAATCCCGATTTTCTGGCCCTTGAGATCGAGGCCTTGGCCCAAGACCATCAATCAGATATGTTTTGTGTCTTGGACGGAATCGATGAATCAGCTGATGACTGGAACAACATCAAAAGTGGTCCCTTGGCGTGTTTGATCGGGTTGCTCCAATCCACACCCCAAATTCGCCTTCTTTTGAGCGGCAGGCAGTCCAGTCTTCGTGCGAGTCTCCAAAGATGGCCTCTACATATCGAGCTGACGAGAGAACTGGTCGAAGATGATTTGGCCAAATTCATATCGTCCGAGTTGGACAACTGTCCCAATATCACCGACGAGACTCTTCGCAACAGAATCCAACTCGAGTTGCAATCCAAATCTACGGTCATGTTTTTGTGGATTAAGCTGGTCTTCACGGAGCTGCGTTTGTCGTTCAGTCCTACAGAAATCAGCCTGACACTGAGTCGTCTGCCTAATGAGTTGGATCGAGAGTATCATCGACTCTTCTCAATGCTCATGGAGAGACTCGCCGGGAGGTCTACCAATCCCTCAATTGGCATGATACGCGCAAAGGGACTTCTTAGCCTCATCATTGGCGCTTCCCGGCCTCTAACTTTGACGGAACTTCGCATGGCCTACGCTTTTGCTTGCCCATTAGCCTCACCAACTTCTGACTACCTGGAGAATCTCATCAGCGAAGAGGGAATCATAGATGCATGCGGGGACTTCATAACCACCAACGAGAATCTCATTTATCTTGGGCACACTTCTATCCGAGAGTTCCTGCTTCGACCTGCGGACCAATGGTACGACCAAGTCAGTAGTGTTGCCTACTTCCGCCTTGAGCCGAGTTATTGCCATCGCAAAATTGGGCTCTCATGTTTGAGATATCTGCAGCAAGTCAAGTGGGAGCATTTAGATCAAGTCGGCGTGGTTGATGAGCTTGCGAGTCGATATCCGCTACTGAACTATGCATCCGGTTATATGACCTCACACTTCTTGGAGTCAGACTTTACTTCTCAAGAAGCAGGGAGTTATTTAAGCGATTTCTTCAACTCGCAAGAATCCGCGGCCTGGATGGAGTTCGTTATCTCATCCGACAATGGCCACCTCCCATTCACTTTTGGGACGACGCTTTGCTGTTCTGGGGTGCTTGGGATAGCTTGAGCGCACCGGCGGATGAATCTAGCGACATTGGCGGTCGGGTCAGGCAATCGGCTTTGAAACGAACCCAGACATCCGGACCAGATGACCATCGTGGAGGATGGATGGCGTTGATTTCAGATCATTTTCTTGGCAACCGAGAAGTGAATGGAGGCTCCAGTTCTGTCAAGGAAATAGAAAGCCTCACCGATCTTGATGCTCAAGGCCTTCAAAATGGTTTGAAAAGAATCATGAGCAATGGTCGAGGATTTGGCCTGCGACAGCTTGCTCTTATCTCTCCTTCAATTAATTCCATTTTGAAAATGAAGGAAGCTCTGGTTGATCCTATGGAAATACTGATGCAATCATTGGAACGATCTCTCAGAGTCATGTCGTTCGTCAGCCTCTTGGCATTTGCTTGTTTGATCAGACCCAACAGACCAAAGCAGGCGTATAGGATATACCAAGCTGCTTTGGTAAAAGTCCACGGAAAGGACGATATCCGAGAGGCTATAGCAGAGGGGCTTCTAGGCGAGTGCTTGCTATTTTACGACAAAAATGAGGATTACGAATCAGCCGCGAGGCATTACCACAGGGCATCAGAAATTATGGACACAAGGCCCAGAAACCCAATAAACGACGTATGGTGGTGTGTATTCACATGTTGCTGGGTAGACTGCCTCTTTCAGTTGGGGAAAAGAGACCAAGCCAAAGTCTTAGCATCCAAGTTGGAGAAAAGGCTAGTAGACACGGAGGTTTCGGCATCGAACGGAAGCATCTTACGAGAATGGTGCTACCGGAAAGTGGCAAACGGTAGCTTTTTCACGGAGATTAGGATGAGGAAGGTGGTGCACCTTAGCGGGATGTACTTTTATCACGGTACGGATGAAGATGTTGACAGGCTGTTAGGACAGTTTATGACCGAGACAACCCGTGTCGACAGCCGGTCGTGTCTTCAGGTCGTACGCCGTTCTTCCGTGGGCCTTTACTATATGGCGAAGAACTCCAAAGAAAGAGACGTATTGATGAAAGCGAAACAACTCCTTGACCTCGGCACCGAAGAGGGAAATGAGATGTTAAACTTCATCATCTATCAGATTGCCTGGAATCATATCGACAATTGCCGATTTGAGGATGCGGAGAAAGAACTTGCCAACCTCGATATGGACTCATTTTTCGCAGCATGCTCTTTCAATGAGGCCCGGATGACTTTCGACGCCCTTGTGGGCACTCAATTGATGATGGGGAAGAGGGAAAAGGCCTTGCAGGTGTTACAGACAAACATGTCTAGTCTTGCGAGTTCGGGTCGATATAGCAAGCCAGCTGACAGAGACTTGCGCTTAGCCGTGGTTTGTCTACTTTACTTTTTTATGTTCTCAGAGGGCGAGATGTACATTCGACAAATGTTATCCCGCCTGCACTCGCGCCAGACAGTCCACGACTCAGAAGAGATTCACTTGCACGGAATCTTGGCGTTATCGTTACGAGCTCAAGTCGAACAACAAAAGCAACTCGAATCGTACGAGCACTACCGAACCTGTCTCGCGCTCGCAGAGGCGAGATTTCCGGACCTGTTCTCGAATAGATTGCAGATAGGATTCGGATTGGCATGCGTGGCGAAGGGAAGCCTAACAGAGGCAGCTGAGGCGTTTGCTAAAGTGGCAACCCATTGTCAGGCCAAGGCGTGTGGACCTGACTGCATTTTGACAGACTTCCACCTTCTTTTCGGTGCATTGGTACTTTTGTATCAGCCGGAGAAAGACGACGTTGGTGCTACCCCTCTACTTTCTCAATTGATCTCAAGAAGGGAGAAAGGACCGGCAACGCCATGCGGGTATCAGATGATTTCACACGTAAACTACTTTTTGGTTGCGGTCGGACACATGTGTCTGGCAGAGATATTTGACGGGTGTGGAAATGCTCACCAAGGTCATGATCACAGGAACCAAGCGTTGCACATAGTGGAGAAGGAGTTTCCCGATGCTTTCGACCTCAAATCCGTCCACCGTCCCAAGTATCTGGATGCATGGACGTGCAGATGGTTGAGGTTATGTCGCGGATACATCCTTGGGAGAATCAATGGCGAGATTGGACCGGATGTTTCGTGCGAACTGTTCCCGTTTGATACTTTTTGGCCGTTGTTTGACGGGGATCATGATGAGATGACTGAGATCGACGCGCTTGACTTTCTGTAGTTGTATAACTATACTAATAATATATCCCCTGTCACTTGGCTTCGTGGACACATACTAAACTGCCAGCACCAGATGCGCTAGATGCCCTATACGCTCCGGCTCTAGTTTGGTGTTATCCTAGACTTTTTGGGACGGAGGGTACATCTGGAGCGGGTTTGCCCCTTTTGCCATGCAAGTTCACCAAAGTTTATTAAAATACGGGCTGGATTTAAAGCATTGGGATAGGGAGTCATGCCCATGCAGTAGCGTTTCGGTTGAGCTACTGATGCTTCGATGTTCGAGAAGAGAATAGTGGAATTATAACCCAAACAATTAAATTCTTGCCAAGTAACATGACATGGTCCTCTGATGACGTTCCCTCGGATTATATTCGCCACCCTCTAAACCGATCTGCAGGTGAATGGTGCGTGGTCGCTACCGGTCGAGATTTGGTGATTCTGTGAGTAATTAGCAATCTTGTCATCGCGCGAGCTTCACTAGTGAGGTGACTTACAATATCGACAATGGTAGAGTATGTGCCGCCGACCAGGACTACAATTCCGATAATGAAGACAATGATGCTTCCAATACTCATGGCGATGTTCTCCCGAGCATACCACTTTCCCTTGCACAGGAAAACGAACCACATAATGCCGGGGATATAGAACGAGAAACCTGAAACGAAAAGCGCGGAACAGAGCGACAGGAGGTCGGAGAAGATGGGAATGGTCTCGGCGATGATCCATGCGATGATTGTAAAGACAGCGACAATCAAGATCCAGCTAGCCCAGCCAATAGGAGTGTTGATATAGCGGTGAATCGAATTCTTATAGATTCGGCCATGGACATAGCGGAGGGCAACAGTCGTGTTGATAGAGCCCGAGATGAAGATGACGGGCAATGCAATGCCGAAGGCGATTTTCGAGATAAGTTCGCCAGCAGAGAGCAGAGCCGGCGACTGAACGGTAGATCCGATAAAGGCGTAGCAGAGAGCACCAGTCAGGGTGTAGATTAAGACCTGCATCACACCGTTCGCCCAGATGGACTTCATGAAATCCTTGGGTGTGTGCATCTCATCCATAAAGGAGAATTGTCCAATGGCAAAACTGTAGGCGAAGACAATATTGCTGACAGCAACGAAGGCCTCGGAAAAACTTAGATCGTCTTTGGGATAGGCAGACCACGTAACGCCAGACAAACCCCCGGGTGAATCACTAGCTTGAATCGCTGTAGCGATGATGGTGAGTCCAATTGCGGCAAGGATGGAAACGAAGTCGATGTAGCCCAGGATCGCAACCTCAGTGAATGAAGGAGGAATCGCAAGAATCAGAAGGATGATGGCCGAGACAGCGGAGAAGGCGATCGAACAGAGATGTCCTCCGTTGATGGTGACTAGGGCAATACTGCCAGTCAGGGCGTGTGATCCAACGACGAGAAGCAGCTCCAGAACAAACGCGGCGCCGAAAACCTCGTATCCCAAGCGGCCGAGTCCAATTTTACCGAGCAACAAACGTCCAGCGTCAGCGTAATGTGAAATGTCGGGAAAAGCCAACTTGACTTCACCGACAATGTAGCTAGTGAAGACAGCGGCCAGTCCCAAGAATACAGTCAGAAAGACACCAAGGATCATTCCCAGCGTGTGAAAGGCACTGGGAAGACTGAGGGCGCCAAGGGCGACGGCTTCCACGACCAGCACGATGGACAGACGCTTCCAGCCCAATCGGTGGAAGTGGGCATTGCCCTCAGCGGCAATCTGCTTCATCCGGTCATCGTTCAATTCACTCGACTCGCCGAAGATGTTGTTGTTGTCGTCCGTGTTGTCAGGGTATGACTGCGTTGGTGTTGCGACCTTCTGAAGACCGGCTTCAGGGTCCTGTTGCTGGTTCTTAGCACCAGAGGGCGGCGCGGCGGAAATATCTTGGCCCATGTTGATATGGTAGTCTAGTAGTCGCTGAACGAGATTGGTAGAATGCGGGTGAGAAGAACGAGGAGGTGTGGGGGACATGGGAATGAGACAACGGGGTCGAGGGGTATTACTTAAGTGGACAAGGACTGACTCCAGAGAGCGGAGATGGATGACAGAGCTTGATTGAAAGTCTACATAGGGCGCAAACTACATGATATCGGAGCCCACATGGTTCAAGGAGTCTGGGGTGGCAATGGGCCGGAACGTAGTTGGAAACACGGAAGGCTCCACAAGCAGCCCGCGGCAAGCAAGGTGAACCTGGAGACGGAGGCTGCGCGTGACGACAGATACATGGTCTCTATTCCCTCACTACGAGACGGGTTGCTAGGGAGTTCCGATAAGGTCAGAGGGGCTCGGCATTGGCGATAGTGAGGCGGGTTGGCTCGGGATTTCGAATCCTCTGAGTCGTACTCCGTAGAGCGGCCCGGTTTACGACCGTCTTATCAGCAAGTGGCAAGGTAGAACGTACAAAAGAGCCACATACGGCCAATGTTAAACGTTACAGCCCACTGAATACGGGTACAATGTTGTACGTAAAAACGCGCTCCGTCGACGTAAGAGCTCGCGTTCGCCGGCGTCGTTACGTCGCGGAAACTCAGCCATTGGCGAGGGCCCCTGGAAAATATGTCATAGAATGAAAAGATGGCCCCAGCCAAATTGCCGACTCCTGCTAGACCGGCTGAAGTGGAGCAGAACTTTTCTCGATCCATTCTAGAAGCTCCAACGGATCCGACGAGACCCTCTCAATCCCGTGGTAACGCCGTCAAAGTGGAGTTATCGCGGCCCACCCGAGACGGCCCTTGACCCGTTAGGTGCCGCGTCGGTCGAAGAGTTTTTCTCTCGACGACGCGACGGAGGATGCGGATCTTCTCATATCTGCAGACGCCCCGGAATCTGGCCTCTTCTAATGTCCACGGCGAAATAAACGCGGGGGAAGTGGCATGGTTCATCCTGATCCTGGAACTGATAAGCTGGGGAGAGTAGCTTGTTAACTAATGCCATCACCCAAGAATTACTCAACCTTGACACATGAAATTGACCCGCGCTGAACGAATTTGTGAGTTTGGGCATATCTGAACACAACTTACGACGGGGTCCTGTGGTACCCGACGACGATGGCGTTTCAGAGCGGGCGGCAGCTCGTAATTCTTGAGGGACTTCACTTGTGTTTGTAGCATTAATACCTGCTACATAGTCTCCCACTATAGCTTCAGCTCCCCCGTCGCACATACACGCCACGCAAGGCATCCAATAATCCAAGCACCCAGAATTTCTTAACCAGCCCCAATTTCACGTGCTCTCCGCTCCCATTCAAAGTTGAGTTGTATGTCCCGAAGTGGTCTATTGACCAGACCAACTTGAACTGTGAGAAGTCCTATTTCCAATTTCAGACATATTCTCTGTCTGGTTTCAGGGTTGGACTTGACAGTTATGCGTCCATTGACTTCGCTGCCCAGGATATGGCTGTTGAGCCATATTAGTCCGTTCACCAGAAGCGCCAGAATTAGGACCGTTAGCATCATGTGCAGAACAGAATATGGAGAAGTCTTAGATGATAGGAGCTACCTCGTTGTCAGCATTTTCAGCAGGAGAATAATTTCAAGTCTTTGCCTTAACATACCGCCGCTCCTAAAATTGTTGACGCCGATGTCTGAATTATAAATGCAGCTACAAATCCAATGACGAGATATTTAGCAACTTCGGTGTGTCCACCAACCACCACAAACAATAGTATAGCCATTAGAGTTAGCGTCACGAGCACACGAGAAAAAAAGCAAAGCAGATATAGAGACTTTGGATAATTTAGTTGCTAATTCGTTGTCAGCATCATTGGCAGGAGAATTATTTTAACGAAAAACAGTCTTTACTTCAACATACCGCCACTAGTTCAAGCATGAAAAATACCAAGGCCCAGATGCTGACGATCCAGTTGACGATGGTCAAGAAGCTGATGCTCCAACCTCCGTGATGGGATGGAATCAAATCGGTGGTTATATGGCCTGCATATAATTCGATGTTGCGAATAGACTTATCCCGGGACTTGATATTCCGAAACAAGTGCTCGGCAGTCATAATGAGAGCATATGGTTCTGTTTCAGATACTGCCATGACCATCCCACAGAGAAATGATTCTCTGACCACCCATGAACCCGAAGTCCCGGGGGCTGTTTCTGTCAGCAAGTTTGCTTCAAAACCCCCGATGTCCTCAGACACACTCACCTAACCGAGAGGCAAATATGACTTTGCGCAGTGAGAACATCTGTCCATGAACAGTAAGGCATGTGGAACCGGGAAGAAGTTCTCCCTCTACACAAGACTTAGCTCCGAGTGCAATCATTACAGGACCTCGAATGAGTTCAGCGTCGGTTTTGTAAGCCGTTATGGCCTGAACCCGTGTTGGTGATGTAAGGTAGGTGTTGGGGATCTCGAAGTCAGTAGCTGTCATAAACGGCAGCAAAGCATGGTCTATGTCTTGAGAGGCGACTTCGGAAAGTGGTGGATATAGTTGACAATATAGTGCACCACGAGAATTCCATTCGAATGACGCACCGAGAAAGTTCAGCGATATGCCAGTGCTAACACCACGCCATTCAGACACAAGGAGGGGGTCCCGAAACCCAACCAATCCCGGGGAGATCGTATCATGGTCCTCCATGTCGATACCACCATCCGATTCTTCTCCCTCATCTTCATCCTCAACTTCATATTCCGAGAAGGTGTTATGAACAGCACCGAATTTTGAAGGTGAGGAATCCAACCAGGTGCTCTTGCTCGGCTGAACGACAAAATGGTTATTCAACATGCCATGAGCTGTTGTGACGCCGTATTGAGCGGCCGCTCCATTGATTGAAATGACACCTCCGATACGACTAATGTGATGCAAGTAGGCATCTCCAATTCTGATAGTAGAACAGCATAAAAGGCCATTAGCTGTTATTGTACCATGTGATGGTATTTCCACGTTGGTGTAAAGCGTGACTTCCTTAGCGAGCCGGATGCCATTATTGAGGTCCAAGGTCTTCACGTCAATCCTTTCCTCCACAGTCGCTAATTCGGGAGAGCCCTCATGGATTTCCAATGGTAGCCTCAGCCAAGTGATGTCCTTCATGGCGTCTCTGACGTCCTTGCAAGCCCAACGACTGCCACATAGAATCCACACGGTAGGCCTGAGCGTGATAAGTCGGGCATCTCTCGCAGCCCTACCCGACATGCGTAGTTCAAAAGAGACAGTATGATCCTCAGAAGTGACTAGAGAGCGAGCTGCTCGATCTGTGCTCTTGCGATAGATTTTCATGGTGACCTCCGTTAGGTCTGTCATGAGTCGTCCAAGATCCTTTGTGTTCCATTGTTCCATAACATCGGGCGGAATTTTGGTGTGATCGCCTTCAGCCAAGTACACGCGAGCGGCTTTAAGGAGTTTGAAGAGCTTCACGTGCGTTGGGTCTATGGGATGCTGAGAAAGGTCTTGGAAAACAGGTGCCTCAGATGCAGAGGTTGTGGTGCTGAGTCCACTGGTAATCTGAGTAATTACAGTACCGATCGAGGGCGGCACTGATAAAGAGACAGAATTGACACCGAGTTGCGTCAATTCATCTTCGCCATCCTCCGGAAGCCGTGGAGAAAAGTCTGGGGAAATTCGCGGCTCTGATACCGATATTGCAGTGTTGACTCGACTGCAATCGTATTCTGAGACGTTTCAGTGCCGATGAACGACTGTGTTGATGATATGATAGAATCGACGCCAAGTTGCGCCAATTCCATGTTTCTACCCTCCGGATTCCGTTGGCTCACATCAGATTGGACTATCCAAGGGGCGATATATCTGGCATGTATAAAGTTCTCCAGTCGTCGACGTAAACTTTCTTTCCATGACTTTCTTTCAAGAGCAGTTGGGGCGGGTCACTCGGAATTATCGCCGGATCGATAGCAGGAGAATTGTGCGTAATTTCCTCATCCCCATAGCGAATTGATTGCATATTAAATTAGGCGAAACTAAGAACGATGAACACTGTCGTGCGTAATGATGTGGCTGACGGGATTCTGCAAAGGAGATAAGAGGTGGTCGAAATCTGGTGACAAAAAAAAGCGGAAGAAGAGAGGTAGTTACTACCTAGCATCAAACGCTGGGATTGATTACTGTCCATGAAATCTTCTAAAAAGAGGCGTCTGCTCCGCCTCACTCCGAAGTGTCATGCGTGGCGGTCAGCGAACGCACCACACGAGGCACCCAATGACATCAAATCGTTGTTATCATCACTTTCAAATGAAGCTTTACCCCGCTTAGGCATCAACAGAAACCCGAGGCATTTTTGCCTTGTGTGACACCAAGTCTAGAGTAAAGTGTCCGCGAACCATGGGGAAGCCTGGAGTGCATAAATGGAGGGATTGTGGCGATTTCGAACACAGCTGGCACGCTAGCTGACAAGACCAACAAAGACCATGCAAAACAGCGATGTCTTACAAGTTTTACAAATAATCTGGCCCGATATCCCTGAAGAAGATTTCCGGCAGGACGGCTACTCCAACTTCTTATCATTTGTCCGTCTGCAAATGAACTTCGGCCCACCATGGTCAAAAGCCTCGGGGGGTCAAATAGCCATGGCTGGGCATAACATTGTTTCCTTAATACGTGACCTTGCTCAAACAAACGATTTGCTATCCTCCAAAGATAGAGCCATCGATTGTGCCAGAAAGCTGGCCCCTTCTGAATCGCCATCAGTGGAGCCCGCTCTACTGTATGCATCTCTGGACCTCGCATTACGCATCATCTTTTCGTTAGATGTTCGAACAGCTCCACAAGAAAGCTACCGCTCGCCGACAGTTGCTCTTGCATCAGTCATAAAATGGGAACATGGGTCTAGTCTTGAAGAATCTATCAAATCACACTTTTTCAGTCGACAGCCTTTCACGACAAGTACAAGTACCGGCAGGATCGATGCTACGTTATCAATACCATATCTGTGCAGTACCAAGAGTTTTCGGGTGTTATGGACGTCTAATCTTGCTGACCACTTGATTATCAACTGGAAGTCGCGGATTATCATCGTTTATGAACATAAGATTGCTCTTTGGAATCATCTTCAAACTCCCAAGCGAACAATCATTCCCCACACAATACTTGAGGAAGCTATAGACACTTTCAACCTTATTTTCCCTTTGAATGATCCTCACAAAATCATTTCTGCGACAAAATGGCAAATCATTCTACGGGTTGGGCTACTGCGGCAGACCGAGGAGCTCTTGTTTGGATTTGGGGCATTTCCAACATTGGAAGCATCGAGTTGCTGACTTGGTAGAAATTATGAACGAAGAGCCTCGTGGTGTGAAGCAATTGGCTCTGGAAAGGAATGGCAAAAATCTTTTACCTTTCTTGACCTTTTGGGTCGCGATTGGGGTTGCTCTCCTAGCCTTCCTCAGCATTCCCTTTGCTATTGTTTCGATGTATTACTACAAGATACAGTACGAGCTGGCTCGTGATCTGGCTTGCCTAGACCCGAAAGCTCGACAGGCTTTACCACGATACTGCGCATAGTATGAAAGACATTAAACAATAAAATACTATACCTCTTTTCTGGTCAACAGTGATCTCATATACGCAACTGTTGTCTGCTTTTCAAGGTACTCTAAATCCGCAAGTATCCTTTTTTGCTAAAGTAGCACGGCTTCTGTCCTGTCGGTAATCTTAGGCAGTGAAAGGAAAGGCCCACCGTACCTGCAAACCATCACAGTGTAACTAACTCAACCTCACGTCCTTGCCACTTACCGGATGATAAATTCCAAGTATTTCCATCACCCAAATAAACGGTCAACACGATTTTTACACTAATCAAGTTCCCATTTCCTACACTACCAGTATCTTTAGCGCTCTTTTGCTTTTCAGGATGAGTATCCCTTAGCATGTTCAGTAGTTGTCGGTACATGTCTCAGTTGACTTCCAAGTTTTACAGGTACTGAATCATCAATGAAATCTTCAATTCCGCAATTCATCTTATTCTCGATCCAGTTTAGACCCTTTTCCATCACAATCCAATTTTCCATCTCGACAATCTCGCTCGCAGCCGGATCCTGATGCCTAACAGTCATGTCATTAGCTGGCTGGGTTCTATATTCCATATTATATTACATACGTCGCAGATATGATAATGGCAACTTGGTCTGATCATCGTGCATGATGTATGATGACCTGTTCCCATATTGAATAGATGTGTTGTCAAAACTAGTTCAAAAGGCGGATATTTTAATGACGGAGCTCAAGTTTCTTCGAGTTTCTTTGAAGTGTGATTCAACACACAAGAAAGAAGCGCAAGGGCGAAGATAGAACCAAGATACATACAAATATTCCCAGACATAGGACTGTCATAGAACGGTTTGGTCAAGGCGAAGTATACGATTGGATACCCGTCATATCAAGTGCCTGCCAATTTGCAAACGAGGCAAATCGGGGTTGATTTGGTATCAACAGTCAGTGCAGCCTCAATATCAGACTTGGGCCACGTCTATCCCGATATGCGAATATTTGAATGAGGCGAATCGAATAATTCGTATGAGCTCTTTACGCAGCCTTAACATTGGGATTAGGCCCTGCTCAGAGTCCTACTTACCACATAACAATAGTGATGAGCGAGCCAAAACACCAATCCACAAGCGGGTCCTTCGAGATCCAATGGTGAGATGGCCGAGTTGGTTATGGCGCCAGGTTAAGGTCAACCTTAACACCTCAATTTCCTGGTGGAGCAATCCTCCTGGGTTCGAATCCCAGTCTCATCATTTTTTGTCGTTTGGAGTGACTGCGCCGACGAATACAATTGCGCGAGTGTGTTGACTCTCTGTCTATCAATGTTGCAAATTTGATGACGAGTCTATTTGCTTTTTACACCCGTGACTGTACCTGTCTAGAGAGATCAGGCTCAATTTCACTGCACGGTGAACATGAAGCTCGGGGGGTTCAAGTAATAGTGCACATCTCGCTCACCACATACTCACTGCAATTTCGTGTTGAGCTACTCTAACAGTTACCACATTGCGGCGAAATAGAACGTTGGATTTAAATTAAACGAAAAGTATAATTTTACCGTGCGAGTTTTCACACATGCGAGGGTGAGCGTAGCCCTCTCCGTCACATACCTGACCTGGCTAGGTTCATATCATTCAAAAACAGATCCTGCGTAAAAACGTCACGTTTTGAAATAAGATTGAGCAAATTCGAGCTCACTACTTGATCGTGAGACACTAAAACTGCTGAACATTCGTTTCCTGCAACCACAGCTCGTTTTAATGTGCACATCAAATATGCCACCACTTGCAATTCATCCAGGATGCTTCCACGCCTCGTATGCGACCCAGGCTTGAAATATACCCACGGCAAGCCCAAATATGCCTAATAAAACAGCTATAATAACACCTATAAGTGTCGCCATCATCACGTGTCTTGCTTTACTTCTTTTGTCCATCCAAACTTCCAACCAACTTCGAGGTTTAGGGTTTTCAATTTCGTCAAATAGATCCATAAGCCGAGACCCCCAAAACCAGTAGCTTGTCTCGGATTCATTCTGTCGCTGATACGACGTAGTGCCAAAGCGCAAGCAATCGGGATCGAAAAGTTCTTTCGACACAAGCGACCGAAGTAACGACTGAGAATCCGAGTCCAAAGGGAAGAGAATACGCAGAGATTGTAGGGTTTCAAGAGCCAGTTGTCGTGGTATAATTCCCCTATAATTATGAGAGGCTGTTCATGCTCATGGAGTGCTTGACGTACTAACCTTGATGCGCTGCCCGCCGCCGACGGCCCTTCGAGAACCGACGATCTGAGGTGTTCTCGTAACACGCTAGTGAGGTGATAAATCTCCAATACCCCCGTTTTCTGATCTAATCTCAAGTGATCTCGCAGCTCTGTTGTTCCTTGGATCTTCAGACCAGCAATTCGTTTGAGCTTAATTGCTGATAACTCTGATTTTATGTCGATAGGCGATTCACACCCTCCATCCAGACTTGGATGCTCCCTGAATGGAAAGGTGGACGTCGTAAAGTCAGCCACGGATTGATCGCTTCTCCAGACACATGGTTCTCTTCCAGATTCCAAGAGACCTCCGCTCTGGTTTTCGACACAGCAACTGACCATGAGAAGGACCCTCAAAGCCAAGTTAAAGGCCCGATGTTGGTCGTCTAGCGAGGGGAGCTGTCCATTTCCATTGCTTCTGATAGCGAAGTACGATGTCGATAGTTCGTTTCGAGGAGCAGATGGCCGTTCCTGCAAAAGCTCAATGATTTGAAACAAGTCTTCATGGCTTCTCAACGCCCGTGGAGCATCAGGCATAAACGATTCTGGGACGTATGATCCTGCGACTTCTTCGTAATATCGGAAGAATGGCTCAAGTCGCAGAAGTCGGCGTTGTGGGCATTCTTGCCCTTCACATGGCTTGGCAGTAGAGCAGGTAGTACACGATGTCCAGCCCCAGAGAATCCGACACAAGGTCTGAAATCGAGCATCATTCACGCCATCAAGCGGACACAGAAAAGTGATCAAGTCGGCCATAACGTAAGGACATTCAAACATGAATGAAGAAAGCCAGATCACTTGGTTCCGTGTGATGGCTTTCCCCAGTACGCCTCGCTTATGGCGCAGCGCCATGCTGCCAAAACGAGGCATCCAATCATGTAACCAGCACTTCAGCAACCATCATCCATGGCATGTGATTAGCCATAAAAATGCACATCTTGAGGCTGTGTAGAAGGCAGTGTACCCCTCCACGCTCTGACTGGTTCCAACCCCGCTCCCGGTTTCAAGCTCAATGAGGCCTTTCGCTGTGCTGCTGTTCACAATCGCTTTCTGCCTCATTCTCAGCGTCGAGAAGTGGCATACAGATGCTTTCAAGAACCAGCACTATGACCGACGTTCAAATTGAGAGGGGCCACAGTTTGCCTCTCTCAAAACTCGACACTGTACCTGAGAGCTCCCTGGTAGCTGAACTGGGGCCAAGAACAGCCAAGGCCATCCAGGATCCCAACGATGAGGCAAAAGTGGCAATAACTCCTGGAGCTTGCAAAGAGACACACTCGACGATTGCCACTATTCCGAGGGCCACTCCGTTCCCACTGGAGAACGAGAAAGGCCTATTCGAGTTCAAGATGGACGTTGCCGCGACGAAACTGGCTCGGTTCAGAGAAATCGTCCCGGAAATCGAGCGGCTCCTTCTTAACTACCTCCAGTCTGCAAAACACTTCTTTGGGAGTTCTGTTCCTATCAAAGCTATAGCAATCCGATACTTGGTTATTGGGAAGGACGCCTCCGATGCCAGGGACTGCCTTGTCGTTTTCTGTTCCACAGCACAGTACAAACGTATCAAGCGTTTTTTCGATAATCACAAAGGCGCCAAAGCCTTGTGCGAGCCGCCCGATTTGTCGGCTCCATTATTCAGAGTCATCATCAGTCCCCGACCTCTCAATTTGACAGTTGGAGAGGAGCACAATCTGCCTCAACACAACTTAGCGGCGTCTTCAGACTCGGTGGATAAAATCTCCGACTCTGAACCCAATCGAGACAGGATCGTTAGCCCTTCGGCCATCGAAGTATATTGCTCTCTAGATCAGCTATCTCAAGAGACATTATGCGGGACTCCCATCCGATTTGTCAACGGATTGGGAGAGTCTCTACATGGAACCTTCGGCGGTATTATAAAAGTGGTCCAGAGTGACGGAGATTTCCAGTTATATGGACTGACAGCGAGCCATGGCCTTGTCGACTGGCAACCTTCTTCTGTGCCGCCTAACTCGGATCTTGCCATTGAAGTCCTGGATCTTGATGAAGAAACCCGCTGGCTTATCCAACTAGAACAGTCCGATGGAATGGGCGATGGAATGGGAGATGAAATATGTTCCGAGGGCGAAGACAATGAGCCTGAATATCAGCGCTCCCTGAGTGGCGTCGATGTTGACCGGGCATCGAATTCCGCGTGGTCATTCGTCGAGTCACAAAAGCTCGGTAACATTCTCCACATGCTTAAAGACTACACTGATTGGAAGGATCAATATCTTGACTGGGCTTTGTTTACATTGGATCCTACTTTCTATCGGCCAAACCTGTTCTTCTCGGAAACTCAAGCCCGGAAATTCCAATTGACGGCTGTCTCCGGGAAATCTCTGCCAAAAACAGGATACCGCCCCGTCGTCATCATGGGACAGCCCTCTCAAGACTGCAAGTCCGGCAGTCTTTCAACCATGCCCACGAGGGTTTTACTAGCCCCAGGAAAGGGATTCGTTGATGTCTATACTTTGAGTTTAGACACTGGCTCTGGTAAGGTTGCTGTGAGCCTACCTTACGCCTCATAGAGCTAATAAATGCAGTATCAAGCGGAGACTCTGGTTCGTGGGTAATCGACCCGGTCAGAGGAAAGATATACGGGCACATCATTGCCACTGATATGCTGGGCGAGGTGTACGTGATTCCTCTTGAAAGCATCTTCGAGGACATACGACGATACTACCAGGCAAATTCTGTCCAAATATCCTCTCTCTCTGACTTTGTAACCAAACGCAAATCCCTTGGTAATCAAGCCGAACATATGGCAGAGCGTTCTGATCTTACGTCTTCTCGCGTCAGTGGCCCCGAGGGTGTTCCTGAGTCTAGCCGTGAAGGTCAGGCAACTAAGCCATCATCGCCAATGCCGCAACCAGTGGTCCACCCGTCTAGCTCAAACACAAGTCGCGAACGCAGTGCACGTACCCCGGCCGACTTGGGTCTTGGTACATTAGAGGAGACGCAGGAGCTTACGAGCGGAAGAGGGAGCCGACGGGGAAGGAACATTTACCCCAGTGATGATGCCAGCCCTCAGCGTGGTGCCATCCGACAGAAAGAATATTTCGTGCCTCGAGATGGCATCGACCGCGAAGTCATTTCTGCTGACATCACTCTCTACCTAGGCGACGATGCACTAGTTCGTCCTGGTCACTATGAGGTATGATATGTTTATCATGGTGTTCTCTGTGCTTTGGAGCATGTCCGCCACTCAGACAATACCCCAAACTTGCTCACATTGGATTAAATGGCTGATTGGGCTCTCAATAGCACCCGCAAACCGGCCAAGTCGCCCTAGGTTACTATATCACCGCATACAAAAATCTGTCAACAGTATGTCCTATCCGCCTGCAAATGGAACTCGTTCTACACATTTTACGTGCGTGGGTTAGTACGGTTGGACTCTAACCGCACTTCACAGACCATGATCGAAGATCTCAAGGCAGACTCCGCAAGATGGGATAGCGAGAGACGAGCGCAGACTTCGCGCAATACCACTGGAGGTATTCATGCCTCGAGAAATGCCAGCGAGACACTCATCTAACTCACCTGTAGTACAATACCGCTACTCCGAGACGCACCAATTTCGTGAACACCACGGCCCTACCGAAGCTTCCTACCAGCAGGATCCCTATGCCGGTGACTCCGGCTTTGACGGCCCCAGATATCCAGGCACAGGCGCTCCCGGATACACTGGTACCGCTGGCTCAGCATACCCGCAACAGGCCCATGCCACCGCAAGTGGTGCGTATGGTAGCTTCCTACAGCCCGGCCGAAACGCCAACAGTTCAATACGACCAGGATATCCAGCCACCACTTCTCCCTTTCATCCTGCCTTCCAGTAATCAAATCAGATTCCTCCCCCAGCAGCTCAGATATATACTGGGATGCAGCCTGAGGACTCTTTCTATGGTCGCGGTGCGTATAATGCCGGCATGTCGCCCAGGTTTCGAACAGTATCTGATTCTTCATCGTCTACAGCAGTCCACTCTACAGCAACAGACTTATCCTGCCCAGCAGTAGCATGTTTATGGCTCTACATTTGATGCTGTGTATGGCAGCCATCCGCAACAGGTGTATGCATCCACAACCAATGATGAGTATGAGAGCCTTCCACAAGCTCGACTGTCTGCCACTACGGATATCTCATACGGCTCTACTGCTCAAGGAATCTATGTATTGGATCAAGTTTTGCGGCCTGTTGAGGACCCTTAGGTCGCTACGGGAATGACCATTACGTGGAGTTTGTTGGAACACGTTCCTGATACGATGTGTGATTATCCAGCCACTGGAAGGGCTTCCACCAGAGGGCGGCGAAGGTTCCTTGAGAAATTCGATTTTGGAGCTTCAATTTTTAGTCAATTTCTCTTAGTCTACTACTCCTCATATTTCCCTTCGTCTCCCTGAAACTGCGAGTTCCATGGCTCACTGTGTCATACTGTCACCCCTCAGGTTACTCAGCGCGCCATAGTTTCTGCTGCCAGGCAAAGTATTAGTTGGTGATTGCTGGTCAGGTAGGGCCGCCAAAAGTATCTACAAAGATCCGGAAATTGCACCGGCGAGAGCTGGGAGCCCGTATTCGCCTCACATGCAATCCCATCCCTACTACTCTGAGAAGGCTGTACTCCGAGGCATAAACATTCGAATATTTCTCTTTCCATGGTAGGTGTCTCTTCAAAGCGTCTGATGGCAAATCCGGTATTTGTCCATGGAGAGCTAAAGCAGGCGATCTGGTAGTCCTCTTCGCCGGCGGGAACGGCCCCTACTTGCCGCAACCAGTGAACGGGGAAATGAATCTAATCTCGAGAGGTATGAACTCACTGGTAAGCGTTAGAAGGGGTTATTTATAAGTATTCTAAGGCAGCTGAAGGCGAGAAGCAGACCGTTATTTTAGTATATTACATCACTGTGTCAGCACCCCTTTTTACATGGCTAGTTACTTTCGGCTTCGGTCTCGTCGATTTCTCCGTTGAACCTTTGAATCATGAAATCTGTCGTAACTACCTCGTATTCTTTTGTGGATAATTGTTTCATCATCCGCGCACACGCCAATGAAGTCGCTCGCGTGTTGGGGAAGAACAAGGGCGCCGGAACTCGGCTCATAAATATGCGACGCTGCAGCCCTGGCCCTCGTTTCGAAATAGCAACCCAGTGGAGCGCTTGTTCACTTGTTTTCCCACCAGAGAAGATCTACCTGCTACTATGCTCCATTGTTTCTCAGTCTCCCACTTTGGAACCTTTTGTGCCGATCCGCTTTTCCGGTTTTGCCAGGGCTCGCTGATCCTGGCAACTCAAGCATCATACCATAATTAAGGGGGACGTTTCGGGTGAATAGTCCACCAATCATGTCATCTACTGAGAGTCGGTGACCTGGAGTGGGCGTCTATAAGTTATAACTATGACAGCCCTACGATATTCTTGGCTCGGCAAGCTCTCTTTCTCAAGTGTCAATCAGTTTTAAATCGTTCACAATGCCTTCCTCTAACCAGATCCTCTCTGCGCTGGCCGCAGTCGCCATCACCTCTGCCAACGCGGCCATGGGCCCTGCGTTCAGCACCGGTCCCGTCGCCGACAACTCCTTCATCCGCGAGTCGACTTCCACTCTCGTCCTACCCAATGTTCCCAGCGGCGGCTCTACCGATGGTATCACTTCCCTCTGGGTTGGCATGGGCACGTCAAACGGTGACTTGATCCAGTCGATTGCCGACAACTGGCAATCCTCTTCCTGGGAGATCTACGCCTACACCCTCCTGAAGACTGGAGGTAAATTTGTTCTTTGATTGAAGTCTGAGCACTAGATGCTAACGTCACTCTTTAGACAACTCCCAAATGCCTGTTCAGGGCCCGTCTGGCGCTGCTGGTGAGGGTGACAAGATTACTATGCACTGTAAGTACTAACACCCTTCCCTCTGGGAACGAGGGACAAAAGCTCATTGCAATCTACAGACAAGTTCGATGACGCCACTGGTAACTACACTCAGACCGTCTCGATCAACGGCAACACTGTTTCCACTCTCTCTACCAGCGACGGTCATGCTCAGGGTTGGGGTTCCGCCGTTGAGTGCGCAGAGGATAACTGCGGCACCGTCGGCGCCCACTGTAAGTCTTTCCTTGTTTGTGTACGTGGCAATTGGAACTAACGGTGATTAGCCTGGATTGACACGAAGATCATCATGGATGTCGCTGACCCCAACTATATCAACACTCTTGGCAAGGCCGAAGGTGTCACCGGCGACATGTCTACCAACGATGGTGGAAAGACCTGGACTGTCACCACTATTAACATCCCCGAGTTCAGCTTCGCTTCTTAAGTACTGAGAGTCTGACTTGAGTGTAAATATTTATCTAGCTGGGCACTAGATTGTGCCTTTTTACTTCTGTATGTAGCCTTTGAGCTGAGATTCTCGGCAAAATGACCAATTCAACCACGATATGGCATCTTGAACTCTTAATTTGGCCAAGCTGCTCTAACTACCTGCACTTGCTACTTTAGCAGCAGAAAGGGACAGGAACAACACCCAACCCATAAACTTACACTAAGGGAGCTGCACAGAAGATCGTCACACAGGCGTCTTGGCCGGCCAGCCTGAAGCTGTACCAGATTACACATATAGGGTCGGATAGATCTGAGGCTTATATCTCCTGATAGAGAAGTATCTAATGAGATAGAATGTCGGGTCCGTTGCAGCAAAATCCATTGAGAAGACATCAATAGTGCCCGCGGCAGCCCGGTACCCAAGGTAAAAGAGAGTAGTCGGACGAGAACTATAGAGACGGGCAAAAAGAAACTCAAACAAACCTCTCGAAAATAAAAAGAGAAAATTAATAGGCTATCTAGTCGCCTCGAGACCTTCCGGTCTCTCTGACTATCAGAAGGAATCTCTGAATAGTTGAAAACCAATGTCCTATCCTCTGCACGACTCCGGCCGTCCTTTTTAACTTTGTCTATACCACCCTAGAGACAGCCCTGCTAGCGACCAGTTAGCCCAAGTGTTCCAAATCGCCTGTCACACTACTTTCCGAGGACTTCGTCCATATGTAGTATGGCCCTGGGCAGAAATACGAGAGACTTGCTGATTAGGACATAGTAAGAAGGGCTAGGAAAAAATGCTACCAATTACATTGAGTATGCAGTGGCTCACCACGAGACCACCTTCAGCTTAGTTCGGAGCTGGATTAGTTTAGCAATGCAATCACGATGGAAATTGTTAAGCGCAACTGTAAGAACGTGAAATATGCTATAGGTTTACAATATATACATGAATAATCTAGAATATCCTGACAAATGTAGAATATCCTTTAAGCCTTGACATCAAAGCGATCCAAGTTCATAACCTTAACCCAAGTAGTGATGAAGTCCTTGACGAAAGTCTCCTTGGCATCCTCGCTGCCATAGACCTCAGAGATAGCACGCAGCTCGGCATGGGATCCAAAGACCAGATCGGCGCGCGTGGCGGTCCACTTGGTAGCCTTTGTAGTGCGGTCAATGCCCTTCCAGAGCTCGTCAGAGCCATCCTTCTTTTCCCAGGTGTACTGGCTTGAAAGCAAGTTCACGAAGAAGTCGTTCGTCAGCTGGCCCTTCTTCTCGGTGAAGATACCGAGCGATGAGCCGTCGTAGTTGGCGCCCAGAGCACGGAGGCCACCAACTATGACTGTCAGCTCAGGAGGGGTGAGGGTGAGGAGAGCAGCCTTGTCGACCAGGATCTCCTCGGTGCGGGCTCGGGTAGTTCCCTTGCCGTAGTTGCGGAATCCATCGGCCACGGGCTGGAGGTAGTTAAAGGCTCGGATGTCGGTCTGGTTCTGGGTGGCATCGACGCGGCCAGGAGTGAAGGGGACGGGAATAGAGAAGCCGGCCTTGCGGGCACCCAGCTCAACAGCCGCGGAACCTCCAAGGACGATGAGATCGGCCAGGGACACCTTCTTGGAGCCCTTGTTGAACTTGGTCTGGATCTTCTTCAGCGCAGCCAGGACCTTCTTAAGCTGGGGAGGGTTGTTGGCCTCCCAGCTGACCTGCGGCTCAAGGGCAATGCGAGCTCCGTTGGCACCGCCGCGCTTGTCGGAGTGGCGGAAGGTGGAAGCGGCGTTCCAAGCGGTAGAAACCAGCACCGAAATGCTCAGGTCGGAAGAAGAAAGAATCTGAGCCTTCAAGCTGGAAATGTCGGCATCGCTAAGGACAGCACCCTGTCCCTTGGGGAGGGGATCCTGCCACGGGAAGTTCTCGGCCGGGATATCGGGACCAAGGTAACGAGTCTTGGGGCCGAGGTCACGGTGCAGGAGCTTGAACCAGGCCTTGGCGAAGGCATCGACGAGCTCTTGGGGGTGGTCGACCCAGCGCTTGCAGATCTTCTCGTAGATGGGGTCATGGATCAGAGCGAGATCACTGGTGAGCATGGTGGCGTGGCGGAACTTGGTCTTGTCGAACGGGTCGGGGTAGTCGAGGGTGCCGTTCAAGGCCTCCCACTGGTGAGCGCCAGCAGGGCTCTCGACAAGGGTCCAGTTGTTCTTGATGAGACTGTTGAGGTAGTCGTTGCTCCACCTGGAAATAATTAGCATAGTTGACGATTGAGTGTACGAAGTGCCCTACTTGGTAGGGGTCTTGGTCCAGATGACTTCAAGGCCGCTAGTCGACGTGTCGGGGCCGTTTCCGTTGTTAACGCTGTTGTGCCATCCGAGACCCATCATTCCCAGGTCGGCGGCTTCGGGCTCAGATCCGATGTTGGCTGTAAACAGGTCAGTGAAGCTCTCACACAATTGTTCGGAATCGACGATACTTACAGGACTTGACAGCGCCGTGAGTCTTGCCAAAAGCGTGTCCACCAGCAATCAAAGCAACAGTCTCCTCGTCATTCATGCCCATGCGGTCGAAAGCAACACGGATGTCGCCAGCCGAGGCCTTAGGGTCGGAGCTGCCATCGGGACCCTCGGGGTTCACGTAGATGAGACCCATGTGGGTTGCTCCGAGGGGCTTCTCAAGATCCTCGGCGCGCTCGTAGATGTCGGTGCTGCCGTTGTAGCGAACGTCATTGCCCTTGGGGACAAAGGTAGCCTCGGCACCCCAGTAGACAGACTCATCGGACTGCCAGGTGTCAGGGCGACCGGCAGCAAAGCCGATGGGGGTGAAATCCATGGACTCCAGGGCGACGTTGCCGGTGAGGAGGATGAGATCGGCCCATGAGATCTTGTTTCCGTACTTTTGCTTAATCGGCCCTATAACTCGGTATTAGTATCACTGGCATGCATTCAAAAACACCGTGGTACTTACAGAGCAGACGGCGAGCCTTGTCCAGGTTCTGATTGTCGGGCCAGCTGTTGAGCGGCGCAAATCGCTGTTGACCCATTCCACCGCCACCGCGGCCGTCGATCGCACGGTAGGTACCGGCGCTGTGCCAGGCCATACGGACGAACAAGCCGCCGTAGTGGCCGAAGTCAGCAGGCCACCAGTCCTGTGAATCAGTCATCAACGCGTGCAGATCCTTCTTGAGGGCGTCATCTATTCGACGTCCAGTCAGCAATTACACTGGCTGTGGGGACAGTGGGGACTCACAATCCAGAGACTCGAAAGCCGCCGTGTAGTCGAAGTTGCCGCCCAAGGGGTTGACCTGGGGCGAGAACTGGCGCAAGACATCGAGCTTCAGCTGGCATGGCCACCAGTCCTTGCTCCGGGTACCGCCACCAGCAGCGTTGCTAACGGTTGCGCAGCGGCCAAAGTCTTGAGGGATCTCCCTCTGGGTAGGGATGGTGTCCCGTTTGGCGAAGGGACAGGTTTGGGCGCTAACCAGGGACACAAGTCCCGGGGCTAACAAAAGCCACGCTGCCAAGTCCGCGTGCATGTTGAAACAAATCCGAGAGAGCTGATAGGTGAGAGAGAAGACGGAGATGCTCGAGGTAGTGTCCCGTAATTGTGCTCCAAACGGGATACAATTGCGATACTTATATGGGCTTTCGAGTTGCGATTTTCGTCCCTGCAGTAGTCTTATCCGCTGGCCCGCAATGTCTCACTCCGCCCAATGGGTATTCAAGGTTAGATGACAATGTATCATCAGCACTGCCGAGGGTGTCGCGTCTATACGTCTGCCAAGGTGATTGAGCCGGGATGTGCCTTCGGCAGAGGGTCTCGGGGCCGACAACGGGCCCATCAGAAGCGGCCGAATTATGGGTATGTCCGATACGAGGCATCCTGGTAACGGCAATGATTCCTCATGGCGAAAAGATTGGCCATTTGTCAGCGCTTGCGAGTTTATTCCTCTTGGCAATGTGTGCTGTGCTGTGCTGTGATGTGACGGCCAATGGCCCGGCCTGCATTACTCAAATCTCCGCTGTGTGTATCCCCGGATTCACAGTCAAGGAGTACCGGGTATGTGCCGCTCGTCAAGGATTGAGGCCCACATGCTACGTCAAACAAGGAAAGTGGCTGAAAGCTGAACCAGGGTGATCCATACAATGTCATGGACTTATGCAGCTGAGTCTCACGTTGATTTAACGGAGGTATGAGTAAGACCAGCGCAGTCGGCCGCTCGTCACCGCATTTCAATGCAGGCCTCATTCGTTGGACTAAAAAAAGGTTCAAGTTGCAATCACAGTCACCAATCCCCAAAAAGGCAATGGTAATCAGAATTACCGTCTTCGTCTTCGTCTTCGTCTTCCTCCTCCTCCCCCTCTTCGGCACTGACGGGTGATCACCACAGCCTCCCTCTGCAACTGCGCTAGAAGCGAATCAGCCGGACATTAAGGTCGGCCGGGCGCCCGCTAAACCAAATATAGGAGCTCCTTGCGCATAAGCTTCGGCAGTGCAAGGAAAAGCGAACTCAACGTGCGACATTTGTCGATGCGACAAACTCAATTAAGATAGAGCTCCAATTAACCGGACAAGGGGCCCGATCGAGAAGGCCAATATTGCTTTAGGCATGTGAGAAAGCCCTGGCAATGTGGAAAACCCTTGGCAATGTGGGAAAGCCCTGGCAATTGGAACCTGCTGGGGAGTGATTCGTCACCTACCAATCAACATGCGATGGTGTTTCCGGCCCTCCCGCGTAAATGCCCCTGTCCTCGCTTGTCTCGATTGGGATCTCGGCATCGCCTGGTTTAGTCTTTATTATGAGATGAGGGCCAGACGAAGCGACCCAGCTACGGACAAGCGAACCGGGAGAAAGCAGGGAAAGCTTAAACAAATCAATTAATCCCTATTGGCCACTACGTACTCTGTTCAGCCGCCTGCCTTATGGGAAACAAGGAACTCCGCCATGGCCTAGGCCTTACCGAGCCTACGATCCGTGCCCGTTTCCATTCACAGCATTAAGATTCAACCTAGCCAACTCGTGATTGGAGGTTAAATAACCGTGAAACACACCATTTGATTGCATCCTGCGAACGCATCAGGGCTGAGCAGCTTAAAAAAACCTTAACGCTTCGCTTTCGTGCAATGGGACCACATCTCGGATCATGGCATCTCCCACGTGGCTCTCTCTTGCTCTTGGTCAGCAAAACACATAGTCGTCCAGGCCATAAAATATCCCACCGGTCCATCCCACCGATCGATTCCGCCGGTGACAAACTGCCGGGACAGAATACCGACGGGCTGGAACTCGGCTTTTCCGCGCGGGATTTCGGTATTCTTTCGGACTCTTCCCCTCAGTCCCCTCCGTCTCCTCAGTCAACAGCTCGCCGAGGCTGTGGTTCATCCACCCGAGAGTCTGGAACCGTCTATTCACGCGGGGTTCTTGAATATGAAGAGTCGCATCGGGTGCCGTTTTGCCGAGAACGCCGACGTGTCCATTGGTGCTCCTACATACTTGCAGCGAGCTTCTTCTATGAGCATCTGGCAATGCACTCGCTAAATAAACTCTCCTATGTAGAGATTTTAAAAGACTTGACAACAATCCAGCTGCATGGTAGCAGAAATCTTCAAGTCCTGCCTTATGCCACCTATCATGGTCGAGTAATCCAGCTCAATAGTTACCGTGGAATTAGGCCATTCATTAACGAATGCAATGCAGTACCAGTCACCCTCTGGTCTATCAACAATGGCACCTTAATATGGACTGCTTGCACCAGGAACAGGGTTTCCGTGGTTCTTGAGGACGCGGTGCCACTGGCTATACGGTCCAGACGGACCACCGCTAGACTTGAGGATTATTTGGTCTTGACCAACCCCCAGAGTTGTAGGCCAGATGTAGTATGTGCCATTGATTTTGTAGGAGCGAGCCCCTTCGATGTGTCGAGCTCCAGAATTGTGTGAAAGACAGTCTCGACTTTCTTGTGTTGCAAGTCGTCTGTCAGTTCCGCAAACCAGATTTGACATCCTTTCCATCTGGAACCCAGCCGTCATATGCGACACCAGACGCTGAATATCTGACGCAGAAGATGTACATTTTCCCCGTACCCTGGATACATCCAATCCAATACAAAATCCCGGATTGTTCGTGGTACCTCAAAGAGGAAGCATAGATTCTGACTGTACGCACTGCTACCCTGTAGGCTAAATATGGGATCAAAATCGAGTAAGGGGACCGAGTGAGACAGGTATTCCCAGTTCACAATGTCATGATCTCAGAATTGGTACTGCTGGAGAGAAGTGCATGTTTGGTGTTGAATAGTAATAGGTGTCGCGGACACGGATCAGATCCGCGTCCACAAGATCTTGCCATAAAATCAGCTGTGAAGAGTCTTCAGCCGGGGCGGCTCCGAAAAGTGTCAGGGGTGTTGGCAGCAAGAAGGCAGAATAAAAGTCCATGATGAGAACATTCCCTTAATTGATGCTCAGTGAGTTGGAACTATTTTCTCACATCAGACTAATCCCACGGGTTCTCTGGCTTTTTAGTACTTCAAATCCAGTCTGTATGCCTCAACTTGAGCCACCGGCTTCTGGACACGTACTATGCTGGATTTGATATTAGAGTCATCGAGGAGAACCTCGCATACATTCCGTTACTAGCATAGATGCAAGCTGTCTACCAAATCCTCATCTTTCTGATTTGTACTGTAACTATCTCCTATAGGGTAATGACAGAGTTGTCTACTCTCGATACCGATGTTGAAGAAAGCTCCGGTGGGGTATTCTAATTGTTGCGCGATCGAGTTCGCTAGCTACAATTCTTGCCCTGGTTTCAGGCTGAACCCAGTCTGGCTCATCCCCCGCATTCTTATTAGCCGAGGGAACATCCTTGCCAGTCTAAAGTCGGCCTGTATACCCTCAACCTGAGTACAATCTCCACATGTGGCTTGTTGAAGGCCGAGGTACACATACCACAATCCATACAGTCTCACTACGGGTATCCACACTCTTGGCAGTGTGGATTGTGGTTTAACAGGGCGTAATCTGAATGATTGATCGTGGGACGCCATGATAACCTTTCAATTCAGTTGTTCCATTTTTGGACCGGAAATTTTGAAGAAATCGGCCTCCCCAATCTCGCAATTGGTACAGAAAGCTCTTCCAAGTGAGGTGACTCGTTTATATTCTCTATGTTATCCACCCTGAACCCCACTGCTTCCTTGATTCTCGTGAGGGGAAGTAAAACTTGTTTGCTCAATAAATTCCATCACCTGGTCGCTGTTGTTGAACCAGTCTTCCAACTCTGCTGGGTTACTCATCCATATCGGGTTAACTCCTTGGCCCTCCATGCCACCCATGACATCGGCACCAGTAGCATACCTAGCTACCTCGTTACGGCCTAGGCATAATCCAGTCGCCTCCTGTTGTGCGTGGTTAAGGCCTACGTGGGTGAAGCCGAGCGCGTTCAGGCAGGTATTTAGCTCAGCTCCAGCATTCGGTTGGTCCACCGGTGGGGTCGAATCGCGAAACTCGATATAGCGAAGCGCCACACGGTAAAGCGCTTTGAATAGGCGATACATGTTGGCGGCGGCGTCTGGGACTGGTGGGCCAGTGTCTATCGAGGCGACGAAGCTCTGGAGGCGGGAGAGATCGATCTCATCCCGTGTCTCGATGACTTGACAGAAAACCACAATAAAGGGAATAAATGGGGCGTAAAGTAACGTCCTGTGAGAATTAGAAACATCGAAGAACCCAAGGGTGGTATTCCCTGCTCGAGATAATAAAAGAGGCACCCCTAGATCGGCCACATCGCCACTTACCACTGTACATATGCACGATAGTACATGGAATGATTATGTTCGAGAAACCTCATACAATCTTGATGGCGCTCGAGTGTTGCTCTCGCAGCTTCGATGCACTCTGGGACGAATGTCGTGGGCTTTTCCAAAGGAGAGAGGCTTGAACGATATACAAGCGTGAGGAGCGAGAGGCGGAAAATGTCATCCGTGATGAATATGAACTTCGACATTGGCTTCCCAATCTTGTCGATCATTTCATTGACCAGTTTTCTCTACCTCGACAGTCAGCTTACGAACCTCGAGATAAAATTTGAGCGTTGACAGCGCAACGGGAATTACTCACACCCATTCCGTGTTGCTTTCTCCTAATCTCGTTCAAGTCATTCGCGAGGGCCTGCACTGAAGACTGCCGCACCTGCGCCGGCTGGACAAGAGAATTAGGACTGTATAGAAGCTCGTAGATACTCCCTTGGCATCTAGCAGTCATAATCCACAGGGAAATATTCGGTGACAGTGGATTGGGATAAAAGTCCTCCATGTCGGGCATAGACACAGTCACATCCCAATCTGGAATCGTTGAGGCCCGCCCTAGGCGGAGCGACAAGCTCTTTTCGACCATGTACACATTCCAGAAGAGAAATCTTTTACGCTGGATAGTCTTGGTATCGTCATTCTTCATCGACAAAGCCTGGTGATACCCCAGCGTCTGACACAGTTCAGCTGCCTTGGATATCAGAGTCCAGCAGAGCAAGGGTTTTGAAATGTCAATAGCGTGAAAGGCCTAGGCAATTCGTCAGCCATTTTAAGCTCTGGTAAAACTGAGGCATCCATACACCTAAAAGAAGCGCGCCAATCATACGAGAAGTGGCAGGGAGGTGCAAAGGCAAATTTGCAAGAGCCGTCTCTAGATTAGAACGACACATTTGGAGATAGGGGAGCATTTCATCCTCCTTTTCTGGAGTGCGAGACACGTAGTCCGAGAATAGGTTCAGAAGACCGGCATTCGCTGTAATAAAGTCGGCTTGGGAATAGTTTTCGGAAAAGTAAACGTGGAGGCAGAGCTCTGAGAAATTCTCCAAGGGGGAGAACTCGTGGATCATGGCGACCATCTCTGTGGGTACGGCTGAGAACCAAGAAGATCATGTAAGCTTAAACGACGACCGAGAGCGGCAATTGACAGGAAACCAGGGCTGAGGATTTTTGAGTGGGGGAATCACCTTTTGCGGCGCGTATCAAAGCCACGGTCATTTGGATGGGCGGTAATTCATTGCCCCGGAAAGAGACACATGGAATTGGGTGGGCATCGGGATACGACATGCTAGTTGCGCCGTTGTGTTGCTTTAGAGAATCGACAACATGGTGCAGAGAGGCCAAGGTATGCTGCATCTCAAGGCTCGCGGAGTCTTGTATGGAGTCGTTCCGAAAGGCGTTTTGGAGGAACTCATTCGCGAAGGCGGAGTGGGCTGCTAGGGACGACTCTCCCTCGACAGCGGGACTGTCGGAAGCTACCATGATTACATGGCCAAGGTGGGCGGACGTCGATGTCGGTATGCAGGGCGTAGGAGAATCTGCCGGGCTCTCTTTGAACAGCGTTGGTTGAGCACCCAGAGTTGGAAAGTTCATCTGCAGGTCTTGAAGGAGTTGGGTGACTCCTTCGAGCCGACGATCAATGGCATCGATCTTTTTCTCACTACGGAGCGGCAAAGCAGTCAGGGTCGGTTCTCATGGTCGAATTCTTTGGATCTGGCTGGGATGAAGACTCACTATTGGGCGGACAGGAGGATCCTCGTGCGCTTCTCTTTGGGACCGGTGTTGGTGTGGCGGCAGGGGATTTTGGCGCCGAGACAGTAGGAACACGGGGAGTTTCTGTCACAGCGGATCTACAGTGTTTGTATGAGCCATGCCAGAGCGGCCAAATAGATGGGTTTGCAAATAAACAAGCGAGCGTGCAGCTATAATGGACCGACCAGACTGTCAACACATGCGTCCATCCACCTCTACATCCATCGCGAATGAATGCAAAGAGCTACAGCACCCACAAGGCGGAACTGCAAAGCCCGACAGGGGTGTCTCTCTGGCCCAGGAAAGTCCTTCAACACGTACCTTTCGGCCGCGACAAGCGTCACACTGCAGGCATGTAAGCGAGAGAGATGAGATTCCGGGGCCATAACCCAGCACTCACAGCTCGGCGGATTCCAAACGCCGGCGGCTCGTTCAACTGCGAGTCGGAACCCTCGTCTCGAGAGTCGTGGGCCATGCGGCGCAATACCGGCTGCAGCGGGTGAAGCAACGTCGACTGCGGGCGGCCAAGGAAAAGTCCAACGCGGAAGGCGTCCGGTGGTTAAGAAGAACAACTCTGGATAAAAATGTCGTGCTATTTCTCGCGCCCAGGCTTGGCCATTACGTCAGGGGATGTGTTTGACTCGCCGCGACTCCACGCGGAACACGCGGATCCCGCGCACGCGAACCGCTCCACGGGGCATTTCATGGCGAGAGTGGATCCGGCGAACACTGCGTCTCTGATCGAGTCAGTGCGCAGAGAGCCAAGCCATGACGAAAATCAGTATAAATTTATTAATAGCCATGTTCGTATTCAGGCGTCTATTTATAGCTACTCTCATCTCACTTTTGTTCTTATATCAACGATTTCAGCCCACTGGATGCCCAGAGTCTTTCTTCTCAAGGCCCAAGATAGGGGTTCAATCCCTTGCTAAATGCGCCGACCCCAGGCTACGATGGAAGATGAGTCTGCAAGCGTCCCGTTGAGACCAGCCGACTTGGCATCGGGATATTAGATGTCCAAAAATATCACTCGAACCTGGAAAACCCGTGGCGTTGCGGGTCTGTAGGGCAACTGGCGACATCTCATGCGACGTTTTTACTCGATCTCCGGTGCAACTGGGAGATTGTCCCTCATTGATAGCCTATGATCTCTTCTGTATTGGACTAGGTTCCTCCCAGGTTGCCCCATGACGCCGCCAAACTATTTCAATCCCATCAACCCCAAATAGCTCGGATACGCCTCTGGGAGTGGCCCGGATGCCTTCCGTCAACCCACGTGGTTTAACACCGGGACTCTATTTTGACAACATATCTGTGGGTCTTCTTCATCCAGGAAACGAAACTAGACGAGGCTTTTCTCGAAGATTTTGTAAACAGTCGGCCCTGCGAGGATCTTGGCCAATTGTGGGTAGTCGTCGTCAAAACTCCCCAGCTTGACGACTTTATAACCCATCCTCAGATACCACGCCTGTAATCTTTCCTTGCCCGCGTGCTGGAAGGTGGTGGGTACGAGCAGCTCAAGCTGCATAATTGTGCATCCACGTCTGCGGCATTCGTCCTCGGCGAACAGAGCCATCTGCCGACCCAGTCCCGTCCCTCTGTGCTGGGCATCGAGTGCCAGCATGCCAAACTCCCCACGGTCAGGCGTCAGCAGCTTGATGAAGATGCAACCGACGGGTTCGCTGGTGCTGTTGAGGTAAGCCACCGCGAGTTGGCCGTTGCGGAAGAATTGAGCCACTTCTGCCGAGGAAGTGCGCTGGTATGAAGGCAGGAAAATGTCCTGTTCAGCGTCGGTATAGACGGTATTGACGATATCGGCTATAGTAGCGACGAGTGAGGCGTCATCTGCGCTGGTAGGGGGCGGAATCTTGACGGTGATGGCATCATTTTGCTCGGCCATGTCGGTCTTATTCTCGGCCTTGGACGCGTGGTCGATCATCTTGACACCTTTATTACGTTGATGGAAATGATTCCAAACTCCTTTAACCAGTTTGAGAAGAGTAGCGCAAAAGTGAGAGATTTTGGTGAGTTGGTAAGATTCGACTTGTCCTAAAATCTTAGTGATTCTGAGGTGTTTGATTGCGGTCAGGAGTCTTCCTATAGCAATTATCGAGATTGTTTTACTGTTCTGTCCCGTTTTGAAGCATGCGAGCAACTCTAAGAGAGAATAGGGTCTTAGCGGGGAAGATCTTACTTCGTACATCACGTAATATACTTGCTCGTCAATGCCGTATTCCGGAGCATAAGCACTTGCGAGATAGTTCAATCTCGCCCACCAGCGGTCAACTGAACCAAAGAGTGTACATGAATGAAACCACATATCTGATCAAATGGGGTGGGTATTGAGGTGAGTTCATTTTAGCTTCATATTGTACACACTGTCTCTACCTCAGTGAGATGAATCAACGTAGGTGCAGCCCTTAAACGCCATACGTAAACTCCCGGTACTTCTTCTGGTAATAGTACGTCGCAAGTCCACCAGCAGCACCAAGGGCAAGCGGCACAGGTGCCCTCGCTCCCGTCTTGATTATTCTGGGAACGGCAGAACCAGTAAGAAGCACACTGTTGGCGAGCGCAAGCTCCGCACCGTAGTCCTTGTTCTGCTTGAGGAGGTATCCTAGCGTCCAAGAGTCAGTTCAGTAGTCCAATCCGTGGCGTTGAAGACCATCGGAGAAGTGAGAAGACAAACCAGCATAAGCATATGAGACACCGAGTCCGACACCGGCGACGAGAGAAGGGACTGAGCGCGTTCGCAGATAGCCGGCGGTTCCGCCAGCTGTCACTACCAATTGAGAAGATGGTCAGTGGCCAATCGCCTTGTTAATATCGCGGATGAACTCACAAAGCGCGGCGAGAGTGAAGGACGGATGTTCAGCCATGATTGAGTGAATTTGTGTATTTTGTGTTTCGGTGAAGACAGAAACGTGGCGGGAATGCAAGGGCTCGAGTTTTGCAGATGCTCGCGTCTCGGAGTTTCGCGCTTCGGAGGAATCTCGGCAGAATGTGAGGTGCTTGGCGATGTCACCATTCTGAATATTCTCCACCCGTGGAAAGTGAGGAACAAAGAAATAATCGCGAAAATGGATTCTTTAAGGAATCAAGGGAGATGGTGGGTTACAATATAATTAATTTCAGTTTCTTCCGCAATACACATGACATTGCAACCTAATTCTCTACTCCATACCTCATGCGGTCTTGAGACTTTACTGAAGTGGTCACATCTCCAGGGTAAATTCACATTGACTGAACAGCAAAAGTGGAACGCTCCACTAGAGAGCTCACGTATTCCGGGATATTGCTGTTCAACATTGACGATGCAGTTCCCAAGCCTCATCCTTCTATCCCAGCCGATGATTAGTGTCAAGAGGTTAAAAATGTGGCATTGTGAATATTACTAGCTACCTAGGTATCTAGCTACCTAGGTATCTACCTACCTAGGTAGGTACCTCGGGCAGGTGAATTGGCGCCTGGATGAGTTCCCGGCTGCCTGAGGCCACAGCGGCCGTAGGCGGTCATGCGTTTCGTTCAACAACACAGCACTGCTTGTTTGTGATGTTGGCCAAGTACCTGTGAGCCTCCCGGTTGAGCGCCTGCAGAATGTTTGCAATTGTTGGTTGCATTTGCGCTGCAATTAGGCAGCAATTGGAGAAGCAAAGTCGATGCAGGAGGCCCACCAACGCCGCCATTGGTTGTAATGTGATGTTTCACACGGGACATCACCAACCGCTCAACATGACTGGTTGCCTGACTTTTTCTACTTTCTGTTTGCTCTCTCTTCGATGCCTCAGGACCTTCAACCTGTTGTTTACCTAGGTCAACCTCACTCCCCGCATTCTCTGCTGCTCGTTTTCTCAAACCCACATCACCTTGACCCTCACCCGCAAGACACGACAACAAAACGCGAAGATTTGACAACAAGAAAGAAGGAAAGAAGATCGGTGGATCAGTGGCCTGGAATGTCTTCGCACTGGAGGTAAGACTCTCAAGTTACGCCAGACGCTGTGTGACGATGCTGACAACCCCAAAGAGCCCGTGGCGCTGGGCCTCCTCTCTCGGACGACTCGCTCAAGCCCTGCTTCTTCTTCAAGCGACAAGGATTTTGCAAATTCGGCACCAGATGCAAATTCTCCCACGATACAACCGAGACACACTCAGTTCGCGCTCCCGAACCTTCCAACAACGCCCCGCGCCCTCCCCGCGATGGAAAGCTGCTCGAGTGGAAGCGCTTGTTGGAGCAAGGCCACTTGTCAGCCAGGCTCGCTACCACAGCCGTCAGTCGCTTCTTCCAACTTGGCCTCGAGTTGATGGACGGCGATGTTGGCGCTGCGCAAGAGGCCATCAAGCTGCTCGCAACCGACGAGGGCCTGGGCTTCATCAAGCTCGTTTCGGATCGACACATCCCGACTGCAGCAGGCGAGGCTGCCCGACTCGCCTTGTGGCAGACTGAGGTCAAGCCGCTCTTTTCCCTTGTGACCCACACCCGAGTCATTGATTCTGCAGTCTTGGAACAACAGGTTGCTTCGGTCTTCAACTTCATCTACGGAGTTGGTGGCGCCCGCATGCAGGCTTTCTTCGACTACATCGTCCGACTCGTCAAATCCTGGCCGACCGTCGCGCCAGAGAATCTGTCCCGAATGGCGACGGTGGAACTCTCTCTTGCTGTCTTGTCGAAGGTGGTAGACTGCAACAGTACTGCCGCCCTCGGCCCCGGCTTTTCCAAGTTGGTTTCCGACTTCGCCGAAATCATCAAGCAGCCGTCGAACCCAGACGAAGAGTTCCCCCAACTCCAGGCTGCCAAGTATCTGGAGTACATCCAACAACGCCAGGAAGTGGGTGACAACATACCGGAATTCCAGCGTATCCATGTCCCCATCACTCGAGAGACGTTCGTGTTGCGGCGAGACCTTCCCGGTCGCTTATCCGCCGATGGCCCGCGCCACGACAACGACCATACCGACATCACGAAGATCAAGATCATGCCTACCTACCAGGAGATTGTTTCACCTCGCGGAGAATACTTGCCTACCAACGACCCGTCCGAATGGCATGTCAAGGGTATTCGTGGACGTCTCGACAGGGAATTTCGTCTCGTGAGAGAGGACACTGTCGGACAACTTCGAGACTCGGTTCGAGAGATGCTCGAGCTCGCTCGGAACCCCAGCGAAAGCGCCGCTCACCGATCTCGAAACAGCATGAGAACGTACACATACGACTACCCCACCACGATCGCCGTCGAATTCCACAGAATCGGAGGCCTAGAGATGGTGGTCGGCTGCGACCAACTCCCTGCGGTCCAAAAGATGACCGACACTCAGCGAAGAGATTGGTGGATGCAGAGCAAACGACTGCAAGCGGGCGCACTCGTGTGCATGTTCGACGTGACCGGCTCGATGCTTTTCTGCACCGTGTCTGACACAACCATGAGAAGCAAAGATGACAAGGAAGCCCGACGAAACAAAGACGAAGAGACCGATGACGGCGCGGCGCCTTCGTCGCCTCTCACGCTTTCAGACGACCCGGAATCGCTCTATGTCAAACTACAGCTTGTCGATGAAGGCAAACATGAGATCAAACAGGCCATGGAATGGTACCGAGATAGCCGCCGTCTTCGTCGGCATCTTGTCGAGTTCCCCGGCGTCCTCCTCGCTTCCTTCCAGCACACCCTCACAGCCCTGCAACAAATGTACCACAGACCCAACATCCCTTTCCAGTCTCTTTTAGCACCAGCGGAGGGTTCTGCACCAGAGGAGATCAAGGCTCCCCAGTATGCGAGGCAATTTGGCTTCACGTTTGACCTGAACACGATCACGAGTAACAACACTGCCTACGCCATCAATCCCCAGCAGCCTCCCGATCCAAGTCAACTTGCAGAACGGTCTACCCTCGACCCAACTCAGTCCGCCGCGCTTGTAAACACGCTGTCGAGGGAGCTTTCACTCATCCAAGGCCCTCCTGGCACTGGCAAGAGCTACACTGGAGAAAAGATTGTCAAAGTGTTGCTGGCAAACAAGGACAAAGCGAAACTCGGCCCCATTTTGTGCGTTTGCTACACGAATCACGCGCTGGATCAACTGCTTGAGCACCTGCTCGATGATGGGACCAAAAGCATCATTCGGATCGGGTCTCGATCGAAATCCGAGCGACTCCAGAACCTGAACCTCCGCACCGTTGTCAAGAAATTCCTTCGGACTAAATCGGAGAAGAGTGGCCTCTGGTCAGCGGAGCAACTGATCAAGGAGCATATGGATCGGGGGAACGAGCTGCTCAGGGAATTATCAGCTTGTGACTCCTGGAGATCCGTCAAGAATTTCTTAGCCACCGAATATCCCCATCATTACACAGAGCTTTTTGGAGAGGTTGCCGATGGGTGGGAGAAGGTCAGGCATAAACCAGAAAAGATCATCGACATATGGATTCACAGTGGGCCTCGACTTCAAAACCCCAACCGCTCTCCAGACATCCTCAAAGCACTTTCACTCCAGTTCATGACGTACAACGAGCGACTGGGACTGTATCGCCACTGGCTGAAGAGTATCAGAGACCCGATCATCGCAAAGCTTGTGACCGTCCAAGGACAATACAACGAAGAGGTCAAGCGACGGAACCGAATCCGCGGGGATGTGGACTTGCGCTGTCTCCAGGAAGCCGAGATCGTGGGTGCCACGACAACGGGCCTTGCGAAAAGCCTCGACACTCTTCGCAAGCTACGATGCAAAGTCATGCTCTGTGAAGAAGCCGGCGAGGTGCTCGAGGCGCACATTCTGACTGCTCTTCTCCCGTCCGTGGAGCATGGCATCTTGATTGGAGACCATCTTCAACTTCGACCCCAGATTCAGAACTACGACCTGCAGAGCACGAACCCTCGCGGCCAACAGTACTCATTGGACATGTCGCTCTTCGAAAGACTCGTGCAACCGCCGCATGACACTGACCTGAGAGTTCCGTACAGCATTCTCGAGACGCAGAGGCGAATGCACCCGTCAATCGCTGAACTGGTTCGATCCACGCTCTACCCAGCCTTGAAGGATGCTGAGACGGTTACGAATTACCCTGGCGTGGTGGGCATGAAGGAGAGACTGTTTTGGTTTCATCACGAGCGGCTCGAAGGCAAAGCGCAAAGCAACGACGCTCTGAGCACATCCCACACCAACGACTTTGAAGTCGAAATGACCGTCGCCCTCGTCTCCCACCTTTCGCAACAGGGAGCGTACGCCCAAGGAGACATTGCAGTCCTTACGCCATACCTAGGACAGCTTCACCGCCTTCGTCGCCGGATGGAATCCATGTTTGACATCTGCGTGAACGAGCGAGATCTGGAAGAACTCGACGCGCTTCAGGGCGATGGCTCCGAGGTTCCCGTCTCTCGAACATCGCTCCTCAGCAAGACGTCTCGCGTCAGCAAGACAGCCCTTCTGAAGAGCGTCAGAGTCGCAACCGTTGACAATTTCCAGGGCGAGGAAGCCAAGGTGATTATCATATCGCTAGTCCGGAGCAACCCCCAGAACAACTGCGGCTTTCTGCGCACCTCGAACCGGATCAACGTCCTCCTCTCACGAGCGCAACACGGCATGTACATCATCGGAAACTCGGACACGTACAGGGAAGTCCCAATGTGGGCAAACGTCATCAAATTGCTTGCGAAGAATGACAATTTCGGCTCAAGCCTCGAGCTTCAGTGTCCTCGGCACCCAGACACACCCATTCTCGTCTCGGAGCCGGATCACTTTATGCAATTCTCGCCCGAGAGCGGCTGCAACAAGCCGTGTGACAAGAGGCTTGGCTGTGGGCATTCTTGCCCTGGACGATGCCACGCAGACAATCTTCATCTCGCCGTCAGATGTCTCGAAAAGTGCCCTCGGTTGAAGCAAGGTTGCGACCATGCCTGTCCTCTTCGGTGTGGAGAGCCCTGCCAGCCAAAGTGCCAAGCGTTGGTCAAAGATATCAACCTCTTGCTTCCGTGCGGTCACCATCTCGCATCAGCAAAGTGCTTCCAAGCTCAAGACCCCCGGTCGGTTCGCTGCATGACGAAGGTGTCGCGGACGGTTCCAGGGTGCAACCATTCCGTCACAGTCCCATGCTACGAAGATGTCACCAGTGCCAACTACCGATGCAAGGCCTTGTGTGGAGACGCCCGGCCTTGCGGTCATACGTGCAAAGGCACCTGCTGCGTTTGCAACACGCGAGCAGAGGGCGAGATGGTGGAGCAGAATCATGGGATATGTAAACAGCCTTGTGGCCGAAACTCTTCCACCTGTCGCCACAGTTGCATTCAGCCATGCCACGATGGCACTCAGTGCAAGCCCTGCGATCAACAATGTGAAGTACGTTGCAGCCATTCAAGGTGCAGCAAAGCCTGCCACGAGCCTTGTGCTCCCTGCGCCGAAAGTACCTGCGAATCAAGCTGTCCTCACGCTAATTGTACGGTCTCGTGTGCAGCGCCTTGCAACTGGGTGCCTTGTTCTCTGAGATGCGAGAAGATGTTGGATTGCGGCCATCAGTGTGAGTTCAAGGTCCACAACAATCTTCAACTATTGTGCTAACCGATCTAGGCCCTTCCCTTTGTGGCGAGACTTGTCCAGATTCCATGTATTGTCAACAGTGTGCGTCTCCAGAAATCAAGGCATCTTGTGTCGACTTCCTCGAGATGAAGGAATACCACGAAGTCGATTTGAACGAGGAGCCGTGCATCTTTCCCGACTGCGGCCATTTCTTGACCGTCTCTTCCATGGACGGACAGATGGGCATGTCAGCGCACTACAAGCTGGATGACAACGGGCTACCAAGAGACATTCTGGGAGGCTCCAACCCATTCTCCATGGACGACCAAGGTGTCAAAGGATGCGCTACGTGCCGCGGACCTCTTCGAAATATCTCCCGATACGGCCGTATTGTGCGCCGAGCCATGCTTGACATTGCGACAAAGAAGTTCATCGCTTGGTCAAATTCCGAGTACCTCGTCCTTGCAGAGCGTCTCGTTGCGGAACAGGAGAAGTTGGCAAAGACACCCGCACCTCCTATGGTCGTTGAGTCTGCCAAGAAAGACGGCAACCTGGCTCTTCCGGGTTCGCGATGGAAACAAATCAATACCTTGAAGAGCGTTGTGGGCAAGGAGCGATATACATTCATCACCACATACCGGAGCCAACTGATCGCGTACTCTCAAAAGGTGAGGAAGGAAGAACAACCCTTTCAGAGAGTTGCAGAGCTTGTCCGGTATGCCAATCTTCAGCACGGCACAGACAAAACGTTCCAGTACGACCAGTCCATCATCCAGGTTAAAGGGTCCCTCCTTGCATCTGCGTTGTTGATGAAATGCGATGTTGCGATTCTTTTTGACTTCTTGGGAGTTGTACGTCAAAATAAGTCATTGTCTGTCGAGTCAACGGCCCAGTTGGATCTTTCGGCCTTCTTCCAGGATTGCGAGGATTTAATCCAGTCTGCGCATTCTACCAAGCTTCCGCGGGAAGAGGTCCAAGGGCATATATTCTATGCACAGTTGTGTGCGTTGTGCCGTTCCTTTGGCCCCTCTGCGCGGTCGCAAGAACCATCGACAGAGCCAGCGCCCAATCCATCGCCACCAGTTACTGGAATCCAGGCCAAGACTTCGGATGAACTGACAAAAATCGGGGGCGACCATGTCAATCAAGCTCGGGGGTTGCTGGAAGAATATCCATCCACGGCTGTGTTCAAGAAGGAGGTCGACGCCATCGAAGACACTTTACGCGGCAGTTTCTACCGTCCAGTCACTGCGGAGGAGCTGCGGCAAGTCTATTTGGCCTCAACCACAGAATTAAGAGGCACAGGTCATTGGTACACTTGTGCAAATGGCCATCCGTTCTCAATCAACAATTGCGGCATGCCCATGGAAGAAGCCAGGTGCCCAGACTGCAACGCTCCTATTGGCGGGCGGGACCATGAAGCAGTCGAAGGTGTGAGACGTGCCACTGGGATTGAGGAGATTGCCAACGGAGTTGGAGGACTTGGACTTGAGTGATGCGTTATACGAATGAAGGATCGCGGTAGGGTTGACGGTAGTCTAGGGTTTTCAGTTGCCGCATTCTGTTGGACGAATTTTGATGTGAATCTCGTGTAAATATCCTTCGATTTCTGGCCTTTTGTTTGACCAGGATCTTTGTGAGAGCAGGTATCTTAGAGTGGTTGCCAGCCAAGATAGGTCGTGAAACTGAAACTCTCAAGGCAGAATCAATGAAGATATTGTCCCACGTCCCGAAGGATCGTCTGTATAGAATCTCAACGCGGGCATGTCTTTTGTGCATATCAATGGCAATGATGTTAGACGAGCCCAAAGTATCATCGCCACTCAAGGTTGGGTGTTCAACTTGCACCATTAATTGATCAAAGTGCATGGGTGAATCAGTCATGAGAAGAAGAGATGGTCAAAATAACACAAATCTCTTATAATCTATAGAATAATATACGAATATACGAACAGCCACCATCTTTTGCCACCATGCTCCCTCAGCAACGTCCCTAATGCTCCACAACCTCGTTACAACGTGATATCCATGCCTGAACTCGCAACGCACATCCTCTACCCCGATCTAGCAGGTCGATCCGTCAGTGTTTCCGCAAGCGTTGCTGTCTGTGCATGCAGATCCGCAGCCGTAGTTGATGTAGGTGGTAGGAGTATCCTGAGTCCAGTCGGCCATGCACTCAGTCTCGTCACCGTTGCCCCAGTTGCATCGGTGGCGACGGTAGCCGTTCTGGCGGAGGACCTGCTGCTGGGTCCAGATAGTGTGGCATTGGGCGTCGTTCCATGTGCAGGCCGTGGTATCCGTGGCAGATTCGCAGCGCGATTCCTCGGTCGTGACGGTGACACTCAGGCCCATGCTGAACTCCTCGAGCTTGAGGCCAACTTCGGCGCTGATGGACTCGGATCGACTCTGGCAGTTCTGGGTGCCAGCCAGCTTGGTGGCAACGCAGGCGCTGGTGCCGGTGCAGTAGATGTCGCCGGTGGCCTTCTGCCACGCCAGGTACTCGACTGACGCATCGACGACGAAGTAGTCCCACCAGCACTTGCGAATCAGGGGGAATTTGTAGGGGTGCGAGACGCCGTCTGAGGTGGCGTAGGTGCCCGAGTCGTCGGTGTACCTGCCACCGTACTCCTGGGATTCATCGTCGCAGTTGGCCACGGCATGGGCGGCGCCAAGGAGAGCGGCAGAAGCGAGAAGAGACTTGAAGAAGTGCATGGTGAAGGAGATGGGTTGGTTGTAGTTGAAGTTTGGTTGTTGCAAGAGATGAAGTTTGGTTGTTGTAAGAGATGAAGAGATGATGCGATGGAATGCAGAGGAGTTTCTAGAAAGGGCTCTCCCAGCATCTTAAATAGTCTTCATATCTGCTACTTGGTGAGTCTTGAGGTTCTATCTCAAATCAAAGGATTGATGCAACAGAACGAATAAGTGGAGAGGTTCAGGAGCTGAAGGAATATGTGGAACATGCAACACCACAACGACTCTATCGCTGGTCCGTGACAGCACAGGAAGCCTCGAAGGATCCGTGTAGCGGAGGAACAGGTCTGACAGGGGCACGCCGCATAGACGCTGCGACCAAGATGGCAGGTCGAAGATGACATAAAAAGGCAAAGCAGATGATTAACGCCGGCTTCACATACATTGGGGTCGAAGGCACGCGACACTCGCCCAGGGCTTTCGTATTTTACCGCCCCCAAGGGATTCTAATAATACCCCTGCGGACGTCAGACGTGCAGCCAGGTCGGCGGCTAGTCACTGGTTAGCGGCAGCTTTCTTCATGTTTCAGATCCTTCCATCCCACGAGACTTCAGCTTGATCTTCTGGTTCTATACACCTGCCTAATGAATGTAGTGTTCTTTGATCCTTCAATTGATGGATGGGCAGACTGGATCAATTAATTGCTTTCGGCGGGGATGGACATGTGTGACTTCGCAACGGCGGCCTCGGGTGGTCGAGAAGCAGAGACACAGCTTGGCTCATATCAAGCTACTTACAGCGACACTATTTGATACGGCCACATACCTTCAATCCGGATCATCGAAACAGCGCCAGTGAAAACATGCCGCCTACCAGAATCCGGGGAGTCTCGATGATCGAATGGTTATCTGGCCTAGCTCCCAGAGGCGGCCGCCCTGCAAGGATCCAGGAAGCAAAAAGCGGGACTTCAAATGCCGATAGTGGCGCAATCATCAACACTAGACCTGGATTGGCAAAGACTCTCGTGATCCAAGCCTCGCATCTCCCCATGTGGCTATCAGCTGTGGCTCCTCTTGGAGCAGGCTATCAGAACTGCTCGTCTAGCACTCTGTGACTCTGGATCAGCCTTGAAAGACTGCATCGGAGACTCCGTCGGAGACACCGGCATCTGGAAGAACGCGGCTGTGCATCGTGCTGCAGATGGAGTGAAGGTGGAGGAACGATCTGACCAAGCACGGCACTTGTCTGTTCCGATGCAGGAGATGCAGGGGAACAAGATAGCAAGAATACCGTGAGAATGAATTGAAGATTCGAAGAGGAGAGACACTGTAGAATTCGCTGCCACTATTCACCTTCTTTCCTTGCCCTTCAGTATTTGTTTCTGGCACTATGAGTATTCTTTGAATCAACCCCATGGCAACATCAATTCAAAATTCACGCAAGTACGTAATTTACTAAACTTGCAAGAAGATCTACCTAGTATGCCCCCGTTTCTTTATTTTGCTACCTTGTTGACCCACTGTTGGATGCGTCAGGCTTGTTCAGCTCCGAGTGCCATCCCATGGCCGAACAATGCCCTCAAAATTCGACCACGATTGCTCAAAGGGTGCTGTTATCTTGGCTGATGGAGATTATTGCCCAACAACTAATTTCTCTCCCGTGCAAGTCGTCTCCTCTGTCGAGAGGTGGCTAACTCCAGGGGAGGTATTTTGACTTGACACTAGGCCATGCATGCTATTTTCTCACCGACATACCTAAGGTACAGCCCCAGCAATGCTATTAATAAATGCCTGTGTTGGCATAGATAGATAAGGGTTTTTTCTTCTAGAATAATTTTTGGCCGCTCTAAAGGCCGCTCTAAAGGCCGCTCTAAAGTAGGTACTAAACCCACCACTCGTATGGAGAAGTAAGTGTTCCTTGGTAATCCTTGGAAATGTGCACTCCTTATCGGTGTCTCACTGATACACAACGGCATCTTGTCTCCCTCTTACAAAATTACGCAATCGCTTGTCCACGTCACACTGCTAGAATTGGATCGAATGTAAATAAGTCCTGAAAGAATGTACAAATTGGACAAGACGTAGCTTCTCATTGTTCCAGCATTTGACCACCTTTGCATGTCCTACGGTGCACTCGATTCTTGGTCTCTGCGCCACTGCTAAGGTCAGGAATCCGGAAGAGGTATGGCTTCTGTAACGGTAGCTGGGGGTCCTTTATTCCACACCAACCTGTGCTTTCCTCTTGTCACCGCTGTGTGGCCTGGCAGCAGTCTGCATTACACAGAAGTTCTGGCAACTCCCCGTTTTGAGGATTACTATATAGAATACTACGGACCGTCTAAAAACAATCGTTGGGCATATCTTGGGATGAGCTTCACACGGGGGCTTGTCAAGCAGACCGATCTTAGTCCGTGGTTGAATAACCAGGACCATGATCCAGCCTGGCTGAGAGCCATGGGAATAAATTGAGTGAAGCTTCTGGAATACAGGATAGAGAATTTGAAGAAGGTGATTGAGGGCGAGAAAAGGCAGGCTCCATCCAAGCTTGGTGCAGGAAGGTGGTGAAGTGCAGGAAAGTTGGGACTACTCAGTACAAGAGTTCGGATTCGGCTCTACTGAATTGTAACACGGAATGAATGGAGGACAATTGCTACTATTCCATTGCCTATGGTTAAAAAAGAATCGCCTTTATGAGAGTTACAACATTCACTATTCTTTCTTCAACAGATTGGAGCTAAAGTTAACCCTCACAAGAAATATCTCGCTACAGATAGTTGTTTTAGTCAGCTCAGCTACCAATGCCGAGCGGGAATCTATCTCGCATATTTTACAATGGCATATTTGTGTATTTAACGACACAGGCCACTAGAAAAGAAAGAAATGCCGAATAACTTGCGCTCTGGTCGAGTTCGGTACGTACCCACGGAAGCCAAACCTCCACCCCCATGAATCGCCAACTAAAAAAAGCCGCGCAAGACCATCAACGATTCACACCGCCAAAGATAATTCTTTGCGTGACGGTCAAAAAGAAATGAATTCCAAAGACAGGCCAAATAACTTGCACTGTGGCAGAGTCCAGTACGTACCCACGGGAGCTAAGCCTCCAGTCACCCCATCACCAATCTTTAAAAAAGAACGCCGCGCAACACCATCAGCCATCCGCACCGACAAAAGATAATTATTTGCGCGATAGCCAAAAAGAATTAAATTCCGATTTAATGCCCCCAGGCGGATTTGAACCACCGACCTTTGCATGCCATGCAGGCTATACAAGTGCAACGCTCTACCCCTGAGCTATAAGGGCTTCCTGTAACAGGATATGACGTTTTGCTGGAATGGGATCATCTTAAGTAATTGCATCACATGCGCAGCTACTGGAGGACTTGCAGAAATTGTATGGGGAATTGAGTAGACGGTGAGGTGTTCACGGCCTCACATGAGAATGAAAGCTCGACTCAACTGAGTTCACAGATACTGCAGAGTATGAGAACAGATTCTGATGGCAATCAGAAGTACATAACAAGCACTAATGCCAGACAGGTCCAAGGCTTTGCTCTAACGGCAGAATACTGGAGACTTGAATATTTATTGTCAATTCGCAACTTGTTTGATAAGACCTTCGACATGGCGAGAACCGAGTAGTCAAACATAGGTTTGATTGATGGCGAGCTCGAAGCAGTGCGAGTCTCTTTTCTTCTAGCTTTACTCCAGGCCAACACATTCCCAAAATCCTTGCAAAGCTCCCTGCATTGCCTGCAACTCCTCCCACAATTGAGGCACTACGAACGAGATTCCAGGATCTCAAGAGTGCCAGCATGGCAGCAATGCCTCCCTGGAGCCTATTGCCGACGTCTCTGAGATGGATAAGAAAGTCACAGCCGCGACGGTTTTCAAATTACTATTATAGTGTATCAACCTAAAGACTCCACAAGTAAAGGCCCGTTGATTCTTCTCTTTCATGGCACAGGATTCTCCCTTGGTGGACTGGAGAATGAGGAGGCAAACTGCAAAGAACTTGCTCAGAAGCTGGGTGCTGTTGCCGGGGACTTGAAATCTCTCTTGGCGCCTGAAAGCCCCTTTCCTGCGACTCCAAATGATTGCTAGGATGCGCTGAAGTGGGTAGGTAAAGAATGGACTTCCCACAATCCAAGACTTGAAGTATATGCCGGTTTGCCCCATGCATTTTGGACCGCTCTTCCGCAGCTAAGCAGCAGTAAAAGGTTTGATGGTAATGCATTATCTGGGGCTCAGTGGCTTTTATAACAGGTTGTTCAGATTGTTAGGTGATAATAGATTTCTTAAAGTCCCTAGTTCATTTCTGATCCGATTTGGCACCAGCAGACTAAAAGAAATACTTCGAATGGTATGAAGCTAATTTGAGCTCATGTTTCCCCCACAGTCCTTACCCGAATTTGGATAGATGTTCATGGCAGACACAACGCTGAGCTTAACGATGGGGAAGTTGAAAGCCACTCATCTGAAGTAAATTAATTTCAAGTAACCCAAAGTGATCTAACACATCCACTCTTTCATGACGGCGCTTTGAAGCGAGTGGGGGGTAGCATGAGTGGCGATGCTTCTCTCGACAGCGTGTACTACGACGTTTTGGACATTATGTATATGTAACTAGGTAATTTGCTCGACGAATGATTCAATAAATCTGACATTTTTTCACTTCCCCTCATAATTTTCCCATTCCTTGGACCATACTAGCCCTGTGATTTGTCCAACGAGCAGGAAGCCGCTAATGCAACCGGATTACGCGCTAGGTGTGCCTATGACGAGGGTGTCTTCAATGCTCACTCTATTTCCATAATAAATGAGCCGATATATTTGCGAAATTCAGCTTCTTCGTTGATGCGGTTGGTCTTCAGATTCAGTTTGTGGAATACAAGTGGAACCGTGGCAATTGGAGCTAAGACGATGCTATCTCCGTTCGATCTTCCCGGGACTAGTACTTAACTCCGGATATGAAGCACTGCATCTACGAAAAGGATTGTGATGATTTCTCATTTTAGATGTGTTTCTTGGCGAAACCTTCCGTTAACTCCACTCAAGTAACGACTCCGTTGAATGGTAGAAAAGTATTTATATCTCCCTCTCAGCTCTCCTTCAATCTGGACGACACCTAACATCACACACTTCAAACACCTCGAACACTTTAACTCCCGTCAAAATGGCTACTCCACGCTCAGCTCTCCCGGTCGTTCTCGGCAACATGACCTTTGGAAAAACAAAGACCGACGGCATCCGCGTCACCGACCCTGCCATCATGGCCGCTATGGTCGACGCCTTCCAGGCCCATGGACACAACGAGATCGACACAGCCCGCGGCTACGGCGGCGGAACTTCAGAAGAGACGTTGGCGGATTTGGGCTGGCAGTCTCGTGGCCTCGTCATGGGAACCAAGCTCTACCCTTTTGGCCGGGCTGCAATGTCGGCCTTGACGTCGCACACGTATACGCACGAGACTGGCGAGGTTCGACGAGGATTAATGGACTCGTTAAAGGCATTGGGAGCAGACAAGATCGACTTGTTTTATCTCCACGGCCCTGACAGGCAGACACCCTATGAGGAAACACTCAAGGAGGTGAATGATCTCTACAAGGAGGGATACTTCCAGCGATTTGGAATCAGCAACTACATGTCCTGGGAAGTGGCTCAGATCAACGAAATTTGTATCCGAAACGACTGGATCAGACCCACCGTCTACCAGGGAGTCTACAACGCGCTTCACCGCGCTATCGAGCCAGAGCTCATGACGTGTCTACGAAAGTACGACATGAGCCTCTACTCATTTCAGCCGCTCGCCGGCGGCTTCTTGACGGGACGATACCGCCCAGATATGAAGGACGATGACTACGAGGCGGGGTCCCGTTTCGATCCCAAGAAATGGCAGGGAAGATTACATCACGATCGCTACATCAACGAGTTTTATTTCGACGCGCTGGCAATCATTCGCCCGGAGATTGAGAAGGCCGGGCTCACGATGACGGAGTGCGCATTGCGGTGGCTGAGCCATCACAGTGTGATGAAGAGGGACACCGGCGACAAGGTGATTGTGGGAGCCAGCAGCGTGAAGCAACTGGAAGAGAATTTGGAAGGGTTGGAGAAGGGACCTTTGCCCGAGGAAATTGTGCAGGCGATGGATGCTGCGTGGCTCCGGGTCAAGGGAGTAGTACCCAAGTACTGGCATTAAATCTGACATTTTAAGTAGATGAATTAACAAGAGAAGATTTGCCAGACTACTTGAGTTGAACGTCCTGAGAGAAATACGAGAAATGCAAAGTGGGCGTGCGTCGATGCGAATCTGGTGCGGGAGAAATTATTATGAGCTAATTAGAGGCCGCATCGGGATAAGAGGAGGCCTCTGGCGGTCAGTCCCACGTGCCTCCCCAGTTCAGCATTCCATTCTAGCAAAAGAAAAGAGGAGAGCGAGCGGGGTTGGGAGCGTTGCGGGCGCTGAAGGTGAATATTGGGGTGGCTGTGTAGCTGGCTTTGAGACTGTGGAAACGCCCGCATGGAGCATTGTCGTCATTGCGCGTCAGGTGTTTTGTGGGAGGGATATTGGGGAGCTGTATTGACTATTGTGCAGTTGGATTATGAGAAAATTGAGTCGACTTGGGATGGCAAGAATGCAGACTTGTTTGTCTGTTGAGTCTACCATCCGGAGTGAGTCTTGATCAACGCACCAGATTGAACAGAGAGAACCCTAACATTTCCCTCAGACTATGACGTCGAGATTATCCCTTGCAGAAGCCATGCTTACAGGCACTTCTAGACCACACGCTCTTAATTTCTTCCTCCACGCTGTCAACCAACGCCAGCCCGAGTTGGCATCACCCCCGGCGACACAGCTTTTCCCGCCCTTGCGCGATTTTCGGCCTACTCGAATCAAACGCTCGCGCTACAACTAGCCACCCCCTCCCGCCTAGCTGCCGTGTTTCGACTACCGGGGGAAAGGTACACGATACATGGAGCGGGAGGCTTGGCTGAGATGCTTCAAGGTTACGGCTACGCATCGGCCGGTAGACGTTGAGCAGAGGGCCATCCGCATCTGGCATCCCAAATCTGGCAGTCCGAGATTAGCTCGCAGCGTCAATTATCAGCATATTGTCTGACCATTCTGCACGTGTAATTGAGTCCGGGGCTGGATGGCCCTCTCGCAGTGTGTTGGTGGTGGTATAAAGGGGCCTTCACCGTGCCAAGGAAAATTCCTCCCATATCCGCCTGCCCTCACCACTATTCTCACCACTCAGTTCTTCCTCGCTCACTACATACAATATACTAGGACCTACCAAGTGCCCCCTATTGTATCATTTACCTGATATGCCTGAAGAAGACGCCATTGAGCCTGCTAGTCGAATCCAGTTCGATGACGGAATCCATCCTGTGCAATCTGCCCGTCGCAGCGCCGTAGGCCGCCAGTCCAATGCGACCGACCTCGATGACGAGGAAAAGGCTCAGCGAATCGCCAACACGGATTTGAATGTGAAGCACAAACAAGTTCGTCTGCTGCCCTACTGCTATTCTGGCGGCATCAACTAACACTGCCTCAAGAACTACTCAGGCTTCCTCCTCCTCTGGGTCGCCTTCCAGTCCACCGGCATCATCTACGGCGACATTGGCACGTCGCCGCTCTATGTATACTCGTCGACCTTTACAAGCCAGCCTTCATGGGATGACCTGGTTGGCGCCCTGTCCATCATCATCTGGTCGCTGACCCTGATTGTCACCATCAAATACACATTCATCGTCCTCCGCGCCGACGACGATGGTCAGGGAGGCACCTTTGCCCTGTACAGCCTTCTGGCGAGATACACGCACATTGTCAAGGGAGACCCTAAAAATGACGATACCGTCAAGTTGGAGCGCTACCTCACCGGCGAGCTGAAGCCAGGCGGGAAGAGCCTCCGCAAGTTCCTGGAGAATTCCCCAGCGGCGCAATTTGCCCTCAAGGCTATTGGTGTCTTGGGTGTGTCTCTTGTCATGGCTGATGGCATTCTCACTCCTGCGCAGTCCGTACTGGGAGCCATCCAGGGCATCAAGGTGGCAGACCCGACCCTGACGACTCCAACCATTGTCGGCATCTCGTAAGTCTTGAGCAGTGTCCCTTCCAACGCCTTTCCACTAACAGATTGTTTGCAGTTGCGCCATCCTCGTCCTCCTCTTCCTTATCCAACCCTTTGGCACATCCAAATTGGGAACCGGGTTCGCCCCCATCGTCACCGTGTGGCTCCTCTTCAACCTTGCTTCCGGTATTTACAACCTCGCCGTGCATGACCACACCGTTCTCAAGGCATTCAGCCCACACTACGCCTTTACGTATCTTATTCGCAATGGATATGATGGTTGGAAGTCACTTGGCGGTCTCTTGCTCGCCTTTACTGGTGTAGAGGCTTTGTTTGCGGACCTTGGAGCCTTCAGCAAGCGAGCCATCCAGATTTCATGGCTATGCTTGGCCTATCCTTGTCTCATATTTGCCTACGCTGGACAGGCTGCGTTCATCGCCAATGACAAGAGCGAGACAGCTTTTACCAACCCGTTCTTCTATACTGTACCGCCAGGAAGCTTCTACCCTAGGTAAGGGAAACTTTCCAAAGGGCATGGTGTATGATGCTGACAGCCTTTAGTCTTGTCATCGCAGTCCTGGCTGCTATTGTTGCGTCCCAAGCCATGATCACGAGCACATTTCAACTGCTCTCGCAGGTTCGTACAGTGTTTCGATCAGTCCGACTGGTTCTTGCTAACTTGGTTCAGGTCATGCGTCTCTCGTATTTCCCTCACATTAAAGTCGTGCACACGAGCAACAAATTCCACGAGCAAGTATATATGCCCATGGCCAATTGGCTTCTCATGATCGGAACTGTTGCTGTCACTGGAATATACAACACTGTAAGTCACATCCTGACCAGACATCGCCGCCAATCCTAGAGCCACATTCTGACTTGCTCTAGACCACTTCGCTCGGACATGCCTATGGAGTCTGCGTCATTCTTGTCACATTTATTTCGACCTGCATGGTCTCCCTCGTCGCCATTCTTGTCTGGCGCATTCCATCATTTGTTGTGATACCCATTTTCCTCATTTTCGCAGCCCTCGACGGTGCTTTCATGTCCGCAGTGTTGACCAAAGTGCCCGACGGCGCTTGGTTTACTCTCCTCCTTGCATTCATTCTATCTTCCATCTTCATCCTCTGGCGCTTTGGCAAGGAAGCGCAGTGGTCTGCAGAGTCACTGGACCGCCTGCTGCCCTCTGATGTCCTCTCCGACTCAGACAGCCAGAATTCTTCCTCTGTCACCAGACTCACCGAGTCGTTCGGCAGTACGCCAGTCAGTACCGTCCCCGGACTGGGCGTCTTCTTTGACAAGTCTGGCGATTCGTCGGTGCTCCCTGTTAGCTTCGCACACTTTGTGCTGAAGTTTGCAGCTCGTCCCGCTGTTCTAATATTTTTCCACATGCGGCCGCTGCCGGTGCCATTCGTGGATTCTGCTGACCGCTTCGTTGTGACACGCACGTCAGGCATTGCCAACTGCTACAACGTCGTTCTGCGACACGGATATGCAGATGATGTGGTTCGGCCCGGCATGGCGCGCGATCTCGTCGCACAAGTCGAGTTGGTCGTTTCGAGGGCGGCTGCACCTGATGCCGCGGAATTGCAAGCTCTGCGCGAGGCCTACAGCAGCCAGATCGTGTATGTCTTGGGCAAAGAGACGATGAAGATTAAGCGGGATGGTCGATTTAAACCATGGGCCATCACACGGTGGATTATACTGGAAATATTCCTCTGGATCAGAGAGAACTCCAGGACCAAAATGGCGAATGTGAATATTGATGTGGACAGGTTGGTCGAGGTTGGCTTCTTGAAAGAAATTTGAGGGAGTCTGCGACGACTGGTTGGCGTCTAAACGCAGTTGACAACACAATCTGAAGTAGTAATTTACAAAATTGTGGTGACTTCCCTTCCCGAACCGTATCTCCCTCAATCGATATGCAAACGCAACTGGAGTCCCTGTCGAAGTTGATGTACTCTCGAATCCTTTGTGCAGTAATGACTCTTCCTTCTACCAGGAGGGAAACCGATTTCAATTTCATCACGTATGGCAAATCCGTCTAACCACCTAACCGTGGAACGGCCGAGCTGAGTCTAAACCCAGGCACACTGGGACAACATTTGCCACGTTCCCGCCGCGCTGTCGAACAATGTTGCGAGCACAGTTAAGTTGATCTATCGAGGTCGAGGTTCGGGCACCGTTTTGCACCTCGAGCCCCTGCGGCAATGGTAGTCCTGATCATTGAATATGTTGTACAGAAGCCAAATTATCTCAAACCCAGGAAGTTACGAGATATGATTATTACACGGGATGGACTTCAGACATGAGCGAGGGAAAGGTCCAAAGGCTCCAGTACCTAGAACCTTGGCATCTCATTCTGATGGACTATTCATCTACGCCAAAGTCGCATGCCGCCAGATCACTAGGGACGACCAGCCAGGCCAACATTCTACCACGCCAAGGGAGCCAGTGGATTTGGTTCCCATAGACCCGAGATTCCAGGACGGTGATTAACTATATATCCAGATTATAGAGCAGGTGCTGATATCAATGACATTGAGATGCGCGGCATAACAGATAGTTTCGTCCCTGCGGAAGTCCGGTATGCATGTCAATACTGGGCGTTCGCCTTGAACGTAGCAGCCGTCTCTGACAGGACAATGGTTGGGCAACTCGACAATGAACGAGTGGATGCATTTCCGCAAACACATGTCGCTCACTGGCTTGAAGTCCTCTCATTGATTAGAAGTCTACCGAAGGGCGTGGCCTTGGTACCGAGACTGGAGAATCACGCCGAAATTAGCCAGGCTTGGGTTTCGCTTGCTCCTACATAACCCACTCATAGTAGGTGGCAATAGAAACTGCGGGGATCGTCCTCATCATAGTCCGTGCTGCTTGCCGATTCATGCGAAGCGACATGAACGTCGTAGAAACGACGCCATCGCAACTACATACCTTTGCAATTCTATTGAGCCCAGAGAACAGTTACCTAGAATACAGCCTTGTAGCGGCCGTTGTACATCCGTAAGAGCAGATAAGGCAGAGACTGTAGAGGGTGGAAAGAAATAAAGTAGACAAATCAACATGTACTACGCTTAGTGCCGCTTGATCAAACAATTCAATAAAGGATGCTACCAGTTTGGGCCAAAATACCAATGATTGAACAAAATGATGATAGTGCTTGCTAACGAAGATGAACAATCCATCCCGCTGTACCCAATCCCTCGCCCCGTCAAGTCCCATAACTTACTAATTATGTTGAACTAATAACCCAAACGCAGATGGAACTTCCTGTTGAAGGTAGTGCCCTGTATGACTCTTTCCCGGCAACATCAAAGCCTCCAAGATTCACAGTATCCCTAGGGCCAATGATCATTGGCACACCACAATAATCAACAGCCTTTGTCACATCGCACCTCGTTTGCTGATCTTCCGTGGCGGCTCGTCGCTCGATATGCTGCGGCTGGCATTCCGCCTGATAACCCCCCTCGTTGACTCAGCTGTCCCAAGTTCTGCCACTGTTGGTGCAGCTGCCACTTCCCCGGACCCATTATTCACCTGTTCCCCATCGTTTGAAAGATGTGCCTTTGTTGCCGGTCGTTCTTGCTCCAGCAACTTTTCCAGAGTCACCTGCAATGATTTTGTAATCGGTGCATCTGGCCCGTTACAATGTTGACTACGCACAATTGCGTCCTGCAGAAAAGAAGTTGCCTCATCTCGTTGACCTTGAACAGTCCAATTATCCAAAAGGCTTGACATGCAGATCATTGTGACCCAATGGAAATCACCCAGCTTGGCCCGTGTTGTTTCCCAAATTTGCATCCGTAATAGCCCGGCTTCTTCAAACCGACCTTGTTCGCGTAACGTGTCGGCGTATTTCGACATGCGCGATAGAGTGTCGGGGTGGTCATCCCCAAGCGTCGCCTTACTCTTTTCCACCACGTCAAGCTGTAGCTTTTCTATCCGGCCCTGAATTTCCTCAGCTTCATTCCCCTGGCATATAACCTTGTATTTCTTCAATATGATCGAAAGATTGAACCTTCGCACCAAAGTTGTATGGTGTTCATGCCCCAACATTTCTGGACTCAACTCAGCTGCTCGTGAGCATAAGTTTAGTGCCTCTGCAATATCCTCGCCGTCCACTAACATGCCGCCAAGAGTATCCATACTGTTCAGTGTGGCAGGATGCTTCTCCCCAAGCGTGCTTATCTGAGCTTGTAAAACTTGATCCAACAGCTTTACCGCATCATCTGAGCGGTTCTGGTGATGGTATATGACAGCAAGGCCTGCCATGTAGACGAGGAGTTGAGGGTGATCCTGTGGAAGCTCCCTGGTGCCAATTTCCACCGCTCTGATTTGAAGAGCCTCTGCGTCCTTCCAGTTTCCTAGTTCAGACAGAGTAGTTGCCAGATTATCCATGATCTCAAGGGTATCGGGATGCTCTTCACCAAGGCTTGATTCTCTTGCACGGAGTACACTTTGCTGTAAATCATGAGCCTCGAAATATCGACCTTGTTCTGAGAATGTGGCGGCGAGACCAGCCATCGAAGACAACGTATCCGGGTGTTCGTCGCCCTGGACTCTTGACCTAATTTCCAGTACACGTGTTTCCAACTTCTCTGCATCCTTAAAGTTGCCCTGATCCCGTAGTACAGATGCAAGGTTGGCCGTATCAATCAATGTCTCAGGGTGATCTTCAACCAGTTGGTTCTTTTCCAGGACTTCTATAAACAGATTCTTCGCGGCTTCGAATCGACCTTGTGACACATAGGTTGAGGCAAGATGAGATTTGAGAGTTAACAAGTTACTATCAGTCTCAGAAAGAACATTCGTGGCGATTTGGATTGCTTGGGTTTCTTGATCTTCGGCCTCAGTGAAACGACCTTGTGCCCAGAGGATCGCTGCCAGATCCGTCATAGTGGACAGAATATGGGTTATCTCCTCGCCAAGTGTCATTTGTGTCTCTAGGACGGATACGATGATTTCCTCGGCCCTGTTCCAGTTCCCAAGGTGAAAGTATGTCATCGCGAGGTTGCTTTTGCTCGCAAGCGTGTTACGAGGTGGACTCTGGATCAAGTTTTCCTCAATACTGATAGATTCAAGTAGTCGTTTTTCTGCTTCTTTCCATTGACCTTGATAGTTGAAATGACCGGCCATGCGATGTAAAAGAAGTGATCTTGCCAACAATCCGTCGTCCGAGCGTGTGCTTTGATGTTGCAGTACCGCATGCACGTGTGGAAGATACTCCATGCAAACCTCTCTAGTCTCAAAAGAGCCATGTGGAAAGAAGTGGCACATGGTGTCTAGTGCATGCTCCTCGAATTCGGCAACCTGGTTCTGGTTGGCTACCCACTTCCGAGTGACCAAGTGTACCAATCGATGCATATCCAAATTTTTGGATTGGTGTTCGGAGACGAAAGAAAATGCCATCAGAGTCCCCAAAGCCGTCGTAACGTCTGATGCATAACCACTCTTGGCATCCTCTGGGAGTGTCTGATCTTGAAAATGTATAACAAAATCGCGAGGAATAGTTCGATGGTCAAAGAAACTGAGAAATGATAAAAATCGAGCTGCCAAGGCATCTCGCTTTTTAACTAGCTCAAAGGATATTATCCATGTTGCAGTGACGGCGCGTGGTGTTTCCGAGTCCCTCCCGACAGTCTCAAAGGGTTTGCTCAAGAGGTTGACCATCTCAGAGTCGCAATCGTCTAGAAGCTTGACATAGTCCTTGATTGAGATGCTGTTCCCTGTGATATAGAACGCTGCCTGTGCAATAGCCAGCGGCAGGTGCTCTAGTCGTGAAGCCAGTAGCAGTGCCTCATCCCGGGAAATTTGAGTACCCCCGATAATTGTACAAATAAGTCGATGCGCCTCCTCATCAGACATATTCTGTACCTCGATAATAGGGTTTGCCAATGTCAGTGCCTGCGCTGCTTTCTTGTTCTGAGAGGTAATCAAAATCGACCCCTGCGCACAATCGGGGATGAAGCGTGCCAAGGTTTGTTCTACTTCGTCTGCTTCACCGGAAGCATTGAGCTCCGCTTGCTGCCAAGTAAAGAGTTCCGCGTCATCCGCACTGTCAATCACCATCACCCACCGGCCGGTGAGTTTTGTCTGCAGCCAGTTTTTAACGAGCAGCAATATATCAGTTTCGGGGTCATCGTGCCCAGGGATTTCAAGGCTCTTGGCGATCAAGGCATAGGATTGATGGAACCGCCCTGCACTGCTAGCATGGACCCAGAATATCGGTACATCTGGATGGATATCACGTAGCCAGTAAACAAGAGCGAGAGCGATTTGAGTTTTGCTACATCATGTCAGCCTGCACTTTGTTCCTAGAATACTAGAGTGAAATACCCAACACCGCCAAGGCCATAGAGAGCTGCTCGCAGGGGCTGCTTGGTTCCACTTTGTTCAGAGAAGCCAAGCTGAATCCTGAGGGCCTCTAGAATCGTGCTTCTCTCCACGTACCGGCTATTCTGGCTGTATGGGACGAGGACTGCTCTCAGTTAGTACAGTCCAGGATGCGGAGGTTGGTGGTATACACTGAGTAGAAGATGGAACCCGTCGTTGTGCTTCCAGGGAACGTTGAACAAGGCCTTTGAGTTCCCTGCAGACATTCGTATAGTCCCTATCGAGAGCACTGAACTTGACGAGGTCAGAGTGCGTGCGATGGAGGGGCCAGTGATGATCCACGCCATTCGTCGATGGGCGGCCATGCGTCGCTGAGTGCTTCGGTACAAGAATCGCATCCGGTCCGACCATAGCCCATTTCCCTTCTCCGTTCTACACATTTTAGCATGCAAGCATTCAAAACAGTTAGGATTTGAATACCATCTGTGCAGTGGGCCCCGATTTCGTCTCATAGAAGGAAAATATTTCGACTTCGGTGTTTTTACCCAAAACCTTGTAAAATTGCTCAGCCATACCTTCGAGGATCTGAGACCTGCCATATGCAAGGGATTGGATCAGGCGACGACTTGGGCCATTTCCAGCCATGGCAAGGAGCGAGCGAACATCCATGCCCTGGTGGGGAACCCCAAAAAAGGCAAAACCACGCATGGCCCGAAAGAGAGCCTTATCTGCCTCGTTCTCTGAGCCAGCTAAGGAATTTATGGCCTATATGAAGTCAGGTCACCAGAAAATATTAGGCTTATAGATGAACGCACTTGCTTAACGACGAGTCCTCCCAGGCTGTGGCCGATTATGATGGTTGGCCTTCGGGTTCCAGCCAGTGGAAGGATGGTTTTGCGAAAACAAAATGCGAGGTCCGCTATAGTCTCGATGCTGGTGCTATTCGCAACATCCAACCGATAACCATAAACCATGATGCGAGCAATTTCAAGTCTTTTAGGGAGAGAGTCTCGTAGCCACATATATGCTTTCCCTTTCGCCTTAAAGGACCCAAAAGCGTGCCCACCAAGACCTGATATGGCAATCACACTGTGGTTGGTCAGAAACGTTGTTCCTGTGACTTCTCTCAGTCTATTGGGGACGTACTCGACTTTGTGGCTCTCGGGCTCCGGGACGTGGAGGGTTGTGATGCCTTCAAAATGATAATCAAGTACCATGGCCGAGTCGTCGGTAAAGTGACCTCCACCAGGTCTCGTCAAAGAAATACAACCGTCTGCATCTTCTTGGTGCTCGTCAGAAAGATTCTGGAAAAGGATAGTCCCTGTCTGAAATTCGCCATCAAGCTCACAGGCGAGAGACACGATAATTGGCTGACTAGAAGAATCCCAATCGTTGAAAAAGGATTGTAGACAGGATTTTGTCCAATCCAGCGGAACGCCGCGAATGCGCCATGTCCAATCGCTTCTGAGTCTCTTACTTGGACACATTGTTGCATATACTGGACCATTACGATCAGGAGTTGTCGAAATATGTACAAGGAAGACTTCGAATATGCCCAACATAATCCGAGGCTGTGTTCAAATAAGAGATTGGGCGGTGGAGGATGGCAGGAACGGTAATGGTCAGACCAAGAGGCGCTGCGCCGCATACATATTCAAGCAGCGTCCCATTCACGCCCAAAATGTAAAGCGACGCAACCAACGACATAACGATACAGCCAATCTCCGATGCTGCACAATCGCCGCTTTAGCAAACCCCCACACAGATTAGGCAGCAATCACGGGCGCAGTCGGCACGGGCCATCATGAAGACTCGGTCAATGGAGGCAATCCTGAGGAAGCCAAATGCACCTTCTACCCGTGGTCTGAGGAGATCCGAAGTGGCGTTTAGAAATAACGTGACCGTGACCTTAGCGTCACTATCTCAGAAGGGCAGATTGCGGGGTCAAAACTTGGAGGTTCAACCTCAACCTCCTCTAATTATGTCTTTGCTACCCCTGTACTATCGCAATATAGCACGTCTCAATTACCCTTTCCTCTTTGATCAAGATGCGGCTCCTAAACTCGACAAGTTTCGAGCTCGCTGAGTTCGTGGGCGATGACATCCCAACGTACGCCATCCTCTCGCACACTTGGGACATTGAAGAAGTTACCCTCGGCGATATGAGGCGGCGAGACTTCGATCACCTAAAAGGATTTGCCAAAATCAAGGGCTGTTGCGAGCAAGCGGCACAAGATGACTTGCAGTGGGTGTGGATCGACACGTGTTGCATCGACAGACTATCAAGCGCGGAGCTGTCCGAGGCTATCAATTCCATGTATCGGTGGTATCAAAACGCCGAGGTCTGCTATGTTTATCTATATGATGTCCCTCCACCAGACCCGTTCTTGGACAAGCACCTCTTCCAGAACGCTCGGTGGTTTACCAGAGGGTGGTGTCTGCAGGAGCTCATTGCTCCACGAGAGGTAGAATTCTACGCGGAAAACTGGACGGAGTTGGGAACAAAGTGGAGTTTATGGCAGGCCATATCCGAAACAACTTCCATCCCGGTCGCTATTCTTCTTCAAGACAAGCGACCTGCGGATTTTCCCATCGCCCAACGCATGTCATGGGCATCGAAGCGGAACACGACGAGGGAGGAAGACATGGCGTATTGTCTGCTGGGCATCTTCGATATCCACATGCCTCTTCTCTATGGAGAAGGTCGGAGGGCATTCATTCGACTCCAGGAAGAAATCATGAGGCGAGGAGTGGATTACAGCATCTTCCTTTGGCGATCAAACGCGTTTCATGATACCACAGGACTTCTTTGCGATTCCCCTCACTACTTTCCAACAGACGGAGTACCCATAAGATCCGGGGGTTTCTGCAAATATTCCGGTATCGTGGCATCCAAGATTCCCATTCAAAACGGGCCTGAACATACCAAGCCACCTGAGGTTACCCCACGCGGTCTTCAAATGACCCTTCCCACCAAGGCGTCTGCGGGTGGTTCCCAGCTGGCTTGGATTTACCTAACGCACAACGACGGCCTTGTTTGCATAATTTTAAGCCTACAGCAAAGCGACTATAAATACCACAGAGTCAGGGTGGGCTGTGTTGAGATAGTCGGCAAGGGAGACTTGGAGAGCTTCCAAACCGAATACATGTGTATGGCCATCTTTACGGAACTTTCTCTCCCGAAGATCCCAATGCAAACGCTGGATTTCAAGCTTTGGATGAAGTCAACGGCAGATGAGAAGCTGTCCATCATCGACATCTATCCCGAGTGCCACTTGGACCATCGAGAGGACGGCTCATATGGTATGCAACTTAACCTAGTTGCTTGCCCCGAGTTATTCATCATGGTATTCGGCGTGGAACAAAACTCAGCAACCCATCGATTTGTTGCAGCACTCAATATGTTCCATGGTCATTGGGCTTGCAAGATCCGCAAATTTGAACCCGATGTACCGCTTGAAACAGTAGCAGAGGAAGTGTGGAAATTGGGGCCCGAGGAAGAGGAGGGCGACAGAGCTATTTCACGCCTGCCGAGCGGTACCTATGTTACGGTTGCTTCGAAAAGGAGATCGCAAAGCTGCCGATCTCATATGTATGTTTCCTTGATACCTGCAAACTATGCTGCGGACCTTCATTTGCTGCGGACTTTTATCCCCAAGCAGGTCAAATGGGCGCGTGGGCAATCAAAAGACGCAGAGTCATAAGCGCGATATCATACCTATACCCGTATTTATAGCTTTCTACCCTTGATGAATAGTCAATTTGAGCCAAGAGATCTGCTTATACCATCTTCAGTCAGTATCGTCTACCAAACTCGGGTTCATTGAGGCTCAAGAGTAGGACCTGCAGACCGTGACAGTGGGACATACTCTTCTATCCTGCCATCATACAATCCAATCAGGACACAATCACCACGAATAGACTGTTTGGTATGGACTGAGGAATATTCGCTTGTTGCACGAGGGCCCTTATTAATAGACAGTAATGCCGGCGAAGGGAGGAACTACAAAACGGTGAAGAATACATAAACGTGACATTGAAGCAATCTACTTAATAGATACCATCTCAGCGCCCATGTCTCTCAGACGATTACAGGCTCATCGCCAGTGAATTTTCTTCCATTACCCAGCCCAAATCATCCACCAAGAGAGTGCGCAGTGGGCATCAACACCTGGCGATGCTACGTCAATGGGAGCTTTCCCAATTCAGAAATGTGACAGGGCTGGCCACGCGACGGAGATTGCTCCTATTTTCGGCACGTTACCGAAGGGAGGGATCACGGACCTGCAGATTGAAGTGAGTAAGACGATGCAGAAAGCTTGGGTGGGATTTGCAAAAGAACCACACCACACTCAGGGTCGGGATGGAACCTCGTTCCGCAGCTAGCGATTTCTGGTGGTGGTGCCAGGACCGGGGTGGACGACACTGTGTTTGAGGCGTTCGAGGTTATTAACGCCACAGATCTATGGTGTGACCTGTACCAGGGCTTTACGATGAGGTAACCTTATTGATCAGATGGTGGAAATACTCAGATTGCAGCGTGCAGGTATTGGACAGGTTACTCTTGCGGCCTCGAGCATTGAGTCAATACCCTAAATGTTGAAGAATTGTGAGCAATAGCTGCTACTCAAGAAATCGTCGATCGATATACCAAATGAAGTTATACCACACCATTATCAGGTATCGGAAATACGAGTCTACTTCCTCAGGCCCAGGATGAAACCATTGCAATTGAAGTCAATCAGCATCTCACAGTAAAACATGATTTGAGCGTCATTCTTTACAACTCATAATGCGGATCAAAAGCAGATCGTAATATCTGTACCAGACCACGAGAAGCACAAGGGCGTGAAGCAATCACTAGGGAGCCGGACAGCCAACGAGCCAGAGTACAAGAGTTTGACCCAAAACAGAAGGCGGTGAATTGCAGTTTTTAGTCCTGGGCCAATCACACCCTACAATTCCCACTCCTTGGCGGACATTTGGGCCACATAACTTCGCAGCCAGTTCATGCAACCCAATCGAGCCGTCACAGCTACACGCCTGCTTCATCATGGGCAACGTTGACGTCATTGCGTACAATGTTGCTGCTTTCGTCAGCACCCTGTTTCTTCTAGAATTCGGGGCTGACAAGTTCGTTGATCATACGGCCATTGTCGCAAAGCGGACAGGAATTCCCGCTACTGTAATTGCGCTTCTGACGGCTGGTGCGGAGTGGGAAGAGGTGAGTGAAACGATGCGAGTGATCCCTCTTCATATTCAGCTGATGACTGGTATTTTCCACAGCTTGTCGTGGTCGTCGCATCTCTTATCCAGGGCCGCTCATCCTTGGCAATGGGAAACATCGTCGGATCTGCCATCTCCAACCTCCTGGGAGCCTTCTCACTCGGCCTCGTATTCCACAGGGGAGAAGCAGTCCAGTTCGACAACAGCTCGCGGGTATACTCGATAATTCTGCTGCTCCTGACCACGTGTGTCACGCCCCTGGCGTACTTGAAAGGTAAAGGTTTGTGGACAATCTTTGGGGCCGTGTTGATTGTCGTCTTTGCCATTTACCTGGTTTCGATTGGCTGGGCTATCAGCAAGGGCAATCTCACCGCCCCCGAAGACTCCGACTCGGATAGCGGCGATGATGAGAGAAGTGACGGGGAATCTGCAAGGTCATCCCTGAGTGACGAACCTCTCCTAGAGGAGCGGCGTCAGAATGGAGGCTTGCGGTACGATTCGATGCCTTCCCAAAGGAACCGGACATCGTTGACCTACCACGTCTTCCAACTCACTCTCGGCTTCCTGGCAATCTGCATCGCCGGTTACGTATTGTCCCATGCCGCGACAAACATAATCGACGCCATCGGTGCCTCAGACGTTGTCTTTGGCATCATCTTCCTGGCCATCGCCACCACGCTGCCTGAAAAGTTCGTCGCCGTCATTAGCAGCCACCGCGGGCATTCGGGCATCATGGTGGCCAATACTGTCGGAAGCAACATCTTTCTTTTGTCGCTGTGCCTGGGGGTAATCATGGTTGATACATCGGGCGAGTTCAACAGCGAGGGTGTTAATATTTATGAGCTTGGTGTTCTGTGGGCGTCGACGCTCTGTTTTACGTTGACGGTGTGGGTTGGTGCCAGATTCACTCGGTACGTCGGTGGCGTAATGCTGCTGGGTTATATCGCCTTTATCGTGTTAGAATTTACCGTCATTCACAAGTAAGCTCATGATGGTTTCTAGAATCTTGCATGGGTAGTGGGCGGGTGCCAGTGCTTTTATGTGTCGCTTTAATAGACTCACCCTACAACGCAGCATCGCGACTTAGCAGAGAGGCGTCTTTAGTGTAGAAGATGGAATGCAAGATGCAGTGATACGCTAATGTAGTCTCACTCTCGGGTTCTGCAAGCCTTCTACATGGTTTCGACATATGTTTAGATGAACAAGTAGGCTCTCCGTACACGCTGAGCTACCCTCTAGTCCTCAGACAAAGCGCGACGCGACTTGATCCCTCTCATCACAATCAAATGGCAGCAGCCGGATAGCCAGGTGAAGTACTGAACCCATCGATTCGTGGAACGCCCACGCGTGCTATTGAAACTGGCCACCAAATCGACAGTGGCACGGCGACGAGTCTGTCGATTCGACTACCAGCAGCTGCAATTTCACGCCAAGCTCTCAGTATCCGCTAGCATTGCAGTAGCGGCGCATACGGCGGCATTAGTAGCCTCATTCGGATGATGGAAGCGACGCTATCTCCACCTGCGCTACCACCAGAGAGGCCGCGGATGCCGCCAGCCGAGTTGAATGGAGCATAACCGTATCGGCTCATCCGGGGTATCGCCTGCTTAACCCTGTATCGTAGGTTAATTCCATGCTTACTGAGAGTCTGGAGTGATCTCCCCGCTTCGTAACCGGGCGTCCTGCATGCAGCCTCTTTGTGATATTGATCCTGTCTGGTTGATCCATCCAGTCACCGTAGACACCCTCGCACAGCTTCAATGCGTCTCCCGATCTCAAGTTCTCGATGGTTCGTCCCGAAGAACAAGATGCAAGCTATCGTCTATCGATGGCGGCCTACATAGCCCACTTCACAGCACCCTGATCAACGGTCCATTTATTATACTACTGCAGGGGACCCATCTTCAGATATCCGGGCCGCCCCTCCCGGAGCGTAGTCGACAGCATGCTCTCAATAAGGCAAACGTCCCGCAACTATAACTCCCGCTCGACTATCAGTTACACGCGGAATTAACATTCTCGCCAACGTGCTTATACCAATAGCCGCAGACTAGACCAGATACTTACAAAGTCAGGCAACATGTCGTCGACCTACCTAAACAGGCACTTGACAGGCACTCGACCGGGCTCCTGGACTACGGGGAGCTCTTCCTGCTCCGGCCGCGCCGGCCCAACACCCCAGTGGAGATGGCCCTGGCCGCTCTCATGCAATATTAATACTTGACCAACAGCTCTTCTCAGTGTGGTTGACTCGCTCTCTCCCCTTCCAAGCGACAAGCCAATCCTCTCGAGTTCACATCTCGTGAACCCGGTACGCTCGTTCACCATGGTCTACGCATCTTTCCTCCTCGGCGTCGGTGCCCTCACGGCCGCCCTGTTCCCCGTCGTCGCCGCCGTCAAGCCCGCCGACGTGGTGTTCCACAATGGCAGCATCTACACCATGGACTGCGACGACTCCAAGGTCGCTGGCATGGCGATCAAGGACGGCGTCATTGCCTATACCGGATCGTCGAAGCGCGCCAAGGCGTACATTGGCAAGAAGACCAAGGTCATCAACCTCCACGGCCGCATGGTGATGCCTGGGTTGGTGGATTCGCACATGCACGTCATGTCTGGCGGCCTGTTCCTCCTCAAGTGCGATCTCAACTACCAGTCGCTGCCCATCGCCGACGTCCTGGCGCACATTACCGGCTGCATCGAGGGCGAGACTGGCAAGACCGACGCCGACTGGGTCGAGGTTGTCAACATGGACTATCCCGGCCTCGTCGAGCGAAGCGGTTCCGTCGGCAAGCTGCAGCTCGACACGCTCAACACCAAGCGCCCCATCATCATCCGCTCCAGCGACTACCATACCGTCATCGCCAACTCGCGCGCCCTGGAGCTGTCCGACATCACCGCCGCGACCCCCGACCCGGCCGACGGCAAGATCGTGCGCCTGCCCGGCAGCCAGGAGCCCTCTGGCGTTCTGCAGGACGGCGGCTTCAACCTGCTTTCCGGTCCTCCCAGTCCCTCTGACGAGGAGAACTTGGAGGCCGGCCGCGCTGCGCTCAAGCTCCTGCGCGAAGCTGGCATCACCACGTTCCAGGAGGCGGCCGCAGGGGATGTCCACCACACCGTCTTCAGCGCCATCAAGAAGGAGGACGGACTGAGCTCGCGCGCCTACTTCGATTACCGCATTGAGGCTCCCAGCTCCGTTGCTGGCGTCCAGGCCCTCGTCACCGAAGTCGTCGCCTTGCTCGCCACGATGCATGACACGAAGAAGCCCTCGCCCAAGCCAACGCTGAAGTGGCAGGCCGTCAAGGCCTTCATCGACGGCGTCATCACGTATCCCTCCAACACGGCGGCGCTCATCGACCCGTACTGGGAGCCCGTCAACGCCTCGGACCCCGACGGCCTCTGGGCGCCCGATCCCGACTCCCTGAACGACCCGTACTGGAAGCCCGCGGTCCTGACCAAGACGCTGGAGCTCCTGTTCCTCGCCGGCGTCGATGCGCAGCTGCACGTCGACGGCGATCTCGCAGTCCGCGTCGCGCTCGATGCGGCCGCGTCGTTCCGCAAGAAGCACCCCAAGCACAAGTTCAAGCTCGGTCTTGCGCACGACGAGCTCACGGCCGAGAGTGACTGGGGACGCTTCGCCAAGCTGGAAGTCGACCCCATCGTCAGCTACCAGTGGTCGCAGCTCAGCTCCTTCTACATCCCCAGCACCTTCAAGTCTCTTGCCGACTACCGTCTCGACAACCTCCAATCCTGGGCGCAGTTTGAGAAGGCTGGCCGCCCTCTTGTCTATGGCAGCGATTGGCCGGTGAGTTCCCAATGTTATAGTCCCGTGCCAATGTTCGTTCTAATGTTGTCATGTCTAGATTGACCCTCTCGACGAGTTCCTTGCCCTCAAGGTCGCCGTCACTCGCTCCGGAGACCCGACAAACCCCAACTCTCCGGCGTCTCAGGGCCCTCCCTTCGACGCCGTCTTCCCTACGGGCAGCGGCATCTCTCGCAAGTCGGCTCTCAAGTCTATAACCATCAACGGCGCTCGCTTCCTCCGCGCCGACAAGCAGATCGGCTCTCTCGAGGTCGGAAAGCTCGCCGACGTCATTATTCTGGACAAGAACTTCTTCAAGGTCCCCAAGGAAGAGCTCGCCCGCCAGACCGTTCTGCTCACCATGGTCGGTGGCGAGGTTGTCTACGTCGCCGACGGACATGATTTCGGCGTCACGCCCAAGTTTCCCAATGACGATGCTGCCAGCAAGAGGCTCGCCCGCCGGACCATTGGCGGGTTCGCCGGCAAGTCGCTCTCTGAGGAGGCCAAGTTCAACGCTGCCAAGCTGAGGAAGCGTGGAACCTGTGTGCATAAGCATTGATAGACCCTGTGGTACGGAGTACTTAGACATTAGACAGCCCATCCTCCAGAAGTCAAGTCTCCAAGCAGTCTGTTGACATTTGGATAAATCTCCAATGGAATAACTCCGGGCATTACATCGCCACTTGATCCATGTAAACTCTACGCTTCCTTCTCCCCACATGAACGATCCTTAGGTCCTTTACGGATGTTACCGAATGGGGTGCGAGTGACACTATTCCCCTCTCAGCTGTTCTCGGGTTCGGGAAGACCGCGGGACACTTTTCCGTTGATTTTTACAGCCCCTTGTTGTGCGACTTGTGTGACTTCCATCGTACGCTTGCTTGGATCGCGGAATCAGTCTGCAGGGATCAAACGGCGTGGCGTGGTTAGCCCAAACAATAGACTTTACCAAGCCAACATCCTGGCATCTCTTACTCCATACGCGTAGAAGGGAATCTGCCCGCTAATTAGTTTCTGCGGGCGTAGGATGTCAGAGTGACATTAGGACCATCACGTTCAGGGCTGGAACATGAATAGTCCACGCCACTCCTCGCCACTCCTTACCACTCTGAGCCAGCTCCGCATAGAGGCGTTCATCTCCACACGACCGAGTATGACCGAGTCTGTCCATGATTTGCCTTTGTCCAGCCTCGCAAACTCCGTGGGAATTCACAGAGTTCGTACAGTCCTGCAACCAGCTGACAGCCACCGGATCCATCCGAGAGGACAACCAACACACTCTTATATCCTGGCTCCGTCCCGGGCCTCTGGGAGATCTGGGCCCTTCCCGCACGCCTCGGGGAATGCATCCTGGAATATTGTCTCACCGCACGGGCTGCGCTCAGGGCGGATGATGCAGCGAGGAATGCGACCCACACACACTCGTGTGACTTCCTTCAGCCCTTCTCCTTTGTGTTCAGCATCTTCCCAAAGCCAGTTAAACAGGCCGTGGATCTCGAATTCAGACCCCCCCTTCTTCAGCTGCATGGCCGCTCTTTCGAACTCTGGTTGAATTCCAACCGCCGTTCCCTTCATCGTCATGGCATTAGCTCCGTCTGGCCCGACCGTTCTGGTGAGTGCTTCATTGATTCTCGGCCCCTGCGCTAGATGCCGTAGGCCCGAGGATCGACAGCGTCTCTAGCGCAAGGCTGATCGCCATACAGGCCGTCAGCTTCACCCTCATCGGCATCGCAGCGTTCCTCATTGCAGCCCGGATATATCTGCGGCTGAAGATCCAAAGGAGGAGACTCCAAGCGAGCGATTTGTTTATGATAGCGGCATGGTGTGCCGCTGTGTCGACTGCGTCCTTTGACGTCTTCTTCTTCGTCAATGGGATCCTAAGGGCCGATCTTAACTACACGCTCGTGAACTACGACGCTGATGCTCAGACCTTTGAATACATTTTAAGGGTAAGTTATTGCCTCCGATCAGTCAATCGCCCACTGTGCATCTCAATGCCATCCCTCTACGCAATGGACTAACCGTGTCTCGTCTTAGGTCATGTGGGGAGGCGTGATACCCTTCTTCAGCACGTTTTACCTCTGCAAAGCGTCGTTGCTCGCCGTCTACCTGCAGCTGTTCCCCGTATTCATGGTCAAACGAAGGATTGCACTCTGGGCAACAATTGTATACTGCGCGATAGCGTACGTGGTGTCTATATCGTTGGTGTTATTCCTCTGCTATCCTATTGATAGGAACTGGTCAGTCGAGGTCCCTCCGCGTGAGTTTGGGTTGAGCTCTAACTCTTGAACCAAGGACCGTAACCAAGCCCGAGCGTTTGTGTCCTACAACTGTGCCAGCTACCATATTCCAAATCTCCTGGTCATTGAACTTCTTCGGCAGTCTCCTCCGTAAGTGTTGCACCTTGCTGCACTTTGCTTCCCATGCGACTGTGTGGGAGAGGGCATCATACACTCTTTCTCGAGCCGAGCTAACACTCGTCGTAGTCTTTGCCCTACCTTGGATGATCGTCTATAAGCTGAAAATGGCCCGGCCAATGAAGATTGCCCTATACAGTGTCTTTCTTCTTGGCTTGGTCGACATATCCTTCTCGTTGACACGATTCCTAACAATCCAGTTGGGCAACGAGGGCGACTTTCGAGCCATTACTCTCATCGGCAAGTCCATGTCACATCGCCGACTAAATACGCTTTTGATGCATCTAACACAAACCTTGTAGAACTTTGGAGTGCTCTAGATGCATACGGTGGCCTAATAATCGCCTGCCTTCCCTCTCTGCGACCGTATCTTCGCAAAGACCCCGCCGGGTCATACGACGAAGATGACAAGTCCCCACATCCCAGTCGATCGACACCAGCCCGCCGAGCTGGCCAGAACGGATTTGAAGAGATTGACGAGACGTCATATCCCAGGAGTACCGACGACATTACAAGTGGACCGTTCAGACGTCGAGACTCGAATTCGCCCGATATTATAGCGCATAGCACGTGGACCTTCGATAAAAAGAGCAACAGAAGTGACGTTGAGCTGGTCAACATCAACGCGAGGGCACCTGTTAGAGAGGAGGCGCATGTATAATTGTTTAAATTATCTTTAGATGCCATAACGAAGCCATGAAGAACTCGGCCTACAATTATCCGGCCGGATTCTGATACTGCTCAATTCGAGTTGGAAGCAGTACAGACTGATATTACAAGAGGAGGAAAGAACATTCTCCAGACTAGTCAAAGGATCCTAGGTGATTCTAATAAAGATACCCGCTCTCAATGATTATATTGCCAAACGCATCCTTTTAAACATAAATCGTGTGTTGGTGTCAAGCTAGAGGATCTCTCCTAGTATATATACAATGTACTTCACAGCTCAGTTTCCATACACATCCAACGAGTGCTCGGCGAACCAAGCCATGCCGCCAGCGCGCCAATCGTCCGTCTCAACCGTGCTGCCGTCGAGGTCAAAGACGACGCCCTTTCCTGAGCCCGACGACACTTCATAAACCGGCCACTGTGCCTTTTTCGAGAAGCGATGTCCGCCCTTGCCGTTGGGATCCAGACCAGTCACAAAGTTGATCCATGCAGTGGATATGACCTTGGAGAGGGCCTTGGCCTTTGCAGGGTATGGTTCGGTGCCGCCGAATGGGTTGGTGGCATATCCGTCTCCGTTGATGTTGCGGAAGACAAAAGCAACCTGACAGCTATAGTTAGCATGAGTCGTATCAAGGTCCAAGTAATATCCATACCTCCTGGAAATGTGTTGCGCCAATGAAGTCGGGAACGCCATTGACCGTCACATCGAAGCGATACACGTAGCTCGGGACTCCGTGTTTCGCCCACGCAATGTTGGACCGACGTCTCTGGTATTGCATAGAAAAGTCACCGAACAGAGCACCGGTGCGTCGGTACTGGAAGCCTAAAGACTGGGCATACGAGTCGTTTGCCTCGATGGTGTATGGCCAAGTCTTCAGTGACGGGATGCCCACGGTCTGGTCATTGGGATACAGCTCCATCAACTCATCGACGAGCTCGTCCATTGACTTTCCAGTATGCGTCTTGACATCTTTAGGAAGGCCTGCGGCAATCGCATCTCTCATTTCGTCGTCGGTGTTGACACCGCCTCCATTGGGTCCCTTGCCAGTGCCAAATGCAGTGCCTTCATCGGAATTGGCGCCGACAAGTAGGGGGATCTTGGGAAAGCGTCCTTTGGCGAGCTGGTTGGTAGGATAGTCTGCAATAAAGTCCTTGTCCAAAACAGGAGGCCACGGGGAGACACCGCTGACATTCAAGGCGTAGTTGATCTCTTCAAAGGGGGCAGTACGGAGACATGCCAGGGCCTCGCCAGAGCCTACCAAGGAAGCGCAGGATGTCACATTGCCTACCAAGGCGTTGTATGTGGCCTCTTGATAATCTGTGGCGTTGAATCCTCCGGGGAACCTCCCAATGGCGCCGCCGAAACCAGACTCGGCCATGGCACCGCGGAAGAGACCATCGTCACGTCCTGAACTGGTTAGCACAGACCACGAAGATAGATGCAAGCTTCTAACCATTGTATGCAAACACCTGGGCCGATACACTCTCAGCACCAGAGCTTTCACCAAAGATCGTCACCTTCTTGGGGGAGCCGCCGAAGCTGCGAATGTTTTCGTTGACCCAGCGAAGAGCAAGTCGCTGGTCGCGGAATCCATTGTTGGTGATACCCGCGTCCAGGGCTTCCTCACCGCATAGGAATCCCAGTGCAGACAGCCGGTAGTTGATGCTCACACCGATCATCGGCGTGCCCATCTCCACGCTGCGGTCGACGATGAACGAAAGGTTGTACCTGTGGTCACCGGAACCGCCCATGAATAGGCCACCTCCGTGGATCCAGACAGCAACAGGAAGACCTGTTGTGTCCTTGATGCCAGCTGGACGGACAACATTCAGATAGAGGCAGTCCTCTGACTGTTCGTATCCGATCTGGTCCGAGCCATAACCGTAACAATGCGGCGGGTATTCGGTGGCTTGGTGAACGCCCTTCCACTTGGAGTTTAGACCCTTTGCCAGAGAAAATCGGTCAGGTTTCTGTGAGAGTTAGTCTGAATATTCTTTAAATGTTTTGATGTATCCTACCTGGGCATAGGGCATGCCAAGGAAAAATTCCTGGTCATACTCGGCACTGTAGATACCAGAGTACGTGCCATTCTTGACCGACACCTTTGGGGCTGAGTGGCGAGATGCCGCCACTGAGCCGATGAGGCCCAGGCCGAACAGGACAAACTTGGAGACTGACGCCATAGCTGTAGCTATCCACAGGAGTTGCTGCTAGATCCTATTGTCCGAGTTGCAACGCTTCTTCGTACACCAAGACATCATATATACTTGTCAACGACTCAACTCTTCGCCATAATCGACGGCTTCTCGGTCGCATTCTCGGGGCTATTGGATGGCACAGGACTCAATCAATCCACCGTCACCATTTGCCGTCGGCTTCGGGGGGCCTCGTGGCTGGAGAAAAAACGGTGTCGGATGCTCTTCAATCCCGAGTGCTTCCCCATATTCTCCGCCGGCAATGTAACCTCCGCCCCCGCTCACCCCATATCATCGGGCCTATTTGACGTCTCTAATGGGAAAACCGTCCCCGCGTCCCGGTTTTTACAGAATCAGGGCCATTTCCCGTGGCATGGATCCATTTATTCCATTTACCCTCGGAGACTAGGCCTAGTGGGAACGGGGGGGGTCCGTTCTTCCCCGCGCGAGGAGGAGCATGATCATGTATCCTCTTTGCAACACGTGCGTCCTGCATGATGCTGGCGGGTTGTGCTTGTATGGGGAAGTTTTGAGCTGTAAATGGCATCTCTTACCGCCAATCCAGGTCTATATGGAAATGGGAGCCGCTGTTGAACCGAGGCAAATGAGGCAAACGAGGGATCATCATTGTATGGGAGCGGAACAGCTCATTTCTAATACGGCAGACTAATACCTTCGTCTAAACTGGACCACACCCGATGTCGGATCATTTCCCATTTGCTATTCCCGGCAACCCTTGCAAGTGGAAGCCGGTTCATAGTTGACAGCTTCAATCACACTCTCCGTAGATGTGAGATAGAAGACGGTGCGTAGATTCGTGCGAGACCAATAAACACACTGTCTCTTAACCCATGTCATTCTAGCTTGAAAACCCCTGTCACTTCTCCATCTTCCGTCATCCGCCATCGCGGAGCACAGGCCGGAACCAAGTTATCCACCTTATCTTTCCCCTCAAGCCCCAACGCGCATCTCAACCACTCGCCCGTTATGCCCGAAGACCTGGGTCACCTGGGCTCCGGAGTGCCTCGGAAAAGGCGCTTTGCTCCAAGGTCCAGGGTAGGCTGCGTTACCTGTCGCCATCGGAGGAAGCGCTGCGTCGGAGCCGTGGGACAGGGGGAGTGCGATGCCTGTCAACGACTCAACCTCGAGTGTGTTTGGGATGCGCGAAAGCGACTGTCGGATACAGATTCCGCGAGATCTGTAACACCGCCTTTATCAGCCTTGCAAGCTCCGAGGAGGACGAGGTCAAGGGCTCGGCCAACGACAGCTGCAGGGAATGACATACAAATGTCACCAGTTCCATCACCAACAGCATTAGGCCATCTCGAGTTTAACAACGAAGACCAGCGCATCCTCATGTCCTATTACATCCATGCATTTGTCCCCAATATCTCAGTCGCCAGCATCCCGTCCAACTTCCTCACCTCTGTCTACGTCCCCATGGCCTTCCACTGCGAAGCTGTGAGGGATGGTCTTCTGGCCTGCGCTTCCGCCCACCTATCCCAGGCTGCTTCTGACCAAACCCGCCAAACCCGCCTCCTGGAGCTCTCTTCAAAATACCAGATGAAGTGCCACAAGTTCCTCCAGGAAAGGCTCTCACCGTCGGGGCACCTACAACAAGATATACTCGAATCCATAGCCATCATCATGATGCTGGTGGGACTCGAGGTGCAAAACGGTGCCCGAACATCGACCTGGATTGACCAACTGAACTGTGTTCGCAACATTGTTCGACAGCGCGGCGGGAGGGCTGCATTCTGCCGCAGTTCCTGGGAAGCAGACTGTCTCTACCAGCATTTTCTCTACCATGACGTGATGAGTCTCGTAATGGCAGGAGTTTCGGGAAAAGAGACAGAGTACGATGACGGTTTCGAGGAGGCTGTCATTTCTCCTTCACCAAGTCTCCCTGTAGAGACGAAAATGCCCTGGGACAAGTTTATTTCCGGGGATGATGCTCAGCCGTCGTATCCCGAGACAGAATTTCCCATTGCCCACGACGTCTTTGATTCGGTCCATCCACTGCTCGGCGTATCCACGAATTTGTTTCTCGTCTTTCAGAAAATCAGGCACGTCCCACACATGGATCTAACAGCTGAACCTGATCTGTTATTTCTGGACCTCGAACATAAATTATCCTCGATGCAATTCTGCCCAAACACAGCTGTCGAGGAAGGCTCCTTTATTGACACAAGCAATCACCCCGACCTTCTTATCCTCGCTGAAACTATCCGTCTCGTGGCCCTCATGATTCTTTATCGACGCTCAGCAGCACATGTCCATCATTTACCGGTACTCGCTCGGCGCCTTCTCGACCTCGCTGACCAGATACCTTCTGGAAGCCTTGTTGAAGTTGGACTGACATGTCCACTGTTCCTTGCCGGGACCCAACTGAGCTCCGAGGCTGATATTTTCCAGTGCGCCACGAGGTTACTCAGAATACGTAAGAGAGTCAAGGTTATGAACATTCTGTCGGCTGAAAAGGTGCTAGAAGAGGTCTGGCGAGAGAGGTTAAATGGCGGTATTCTCTGGGATTGGGAACATGTGCTTCGGAAGCGGCAATGGGTAATCAATTTAGCTTAAACGCAGTTGGCTGTGCCATCATAAATGGTGCCGCCATGTGTCACTCACTATTTGCAGAAGTGTGGAGGTCTAGGAGGCATAACCCAAATATGGTGTTTCTTAGTAGATTCTATAGGAGGCAACCGAAAAGCCCCGTTTCATCTCCCGATCGCGAGAGCTCTAGAGTGTTATCTTGAAGGTGTATTATATAGAGTAGCTGTTATATAACACACCGGATATACCACCGATGCCGTTAGCCAGGTCGATCCGTTGTAATTGAAGATACTGATAGGGGATGTAAGGGACGGGAAGACAATGGATGGACATTGATTGAGACAACAATTACTGTAGTCCAGAGCTATCCATTTTTGTTCCACCTGACTTTGAACCGATCTACTTGTATCAGAAGATTCAACGAGGCAAGACACTTCGAGTTGGTCATATTGCAGCACGTGAGATTATTTGTTCATATTCTGCCAGAATATGAGTCGACTCAAGCTCACGAATCGGACTTCAAAGGATAAAAGGTCCAGTTGCCACAATAGCTGTATTGAGACAATGTTTTTACGAGTCGGGCCGATTGTCCTATGCTGATGACAGTATGTGTAATGACTCAATGCGGTCTACCCATTGTGTTGTCACCAGGCTACCGCATAGTCAATTATCATAGTCCAGAATTGTAAAAGTATTTCTTACACACTCAAGACCAACCTGCTCGTATTGTAGCGGCTAAAGAATGTCGCCTATTCAGCGTCGAATGCCAAACAGTCTCAAAACGCGTCACCGGCATGTCAATTGCCTCAGCAAATACTGTATGATGTTAAACTCCCATGAAAACAATGCATATAGTTATGCGCCCTCTATATAGTCAATATCTGGACCCAGTGATTTCCGAAGTTTAACAATCACTTCCACTTCCATACGCCCCCGCCCAGCGGTCAGGTTGTTCATCAGGTTGCATGAGGTATGCATCGAGAGCGGTTACCCAGGGTTCTTGGGTCGATGCTCCCTGTTGTATCATGTTCACATACCCCAAGAGCTCGGCCGCTTCCTTCACTTGTCCATTGGCTTGATATGCTGCTGCGAGTTCTTCCTGTGATGTCAATCGAGCAGAGTGGTCTTCCGCTAATACGCTTTCGCGTATCCTAACCACATGCTCTAACAGCTCGATTGCTTTCGTCACCTGTCCATCCGATTGGTATGCTCCTGCGAGTTTTTGTTGTGATACCAATAGAGAATGGTGGTCCTCCACTAATACCTTCTTACGTATCCTAACCACGTGCTGGAGCAGCTCAATTGCTTCCTTCACTTGTCCACTGGCCTGGTAGGCTCCTGCGAGCTCTTGCCGTGATGCCAGTCGGGAAAAGTGATCTTCCGCCAATACCTTCTCGCGCATTCTAACCACGTGCTCCAGTAGCTCGACTGCTTCCTTCATCTGTCCATTGGCTTGGTATGCTCCTGCGAGTTCGTGTTGTGATGTCAGTCGAAAAGGGTGGTCCTCCACTAGCGTCTTCGTATATATCTTAACCACATGTTCCAGCAGCTCAATTGCCTCCTTTACCTGTCGATGAGCCCGATATGTGAGTGCAAGGGCATGCTGTGATGCCAACCGATCTGGGTGGTCCTCTACTAATACCTTCTTGCGTATCCCAACGACATACTCCATTAACTCAACGGCCGCCTTTATCTGTCCATCAGCTTGATATGCCCCAGCAAGGGTATGTTGTGATGTCAGTCGGTCTGAATGATCCTCCGGTAGTGTCTCCTTGTATATCTTGACCACATATCCTTGCAGCGAAACTGCATCCTTCACCCGTCTATCGGCCCGATATGCTCGTGCAAGGGAGTGTTGTGAGCTCAGTCGAGAAAGGTCGGTCTCCACCAGTGTCCTTTTTTGTATCCCAACCACATGCTCTAGCAGGTTAATCGCCTCTTGAGTACGTCCGTCCACAAGTAAACATCGACCTACCCAGAATTCCAACTCACAAACACCGTTATCAACCCCTTTCCTTATTCCAATAGCTCTGAGTGCGTGCGGTAAATATTGTTGCCACGACTCACGATTCTCCCATTGATCAGTTGGGAAAACTTCTGTAAGATGTGCTAGCACATCCCTTTGGATTTTGTCAGCAGTCTCTTGATCTTCACTCTGTATCCGCGTCGCCAGATGGACGAGACTATGCATATCGAACAGTTGGTCGTCTCCTCGCCGACTCAAAAAGCCGTATCCAAGCAGCGTGCCAAGAGCTTGTGTCATCTGCTGCTCAGTCCCCGACCTTGGGAGAAGAGACCGAGGAATTGCCTTTGGCTCAATAAATGCCACGAATGAGAGCAAATTAGCCGCAAGGGAATCCGTCCTGCGGATCTGGTCGAAGGACATGGTCCACGTAGTTGCTACAGCACCTTGGGAGCTGTGATAGTGGGTTCCGTCTCGAAAGCGGCGTCTCAACAACTGAATCATATCTTGATCCGTGAGCCGTAGCAATCGCATATACTCTTCGACGGATGCTTGGTTCATGTTCATGTAGGCCGCCGCCTGTGCAATGGCCAAAGGCAGGTAGGTGAGCTTTTCGAGAAGCTCTGCCACTAAGCCGTTATTTTGTAGCGGATCTTGTTGCAACAGAGATTTCTCCAGGAAACTTGTTGCCTCTTGCCAACTCATTTCCGAGAGTCTTACAACCTTGGTTTTTGCGGCCACAACGGCCACCTCCTGAGATCGCGTTGTGAATAGAATTCGTCCATAATTGCTCTGCGGAAGAAAGTCGAGAATTCCACTGGGTCTCTGCTCTAACCCATCGAGGATTTCTATGTCGTCTGCATTGTCAACGATGAGCAACCAGCTGCCCAAATCCTGCGAGCTGAGATGCTGTCGTACCAACTCCTTTGCATCTTCCTTCTCTTCAGTACACTGGATGTTGAGCTTCTTGACAAGTTCGGTGCACGCCTGCTCAAAACTGGCCATACTGAAGGCCGGCATCCAAAAGACGGAATGGTCTGGATGATTATGCTTCACCCAATGCGCCAGGTGTAGAGCTACCTGGGTCTTACCCATGCCACCCAAACCGACGAGCGCTACTCGCCGGGTGCTGGTTTGCGCAAAGAGCATGTCTTTCAAGGTGTCTAGAACCGTTGTACGTCCCACAAAGTCCATATTTTCAGGAAATGGAATATAGTGGACAGGGTGGCCTTTTGTCATATTAGCTACACAGCTGTTCACGGATTATCTTTTCTTATACTGACGCTTCATGTTACTGGATTCTCTTTCCTCTGCACCTAGAGGGAAGGATGGTACCCAATGGCTTAAGAAAGCCTTCATGCACGCTGCAGCCGTAGCGGCAGCGTACCTCTGCCATACTTTGCTTTTATGGCTATCGGAGTAGTCGCACGCACCCTTGATCACCACACATGGAAAGCTATCCCAAACGCCTGTCCCCTCCATTTCGAAAGCGATGACCCCTTCAGCTTTTGCGATCGCGTCGCGATCTTCACCAGATTTCATCACGGAATCTCCAGATGCAATGAGGCCAAAATGAACAGCAGGTTGAGGGCTTTCCTGGGTGGTGTTGAGACGATGTCGTGGAACTAGTTTGCCGTCGCATCCAAGCTGTTCACACGATTGCTGATCCTCTATGTGGCGATAGGTTGCTTCGAAAAGCTTGTCATTAACTGAACCTGGATATTCGGATCGGAGGAGTGGTTCTTTTCGAAGGGTATCTAAGTAACTGGTCATCTTGCTAACCAGTAACCTCCGATACCGAATTCCTTTCAGTTTCGCGAGCAACCCACGTATCTCGAGATTTGGCCTTCCTAGGGTGTCTTGAAGCGTGTTCTTCCGCACAAAATGGCCTGGAAGTCGCCGTCCAAGGTCGTATTGGATCACACCGTCACTAATGATGACGTCGCCTAGCACAATCTCCTCATCATCACGGCCGAAGGGAACGACACCACAAACGCCTACTACAAGAGCAAGCTTGATGTTTGGGAAACTCGCCCGGCAGTTTGCGGCTACTGCTGCAGCGTTGGCTTTTCCCATCCCCGGCATATGAGCAAGCACAACATTATGGTGGCCGATCGCTCCGGTAGAGTATGCATTGGGATCACCCGTAGCCTTGCCAAAGGGTGGACTGTTATCGTCGTGGTCATCCCAGTGAACGTCGAAGAGGGCGTCGACGGCGTCGGCTTCGAGGGGGAGGGCGCAAATGGCGGCGATCTCAAAGCAGCGACGCGTGGCCGGTCGGAGTGGGAGTCCATGAGGTGTCGCCATTGCAGACCTAAATAAAGACGTTTAGAATCGTCGACAACCACATGAGCGAGTGGAGACGAACTCACGTATCATATCCCGTCCTATCGATAAAATGTTGACTGAACTAGCAAGCAATAGTGCAATCTGGCCAGTCAAGAAGAAACAAATATTCCTTTCGATGGATTTCAGCGGCCCGAACCAAGGGATCTTGCTAGCGAAGTCGGTCGGGTAGGGAAGGTCGTAGTCTCGGTGGAGTTGTCCACGTTAATCGATCGTGCTCGCACGGGTTGAGGTCTCCGGAATGAACTAGTCTAGCAAATTGGGCACCATTTTCCTGATACAAGAGAGCTCGCAACGGGTATGAAGGCTGGGTCAAGCAACGAATATGCGTGGGTGTAGGAGTGACGCGGGAATGAGGCTGACTGTTCTTCTCCACGGTGGCTGTTGCAGGTTTATAATGCCTAAGGCATTAATACATGAAAAAGGGCTTGAATATCTGGACAGGATTGGTGGCTTTCTGCAGCCTTGCTTGGCATGTTCAGAGTTGGTGCAGGCTTTTGTTATCCCCAGGACTCCGAATACATAGATATTTCGTGAGCCGGAAGGGAAGTATATCCTACCATAGGGCACCTTGGTTATAACCTACCGGAATGTTTCGTCGTCCAATAAAGCTTCCCAATCAGCTTTCAAAGGATAAAACTCCAACTCACTCTGTAATTGTGTAAGACAGCGCTTTTCCGAGACAAACTGATTGTCCAGGGTAAGTCATGGGCCAGAGGATATCGATGACTCAGCGCTGTACAACTTTATGCAGCTGCAAGGCGTGCCGCACAATTAATTATCACATTTGCCGGAAGCTTGCCGGGAATTGCCCGTTTTGATATCCAGCTTATCAAGGCATCACCAAGAAGTGACGATATCAATGAGCCGTAAAGGCGTCTTCTCTGCCTGTATTTGAACGTGACAAATACAGCTATCGTCCAATTGTCCCGTTATGAGTCCCCCCAGCTCGCAGGGGACGGCCAATCTTGCCGTGGATGAACCTCGCAGTCGCGCACTCGCAGACCAGGCAATTGCCGTAAAGCGCCGCAACCCAGTCGCCTGCCGGCGCTGCCGCCGGTTACGGTCCAAATGCCTCCATCAGTCGATTGATCCTCCGTGCGATGCTTGCAAGCTTGCCGGCTCCGCAGCGGCTTCGGAATGCTACTTTCCACGCCGGGGCGAGAAGGACCTCGACCGTCAGTTCCGGCGCCGGCGGATCCTCTCTTCGGATGCCGGCCGAACCGGAGGCGACGGTGACCGCTCCGAGTCTTCGGGGCCAATTCCGGTATTGGGTCATCCTCCTACGAGTCCTCCAAGTGGGAGCTCCATGCAACTATCCTCGGAGGGCAGCCCCAAGGTACACCGGTTCTTCATACCAGCGCCTAGCTTCGACCCCGAGCAAGTTCTTCCACCTCGTGATGAGGTCATTGAAGGCTGCCGCATATTCGTCACATCCTACTTTCAGCTTGGCTTCATTCCCAAGGCTGTGTTTCTCGAGGGGCTCATTCGCAACCCATCATCCGTCAGCACGTTCCTGTTGACTTGTATGCTATCCATCTCGGCGCGGTTTACACCCTCATTAGCACAGCGCTATGGAAGCCCCAGGAATGCAACAGACTATTTCCTAGATCTATCAAGGGCCATGGTGCCGGCGGAAATGTACCAGCCTTCTCTTGAGCGTATCCAGGCCTTCTTCTTACTCGCGATATGCCAATGGGGAAACGGCGATAAAGATAGGTCCGGTATGGATATGGGCGTTGCTGTGCGGATGGCTGCGCTTTTGAAGCTACACTGCGAGGAATCTTACGTGCTGGATGAGAACTGTCCGACTGAACAAGTTGTCAGGTCCGAGAGTGCTCGACGCGTATTTTGGATGATTCAAAGCCAGGAAAACTTGCACTCGGGATACAAAACGCCGGCCCCCTTTCCATTAGAAGACATCACTACTTTGCTACCTTGCAGTGAGGCAGATTTTGCGTTTGGGATCATACCATCAGAACGCGCCGCACTCGCAGGCACGCCTCCCGGCCTCGCCAATCCTCTGCTGGTTCACTCCCCCAATAGATGCCTGTTTGCTGCCTTGATCCAAGCTCATGGTCTTTGGGGGACAGTTGCCCGGCGAGCTGGACGGAGTGGCTACAGTATCAACAAGGTGCCTCCGTGGGACAAGGATAGCGAACATCAGAATACTATCGCGGAGCTGGACAACTGGGAACAAAGCATCCCGCCTCGGCACGCGTTTTCTGTTTGGAACCTCAGAGGCTGGAAGTCCGAGTCGCTTCACCTTGCTTACCTTTCCGTCACAATGGTACTGAGGCTGAGCAATATTGTGACACGCCGAATTTATTTGGAAAATATGCTCTCTGCCCTTGCGCAAAGGCCACCTGATCAACCGTCAGATATGCCACCACCAATTATTGGAGACGGGAGTGACTCACATCAACCATCAGAACCGACTTTCTCTGGCTCAATCCCAGCTGGATTCTGGGAGAAAACCGCACATGAGTTGTTTGTCAACGTTTGGAAGCTGTATGAACAAATCGATGCCTTCTTCACGATGCGAGCCCCGGATGAAGGGTTCCCACAGATTCTAGTTTTCTGTGTCTATATCAGTGGCTCATTGGCGTCATATCTCTGGCGATATCCCACTCTGTGCCCTTCGCTCGCAGACAATGCAAAGATGATGGCCCAACGGTCCCTTGAGGTTTTGGGTGAGCTCCATGCCGCATGGCCAACGAGTTCAAAGTGGCAGAAAGGCTTGCAACAGATTGCTACTCCGCTTGGAGTAAGCCCTGCGGATGGACAGGGTCAAGGTGCAGAGACTCCCTCTCAGCGGCCGGAGAGCCTGCACGGAACGCTTGAGGATTCAAATGCGCCGCCATCTTCAATTAATAGCCAGCAAACGGACACCCAACCATCTTCTGAGTTGAGGGAGCCGAGCCTGACTTTATCTGAGGGGATGCTAGGGGAGTTGATGAACGTCTTTCCCATTGACAACACATACTTGTCGCGATTGGGAAGTGTACAAGTTGGCACTTTGTCCAATGAGCTGTTTGACGCCGAGCTTGATGCATTTCTGCAAGGAGGTTTTCAATACGATCTTCTGGGTGGATGGGGTCTTGGGAGTTAGTGGTACATTGCCTGGCTGGGTTTGATTGACTACCCTGGGCGATAGTAGGTGATATAAAGACTAGATGATTACGATTCAAAGACTTTTTTGATATGGTTTGCCGCATCTTCCATCATCTTCTTGCCCTTGGCTATCTTGCCACTGAGCGTGAGGATAGAGTGAGTGCCCCCCTTGATATTGACCACGTCCACCTTGACTCCAAGGCCCTTTAACAGTTCCCCAAAGGCCTCAGCCTCTGGTGCTAAAATGTCCTGGTCGGATACTGCCATCCATGTCGTTGGTAAACGCTTCAGTAGTGATTCCGGTGCGTAATTTGGACTGGCATCCCAACCGCTTCGGTCCTCGCTATTAACAAAGTAGAGCTTGCGGTACCATTCCATCCTTGCCGGCGTCAACCACGGAGCCGTCTCTGCATTTCGCTTCCACACGCCCTCAGCTGTTGCAGTGTTGTCAACAACGGGAACAACCAGCAGGAGTGAAACTAGAGGATGGGGAATGACGTTGGGGAGCAACGGTGTTGTCAACGGCAGCTTGACGGAGGAGTCAACGGCCGAGAGCGCTGCGACGATGGCGAGATTGGCTCCTGCTGAGGTCCCGCCTACCGCAATTCTGGAAGCATCTATCGGGCCCAGCTCGGGTGGGCTTGAACAAACCCATCTCAATGCGTCGACGGAGTCATTAACAGCTGCAGGGAATGGATGTTCTGGTGCAAGACGGTAGTCGACGGTGACGACGATACACTTGGACTCTGCTTTATCTCAGCTAGCCGATAGGATCGTCATAAGAGAGGGAACACACCTTGACAAAGAAAAGTGCAGAAGTCCTTGTTGTCATCTAATCCGCCAATAGCCCAGCCGCCACCATGATACCAGATGAGAACCGGCCATCCGCGTGCGTCGCATTCCCCAGTTGGAGTGTATGCCCTCAATTGAAACGCTCCAACCTGGAATTCCCTCGTGCTGCCGACTGGAACCGATGGGATGCCGCCTGGTGGAAGCGATGGCTTGGTCCTTGCTGAGCCGTCCCATATTTTCAAATCATCTGGCTGGACATACTGCATGTACTGGTCGTGGAATGCAACGTATTCAGGGTCGAGTTTGGCTCGGACAGCCGCGTGAAGTGGCTGCCAGACCTTTCTGTCGTCTTCTGCCATTGCGTTGGGGGATTGTGGGATTGGACTTGCCGGTGTATGTAATGTCCTCTAAACTTGGCTAACAAGATGGAGATTAAGTTGCTCCAGTCTGCTCCTTCAACCGACTCACGATATTCTCGTTGCCATCATGTCCATCGAGTCTGTAAAGTGTGAGCTGTCTTATCTGACCCCACTCGCTACCCACAAGCATGTTGCATTGCCGGAATCTCGCTCATCACTGCGAGACATTGACCCACTCCGCTGATAACCGGCAGTTTGAGCAATCTTGCCGGCCGGCGGATAGTTCATTTATGTCACGTAGGGAATCAACATATCGTGAGCTTACACTCTCCGGCTGTTGTCTCCCATATGAGAAAGGTGGAAATAGACGGATAGCTGCAACAGGAAAATACCTGAAATTGAGCTTCTTCTCCAAGCTAAACGCCATCTCACACGAACCGGCATTAATCAGACCCCACCTTTCACCATGGCATCCATCGCACATCCCGACTCTGATTCCTACGCCGCCTCTGGCTACGGCACAGTCATGGGCTGGGGTAAACGCCCGGCCCTGCTCCTCATCGACGTCTGCAAAGCATATTGGACCCCCGGCTCGCCTCTCGATGTCACTGCTCACAAGCCATCGGCAGAGTCGCCTGAAGTGATGAAGAAGCTGCTGGCATCGGCGAGAGAAAACGGTATCCCGGTCTACTGGACTGCGGTTGAATTCACAGAGCCCAACATGGCGGATGCAGGCTTGTTCTGGCTCAAGGCGAAGACGTTGAGTGTGTGGCACAAGGACGATACCCGTGGCCTCAATGAGTGGGCAGACGGCCTCGTGCCGCTGGAGGGTGAGCCGGTCATCAAGAAGAAGTATCCGAGCGGCTTTTTCGGCACAACTCTTCAAACCGAACTCACCATCAAGGGAGTCGACACGGTTGTGATTTGCGGAGTGAGCACAAGTGGGTGCGTAAGAGCCACGACTCTGGACGCTTTGCAGAATGGGTTTCGCCCAATGGTAAGTCCTATCCGCAGATGCTGCTATAATACCAGCAACTAAATACGATTAGGTCGTTGGAACAGCATGTGGTGATAGGAGTGATGAGATCCACAACGCCAATTTGTTCGACTTGAATGCCAAGTATGCCGATGTTGTCTCTGAGGCGGGGGCGTTGGAGAACTTTAAGAAGGGTTGGTTATGGCAATAGTAAAGAGAAAGCAATGATATTCAACGACAAGAGCTGTTCTTAACGTAATAAATGCGAAATATTACCACAATTATACCTGGTTCAAAGTAGAGGCACATGAACTCGGGGAGAATTATAATATAAAAAGTCTAGCACCATGAAGGTCTAGACAATCTCAGTTCAATTGTGGTATTCTGTTCTAGAAATAGAAGACTACTAACTATACCCGGTCATTAAATAGCCCCCAATCCGCAATCACGTATTCCGAAAAAGATTCGTGCTAACTCATCGTCCGCTCATCTTCTTCTCTAGCATCCTCAGTGGCACATACAACAGCCCCGACACAACAAAGGCCAGCTCGAAGCCAATATCGCCCGTTTTCTCCGCAATAGGCCCAGTAAACCAAACTTGAGACATGCTAGGAACCACCAAGCCAAAGCTCAAGATGCAGGCCGACAGAGCGGCAACGCCGAGGGGAAGCTGCTTCGCGTCGTTCCAGGCCTCCATGCTGTATTGGCTACAGTCGCCCTTACGGAACCAGAGGTGCTCGACAACGACAATTCCGAGGAACGCAGAGGCCCAGTATCCGATCAAGGCGATGAAGTTCTCGAGGTTGGCAAAGAAGTCGGTGGCGGCACGAATTGACACGGGGATGACGATGATGGTGATGAGGACGGCAAAGACGTAGCGGGGGACCTTGATCAGCTGAGGGATGAGGAGCTGGAAGTTGAGAGTGATGGAGTACGACGTCGCAGCCAGGTTTCCGAGGAGACTGAAGGAAAGGATGACGACGACAAACTTTCCGAATCCTCCGGCCGGCTCGAGCATGCCCGCAAGAGCACCGCCTACGAGGTTTGCATCGTAGCCTTCGCTCCAAGCTGGGACATTTGCGACAGCTCCGCCAATGGCAGCTCCCAGGATCATGAGCAGGATAGTTGGAACTGCCAGTCCGGTGTAGGCATAGACAAACAGGCGCTTGCTTGGTGCAGTAGGCGTGAGATACGTGGTGAAGTCGCTCGCGAGACAGGCCCATGGGATCATGTAGCTGGCCACAATCATGCCAAACGAGAGAACGCTGGGCGCAGTCGCCGGCGGGAGGGGAGTCTGCTCGTGGAGATGCTTTCCGCCGGTTCCGGTTGCGATGAGAATGGCGATGATGGCAGGGATCCAGGCCCAGCGCTCGTAGATGTGGAGGACCTTGAAGCCGCTGAAGGAAATGCCCAGGCTCAGAAGAGAGACGATGACGATTCCGACTGTCGGGCTGAGGTGCCCATTGCCAACGGCAGACAGACACTGGCCGCCAATAACGGCCATGATGACGCAGAAGCCGGTGAGGGTTGCCAGGTTGAGGAGGACGGGGATGGCGATAAGGTAGCGGCCGAAGCTGAAGCGGGCTTGGATCATCTGGCGCATTCCCGTCTTGGGGCCCATGGTTCCGAGGTACGCTGGCAGGAACGTGGTGAGGAGGGTGAAGAAGATGATGACCAGCGAGCAGTCACGCAGGCCGAGGCCGTAGATAGGGCCGAGCATGCCAAATGTGATGCTGCAATTGTCAGTATAACTGGTATATCCGGATCCAACAGACGAGGCTACTCACGGAAGCAGGTTGGCGTTCATGCACCACCAGATGGTGAAGACATTCGCAAACTGCGTGTCTGTCCGCTCCTCGACGGGGATGGGCTGGATGCCGCGAAGCTCGACGCGGCCAAAGGAAGCGGCCTTGTAGAACATGCGCTTCCATCCGCTCACGGCGTCGACCTGGCCCTGCGACGTGTCGTGGTCCAGGCTGCTGGCGGCCTCAGCCTTGCTCTCCCCTGCAACGAACCCCTTCTCCATGGTGTTTGGGTCTGACGACATGGTGCGTGTGTCCTTGTCTCGACGACAGTTGTGGTGAGGATGAGGCAGAGGATCCAATGCTGGCTATGCAATGCACCTCAACTCCACAGTCCATGCAAAGACGGACGCAGGCAATATTTCAACGCATTACCATTCACCAAAACAACATTGGACTCCTATCTCAGCCTATCTCACTATCTCTGCCAAACAGCTAACCCCCCGGCCGGTTGCAATTCTACGGCAATCTATTCGAGCGGAGCGCGTGCTGGCCCACTCTCATCCCCACAATCCACACCTTGTCCACGCTGCTGGTGCTGGCTTATCGCTGCCAAGGAGCCGTGTGTTTGATAACGACGTGCGAGGCCATCGGCAATAAGTTGCCGGAGACCGGCAATACACGCGTTATCGTGCGTTGGACATACATGCGCTAGCCGGTTGTGTGGAGTTACGCGAGACTTCTGGGATTGATCGTCACCGGTGTCGGATCCTTGAAGAGTTTGCAGAGGAGGTGGAGAGAGGGAGAAATTGTTTGTAATGTGTTGTTCACTGTTGAAGGCCTTTCGTGAGGGAGTACCCGGCATCATTTGATTCGTTTACATGAGCTTCTTTGGTCTGTTTGTTGTTTGTCCGTCCCGGTTCCCAGAAGGCGTGTGCTGGTGCATGACATGTATGAAACCTCGTGATTACACCAAAAACCATTACAACCTCGGCTAGAATGGTGCTGTCGCGCAGTGACACCGTTCCTCAAGATGCAATCTTGGAGTCATCATTGGGGGGATCCTTAGAGTCATCTTTAGAGGCATCACCCGAAGAGGAACCCTACAGCATCTACACCAAGCACGAAAAATGGTTCATCGTCACCATGGTGGCAATAGCCGGCCTGTACAGCCCGTTGCCAGCAAACATTTACTTCCCAGCAATCCCAACCTTGGCTGTTGAGTTTGGGGAATCAATAGAGGCGCTCAACCAGTCTGTTACGACGTATCTTATTTTTCAGGGTGTTTGTAAGTGGCTTCTAGTCAAGTGAGAAAAGCGTGCTAATAAAGGCTGCAGCACCGATGCTTTGGGGTCCCTTGTCCGATCGATATGGTCGCAGGCCGGTGTTTCTCATATGCCTTACCATCTTGATAGGATCTTGCATTGGTTTAGCTTTGTGTCCTACAAGTGCGTATTGGCTGCTGCTGGTACTGAGGTGCCTTCAGGCTGGAGGATGTGCAAGCACTATTGCATTGGGTACGAATACTCCATAAAACTTAAGATTCATTCCATCTGACTTTTCAGGGATGGGCGTATGCGGTGATATTACTGTTCCCGAGGAGCGGGGAGGATTCGTCGGCTTCTTCAACCTTGGCCCCATGGTACGTTTTATGCCCCCGATCCCGTTGCATAGATCTAATTGTTCTATAGCTCGCTCCATGCATTGGACCCGCCATTGGAGGTGTTCTCTCTGAGAAGCTCGGATGGAGGTCAATCTTTTGGTTTCTCGTCATCATGGCAGTTGTCTGCTTCCTCCTCATCTGGTTGTAAGTTAATTGGCATTGCTCAACGTCAAACACTCACACTACTAGGTTCCTACCAGAGACACTCCGAGCCATCGCTGGAAATGGTGCGGTTCCAATGGCCGGTATTCATCGAGCCTTGGTGCCGCTCGTTGGGCCAAAAGGAAAACGGCCTGCTGATATGATCCAAGGCCCACGCCAAAAAGGTCCCATTAATCCGTTTCCGATTTTTGCGTTGCCAGATATTGTAATCACCTTGATATTTACGGGAGTTGTTTACGCGGTGAATTACACTGTGACGTCGACCATCTCATCTGCCTTTGCAGATGTCTACCCTTGGTTGTCGGAGACAGTTCTGGGCCTGTCATACTTGCCAACAGGTCTGGGTATGATCCTAGGGAGTACATTCGTTGGAAAGCTCCTCGACTGGGACTACGCTCGAATCAAGAAACAGATGACTGAAAATGGAAGTCTATCTGACTTTCCAAAGGAGCGTGCACGCCTAAGGACCATGCCGACACACTTGGTCGTCTTTGTGATGGCGCTGGTAGGTTGGGGCTGGGCCGTGGAGACAAAAACACATATGGCAGCGCCTCTGGTTCTCCAGGTAATCTGTAAGTCACTCCTCGTGTTATGACTAAATCGTAGCTGACCATATTAGTGGGGTGGACTTCTATCTCCATCCTTAACACAACAATGACACTCAACGTGGATATCCTGCAAAAGCGCAGTTCAGCCGCTACGGCTTGTGTAGGTCCAGGAACACGAGCACCCGCTCAGAAGACTAATTTTTGTTTACAGACGAACCTCGTTCGATGCCTCCTTGCTGCTGTTTTGGTTTCGGTCATTGAACGAATGACTAGTCGTCTAGGATACGGGTGGACTTATGTACTACTTGGTGCCATTTGCCTTTTGATGTTGCCATTGTTCTATGTGGTGATGAATTACGGACCTCGATGGAGAAGGAAGCGTGAAGAGAAGGAGGAATTTTAAAACTGAGGATGGCGCATCTTCAATATCCATTGGTTTCATCATGCGAAACGTTGCCCTTATATCATTTCAACTAAGCTGTCCGTCAGTGCAAGCCCAAATTCCTGGCCCAAGAGTGGCCGCAAAATAAAAGACCTCAACTACGCTGGGCCCAATAGGACATTAATTGCCAATCCTTTCCCTAGATAACATGCTTCAAATAGGCATGTAGCTTGCGAGCCGGGATCGTCAAGAATATAAAATGGCATGCAATATTTCTACAGACCTAGTCACATAGATCGCGCTGCGATACCCCCAAGTCTTTTTATTCTCTAGTAGCAATGCAATTCTCCTCACTGAATTTCAGCCTTCATAATAACCTCCACGCCTTTTCCATCCCTGGGTCCCATTTTGCATGGGAATTGTTTCGGGTGACTTGTCAGCCCATTCGTCAACTCGACTTTTGGTATGATTTCATTTCCCTGGACATCCCTTGCCTTTTCAATCTTCATAGTGCTCAACATGGCTGCTATGACAATCCAGACGCTAGCCTCTGCCAGATGCTTGCCAACGCAGACTCGTCGCCCGAATCCAAACTGACCATTGGGCAACGGCTCGCCCTTTCCACCTTCTTCAACTGGGATATATCTATCTGGGTTGAAGCCTTCGGGATCGCTGTAGACGCGCTCATCCCGGGTCATTGCTCGGGCATTGGCGTAGACAACGGAGCCTGCGGGAATGAAGTAACCGTTATAGACGTCATCTTGTAATGAGCGATGAGGAACTCCGACTGGAGATACAGGACACCAGCGTAGTGTTTCTTGAACGATGTAGTCGATGTATCGAAGCTTGGGGCGGTCTTCAAAGGTCGGGAGCCGGTCTCGACCGATGACTTCGTCGAGAATAGCCTGTGCCTTGGCCTGAACATCAGGATGCAACGTCATGTTCAGGACAAAGACTACAAGAGTGCTCCATGTGGTGTCTTGCCCAGCAGCATACACTGCGCCGGCCGCACCCTTGATGTCATCAACCGACAGGTCGGGTGAGACGCCCTTCTCCATCTGGTCTTGGCGTTGGTCGAGCAGAGTATTAATAAGGCAATGAGGCTTCTCGTCGGAAGCAATGACAGCTTCATATGGCTTGTCGTGAATATTCAAGATGGCAAATTTCCAGTCCCGAGCAAACTTCAAGGACCTATCGTGGAACCAAGTCGGAAGTGACTTTAAGAAAGGGAAAAAGTCGACAGGTGTTCCCGCTGGCGCACCACCATGACCAAGCGCATAGCTCGCGTCAGTGGCCATTTGGATAAACGGATTGGCGTCATTCTCGATCTTGATGCCGAACCCGATTCCTAGAACAATAGCTGTGGCAAACCGCCGCATAATGGTTTCCCACTCGGCAGGCCTTTCCACAATGCCTTGGAGCATAATGGCCGTCTCTCTCTCTTGGAGCGGCCGGTATTGGGTGATATTGCTCTTCTGAAAGCTCTTCTGCAGGATCTTGCGATGCATGCGGAAAGCCGGCCCCCATCGCAAAAAGGTGAGCGTCTTTCCCCATCCCATGACCTCGAACAGCACGAAGCGAGGTCGATCGCAATAATTGGCGCCTCGCTTATCAAGCAGATCAACAGCGGCGCGAACTGAGTTGAGGACAATAACTGGCTGGCCCAGAATATTGAACGAGAGAATGTCGGAGGCATATTCCTTTGACCATTTCATGTATGCAAACTCCGGATTGTCGGCTGGAATGACTCGAAGGTGTCCCAAGATGGGCTCACCTGGAGGGCCTGGCGGCAGAGGAAGAGCGCGCTTGCTTCGTTGCGATATAGCAAGCTTGCCGAGATAGAGGATGATCGAAACGGCCAAAATGGCGAGCCCAGCTGGGCCCATCACGAGTTGTACCAAAGCCATGTTGATCCGACTATGGTAGCTTGCTCCAAGACAAGTAGGTATCTTGGCTAGTGTTGGCTGGTGGGATACACAAAATATTGAGGAGAGGAACCCAAATATCAAGGGAATTGGCCATGTTCCACAATGACGGCGCTGGCCGGCAACTTTCGCGCGCCAGACCAACCAGACTGGACACTTCGATCCGTAATCCCGACCTTTGGGGCCTTGAGATAACGCCAACAGCCAAGGGCAAAGTGCGGGGATGCGGGATGAGAGCAGCAATCGGCCAAATTGCGCGTGGTATATTACACATCTGCCGCGGTGAACCAGGCGGCGTGTTGAGATGCCAAACAGGCTTCAATGGAGATCCATCCGCCAGCTCCGGCAAATCATCACTCGCAATCACAATCTCGATTCTTATCGTCACACGACGGGCAATCAGCAGTCATTAAAACTGCCGGATGCACAATTCAGCTGAGACGCTAATCCGGCAGTCTGCCGCTTGATATGCCCGACCCACATGACGATAACCCTCGAGAAGAGGACGGCGTGATTGGGGACATTGCCACGGCCCTTGCCAGCGTTTGCCGGGCCAAGTGATCAAATACAATCCATTCCAGTGTCTGTAATGCTTTCTCAATCCTCAGACTAGCTCATCTCGCTCAGCAACCCCCAAGACAATCGCGTTGCCAAGAGTCCGCAACCATGATGGGCGCCACAGCCACCTCGGCCTATACCACAGAGCCCTCTGGCACTGACCCTCACCGCTATCAGACGGGCTTCGGCAATCGGTTTGCGTCTGAAGCGATCCCAAACGTTTTGCCGAGTGGGAGGAACGTGCCACAGAAGATCAAATACGACCTATACTCGGAACAGCTCAATGGCTCCTCCTTTATCGCGCCCCGACAGATGATCCAGCATGTCTGGATGTATCGCATTCGCCCATCAGTGGCTCACGGCGATGTATCTCCTTCCACTGCAAACCCTCATGTAAGCCACTCATCGACGTCCATCTTCCTCGACTTATACAAAACAGATTGAAGCGTGCTTCTCAGCTGCAAACAAGGATGTAGAATACGTTGCTTCACAAGAGGCGTGGGATCCCTTTCCCATCTTGCCGGAACCTGACGCCTCGTCAAGCGGCGGTGGGGTTGACTTTGTCGAGGGAATCCGCACCATTGCGGGACAAGGTGACCCGGCCTTGAGGGAAGGTCTTGCCATTCACATCTACACGGCAAATGCCTCCATGACCAACAGAGCCTTCTCCAATAATGACGGAGACCTGCTCATACTACCTCAAGAGGGGCGTTTGAACATTCAGACTGAACTTGGCTGGATGATGGTGCGGCCAGGCGAGCTTGTAGTTATTCAAGCTGGTATTCGCTTTCGAGTCCTTCTGCCTGATGGACCCGTCCGTGGATATATCCAGGAAATCTTTGGAGCTCACTACGACCTTCCGGAACTGGGACCCGTGGGATCCAACGGCATGGCCCTCCCTCGAGACTTTGAGTCGCCAGTTGCCAGCTTTGACGTTGATGACTCGGCTTGGGACATTGTCTATAAGCTTGCCGGCACATTGCATGTCTGCCGACAAAAGCACACTCCATTCGACGTAGTGGCATGGCACGGGAATCTGGTACCGTATAAGTATGCAATCGAGAAATTTGTCAACATGACAAACGTGGAAAAGGACCAGGCCGACCCCACAATCTACTGCGTGCTCACAGCCAAGTCCAAGACACCGGGCGTCTCGCTGACCGACTTTCTGGTCTTTACACCCAAATGGATCACAACTTCAGATACCTTCCGGCCGCCATACTACCACCGCAATATGAGCACCGAGATGATGGGTCTTATTTATGGCCAATACGGAGGCAGCAGTCACGTCCTCGAGCCCGGCGGTCTTAGCTACGAGGCAAGCTACATGCCTCACGGAGAGACGTACGAGACGTGGAAAGATGCCACGACGCGCGATCTCAAACCCGAGAGGATTTGCGAAGACACCATGGCGTTTATGTTCCACATCAGCGTTCCCATGTTCCTGACAAAATGGGCGATGCGGGGAGAGGGTGCCAAGTCACTGCACCCAACGGCACCAACCCAGTGGGATGACGTCAAGGCTCACTTCCTGGACCATCTAGAGGAGATTGAAGCCGATTTGGCAGCTGCGGGAATGCCTGCACTGACGGCGAGAAAGACAGTGGTGAAGGGTCGAGAGAATGGAGAGCATCAGGGGGTGAATGGGAACTTGAAAAGGAGGCGCACTGATGCGGCAGCGTAGCAGGTACATCTAGTAACAAATTAACCGTCTTAGGGACGATGACAGATTTTTAGTTGGGGGATTAATATAGCAAAGGTTGTAAAGTTTATAATACAATGCTGCATTCCGTCGATTCATCGACTTGACCCACGGTGAGGTGAAGAGCAATTATATAGCGGAACCCAGCCTAGGTAGAGTACTTTATTACTACCCTATGACGTATCCAAGGCTCAGTTAGTGGAATTCAGAATTGTGCTCGTCAGGTCGCACCAATACAGGCCGATGTCGGATTGCATCCATCGTGACTCACAGCTGAAGTGGGGCATCACCTTTATAATGGAAGTTCCCAGCGCCCATCTTCAACCAACAAAGCAATTTGGCGCAGTGGAAGCGCGGTATGTTACACTCGAATCCTGAGGTCATCAGTTCGAAACTAACTCATCCCAGCCGGGCTCATAACCCGGAGGGTAAGCCTACCTTCGGCTCTAGGCATAGGAACTTGCACTAACAAGCAACTCAGTCGCACGATCGAAACGTGCAATTGCTATAACAAGTCTCATTCGAGACCATTCTTTTTTGCCTTTATCTTTTTCTCCTTTTCCATTTTTGATAGTGGGATGCAGTCGCTTGAGTTGGATAACGCAGGCGCCGAGGGCAACTCTCAAATTCAAGCCCGGCTGGTGCTTAGGTGGCAAGAAAAAACTTTTTCGCTTTTATTGAGTGTTGCAGTTTTGTTAACAGCTACAACCCAGAGGGCTTTAGCGATGGGCCTTTGTTTCTTAACACCGCATATAGCTGAGGCAAGCTGCCGAGATAAAAAAGAAGAGAGGAATGTGCACACTTTATTTGTGAGGGTAATTTCTCTGCTTCCTCTAGTTATGCTATACTGTCCAGATTGATAAGACCCTCGGTAGGCTGAGCTGTTATGAGGATATCCTACACCCAGCCGTCTCCTTATCTAGTACTAGCTATAGCTGCTAGACTATGTCAGAAATCATTACAGTCCTCTGTTAAAGTGCCAAGGATAGTTATGGGCGAAGCCTTACACGGCCATGAATCTCCGGACGGGACTCGGCATCTTTTTGCATTACCTCCCAGGTCCAACAAATAGGGATGGATTCCCCGCTCCATGCAAGACACCACCGTTGAGCAAAAGATCTACCCCAGATGTGCAGTGGTGCGATGGGGTCTTGCCGGATCATCCTCCGGCATGATACCGACATGGCTGCGGCTCGACTGCCAAGAAGACTCCCGCAACACCTACGTCAAATCAAGACACTGGGATGCCACCAAGTGACTTGAACGTCCCTGAATTGTCGCCTTTTACCCCGCAATCTTCCCCTCTAGGGGATACCCCATGGGCATGTTAAGCTTATCCCTGGTGAGATGGACTAGGTGGTGCTAGGCCGACTACATCTCCCGAGATGCAGCCAACCTTGAAGCACCCCGCATTCATGCAAGAGAATGACACGGGTCGTGGCAAAGTCGCTAAGAATCCGCTTATCCGTGAGGGGTATTGGTCCTGGTACGACGGCATCTTGTAGGTTGGTTGATCTGGGACAGAGGCTGCACGTCTCTCCCGCTTATAAAAGTCGTCTCTGTCCCATGGTAGTCTATGTTCTGTTCCTCTCATCTCACACCAATATCTGCCAGTTTACCACAACAGCTTCCCCTCCACACATATATACGGAACTAGTCATGGGTATTACTCATGCTGACAACAATGAGCCTCCTGAAGTCCGTAACTGGACCATCCATTGGGTTGCCATTGTCGCTTCAATGGCTGCCCTAGCTCGTAGGTGATCCTCAAACATGACACAATGCTACGACGTACTAATTGTATCCTTCGCAGTGGGTTACGACACTGCTGTCATCGGTGGAACCATGGCCCTCGACTCGTTTGTCCGAGACTTTGGACTCGAAGGCATGTCTGACCATGACCGGGATGACACCCAGGCGAATATCGTGTCAACCTTCCAACTCGGCGCATTTCTCGGAGCATTCTGCACGTTTCCCATTGCTGAAAAAGTCGGCCGTCGTAAAGCCGTCCTGTTTGCATGCTTGGTCTTCATGCTGGGCGCCTCGCTCATGACTGCCTCGCGAGGACACGTAGGCATGATCATCGCCGGACGAGCCATTGGCGGCTTTGGTATCGGATCCGCCACCCTCACCGTTCCAGTCTACATTGCCGAGGTCGCACCTCCCAGTATTCGAGGCCGCTTGGTGGGCATCTTTGAAGTGACGTCTCAAACCGGTTCCATGCTTGGCTTCTGGATCAACTATGCAACAGACCGCACCATCGACGTCAAGTACTCCGCGCAGTGGATCGTGCCGCTGGGGCTCCAGCTTCTGCCCGTGACGTTCTTGGCCTGCGGTATCTTCTTCTGTCCCGAATCTCCCCGTTGGCTGGCTCGAAAGGATCGATTCGACGAGACAGAAAAGGTCCTCGTATATCTACGTGGACTGCCGTCTGACCACCCGTTCATTATGAACGAAATGGCAGAGATTCGCCAACAGGTCGAGCAGAGAAGCACAGTCCGGCTGAGCAAGATGGAACAGCTCAAGAAGCTTACAGCCAAGGGCACCCGCAACAGAGTTGGCGTTGGCGCTTTTCTCATGTTCTTGCAGAGCTTCACCGGGGTCAACATCATGACCTACTACTCTCCCCGCATATTTGAGTCTCTCGGTGTGGTTGGCACGACCACCAAACTATTCAGTACCGGTATCTACGGCGTCGCAAAGATGCTCGGCATGGTCGTGTTTACGCTCTTCGTCGTGGAAGGCTTGGGTCGTCGCAAAGGTTTGATCTATGGAGCACTGCTTGGATGTCTGCCGCTCTGGTATGTTGGCGGCTATGTCTTCAAGGCGGATCCCGCCACAGCAGCTGCCGCTGGTGTCATCAATCGAGACGGATGGAGCTACTTTGCCATGGTCTGTATTTACCTCAACGCCTTCATCATCTGTGCCACCTGGCAGGGGATCACCTGGACTTATGCTGCCGAGATCTTCCCTCTGGACATACGCATGCTCTGTGTCGCGCTCACCACGGCCAGCACCTGGATCGGCTCTTTTTTTATTGCCCGCGTCACGCCTTTTATGATCACTGGTTTGGGATACGGTACCTACTTTGTGTTTGGCGGAGTTGTGATATTGATGGGTATCTGGGCGTTCTTCTTTGTTCCAGAAACAAGAGGTTGGTTCTACTGCTTCTTTGGGTCATGTTGCCTTGCTGACTCTACCTACCAGGTCTATCTCTGGAGGCTATGGATGCCCTGTTCATGCAACCCACTCATAAGGCTGTCTGGAAACAACTCAGAGGAAAGCCCATTATTCCAAATGAGACCAGATCTGACAATGACTCAATCAAGGGAGAGAAAAGGGAAATCGAAAATGTGGTGTAGTGGAATTTTCTTCGCCCTTAGTCAATATCAGATGAGCTGGACATGTGCTCTAAAGAGTGAGTGCCTTTGAACTCTCTTCTATCTTGAGCATGAACAGTGATTGGCAGATGTCGATGCACGGTGAACAGTCCGCGGACAGGTTGATAGCTCAAATACATGGAATAAGCGCATCATAGTGGCTACTACGCCAGTATTGTGATTGGGTGAATGTCTATATTCGAGCTTGGTCGTTTAACTTGACCAACTGAATGCCTTTTGGGGCGTCTTCACCTGATATCAGAACCCCTTGACGACCTTCCAGCTGGCCACATCAGGCCCTCGTTCCGACCTGTCGATATTCTCGTTATCGAACTGTGACGAGGCCGTGAAGGCTGTACTTCATTTCCGCGTCAATCATCTTGTTCATGTCGATGCACCAGCCCCCGCCCACATGGTCTCAGTCTGGCCGAAAGCGGCGCGGTCCAGGCTACAGGTCGAATATTCTCAAGCGTGAAGATGGAGAGTCCCCGATTTAAAAGTTTTCTTGGCGTCAATGATGAATTGCAACCTAATATACACTATCCTTCTGATGACAAGAATACACAGAAAAGTGCGAGTCCACCTAAATGACATACAACCTGACCTCGCCACCACTGGCACCACGGAGACGCTTCGCGTTCTCCCGCTGGAATACAATTCTACCAGCCATTGCAGCAGCAATGCACAGTGCGCAGAATCCAGCACTTGATCCAAGTCCCATCAGGTATCGAGGGCCATCTGACGTAGGCCAAAGGTACGCCGTGTAGACGTTGGCGAGGACGGCCGAGAAGTTGACCATGGCCATTGTGACAGCCTTCTTCTCGTGCGAGTCGGCAGTATTGGTTGCAGCCCAGCCGAGGATGATGCTTCCCGTGCAATACGAACCGGCAGCAAATAGGAAGCAGGCGGCGTATCGAGGGGCAAGTCCTGTTGTCGCACAGGCAAGCACAAAGCCAACGATTCCCAGGGCGTTTCCGCTTGCGATATGCCAGGTTCGCTCGTTGAAGTAGCCTGAAGAGCGAGCAAAGGCCAGTGAAAACAGCGCAGAGAAGACGTAAGGGGGTGCTGTGAGGAGAAGAGTGGTGATCTTGCCGTACCCCCTAAACCGTAGTTAGACTCACGCAACAGTAGAAACATCTTGAGGACTTACAGTGTCTTGACAAGGGTAGGGAAGAACTGGTTGAAGGACATGCCAGAGAAATGCATGTTCTGCATCAACATGAACATCCACACCTTGTAGTCCTTGATTGCGCTCATAAATCCTTGCAAGGGTGTCTCGTGCTGGAGCTCATTGATGCCGTCTTCCTCCAGTCGGATGACAGCACATGCGTTTTCAGCATCGCTCATCCAGTGCGTCGTACCGGGGTTATCAGGAAGGAGGAAGATGGCGATAACGGCGACTCCAAAAGTGGCGGTTCCCTCGATGATGAACAACCTGTCGGGTTTAGCATACTGCATGGCATCGAATGTGCGGCGTATTGGACGCACCATTGCCATCCGTTCAGGCCATATCGACCGGAAAGAGATGCGAAAATTCCTGCAGTGATCAAACCCGAGAACGAGCTTGAACAAAGCTGGCCGCAGTAGAGAATAGCGAGACGCGTCGCAACCTATCGTTGGCAACAGTTAGTGATTTCAAGCCCGTATAATGAGTCTTGAGTAAACATACCTCGCGTCGCGTCTAGAAGCGACTAAGGATATAGATGGCACCGGGATAGAAGGGGGCCTCCAAAAATCCCAGCAGAAATCTCAGGATTAACATGGTGTGATAGTTGTGGGCGAGGGATGTGCAAGCAGAGACGATAGCCCATCCACACATACAGACACCAAGGTAAATGGATGGCCGGATTCGAGTCAGGAGCATGTTGGATGGGATTCCGGCCAGCAAGTATCCCACATACAGGATGGAGATGCAGACGTTGTATTGGTTTCCCACGAGACCGAGATGTTCTTCAATGTCATCGAGACGCGCCTGGGGCAGTCCGTTTCGATCCCCTGATTGGCCATGAGTATAGGAATCGAAGTAAGAAATCGAACTTACAATGATTCAGAAAATACATAATGAAGAAGACAGGCATCACTCGATAGTCGAGCTTTCGCAGCAGGCTCGCCTGCGCCTCTGGGTCGATTCGAGAGCCCGTTGCGGTCTGGCTCTTGACATCATCATGCGGCGACTCTTCAACAAGTTCGACGTCTCTCTTCTGATCCACCGCCATTGTTGCTGGGGAAGACATGTTCAAACGCGTAGCTCGGTGTTTCCAGGATTGCGTCAAAAATGATGAAGAGCTGAGCTGGTGATCTTCAGGTTGAACCCATAGCCAAGTTGAGGGTCCTTTATGGCTATTAACTGCCACGATGGAAACCGCCCGAACGCGTCAACCTTGTCTCGTCAGCCGCGCCGGACTCATAGCTTGCGGCATCTCACCGTCCCCAAGGGTGCTCGGATGCCTTCTCCAGGTTTCAAGCCAGGAACGGCGTGGGGATGTGTGGGGTCCCCAGATGGCTCCGGCATGTTGCCGAAGCCAGGTTCTTCGAGTCAGATGGCTTCGGGATCTCGGCGACCTTCTCCACTCGCCAAGCCGGTCCAAGTGGTGCCAGTGGTGCCATTTGACTCCAGCCGGTGCCGGTCTCCTTGGGCTTTGTCGTGGAGATGTGAGCGTTCGTGTCATCCACCGTTGTCATCGTGGGGGCAACGGATCTCGGTACGGACAAATGGAGAACAGTAACACGATGCACTTGGGAGGGTTCAGTGGCGATTGTGGTTTTCTCTGCTTAGCGGAGAGTCTCTCTTCTACCAAAGGCTCGCTTCTTTCAGTTCTTTCCACACCACCTCCTACCCCAATTCCCGTAGCTCAAGTATAGGAATCAATGCCAAGGCTCGTAATAAACTATTCTCCTGTTCATCAATCTAAAGGCCAGCTCATTAAAAACAAGGATGCAGATCATACTTTAGAGAACATATCCAGGTACAAGTCAACAAACCGTCAACGGATTCTGTTACAAGCACGATCCATGTTAAAAGGGGCATTGGATTCTATTATCAAACAATTTAAACAATGAAATCTAATTTCCACTCTCAGTTAATCGCTGCAGGGACTCTAATCCTCAGCAGAGGGGCGTGCTGCTGTGTTCCCAGCGTATCCCTCTCGCCAATGCTGCCCTGTGCCCAAGGTCTCTTCAGGGTACATTTCCATGCAAATGCCGGATCAAAGAACATGTTAACGAGGATATCTTGATCCTCGACCTTGTATAGCCGCTTGATGACTTCGTTGCCCAGGATATTAGCAGCCTTTACTCGCTCGTACGACTCCTTGTTGTCGAACATGATGTCCAGCGTCAACTCGAAGGGACCCGAGTTCTTGGAGCGGATCACCTTGGCCAGAGCCATCATGTCGGCCTCTCCTTCAGGTGCCTTCTTTTGTGCTACAGCCACGAGGTCAGTAACCGCGTTGGACCATGGGGAATCTTGAACCTACTAAGTAGCTGCGGTGTGGTCTCCTTGAAGAACCGCCACTCCTTTTCGCTTAGCCGTGATCCTTCACTGCTGCGCTGCGTCTCGCCTTGGACCTGTAGGTGGGTCACGGGGAACAGGGACGTCTCCTGGCCCTGCTCTAAATCAATCAAGTGGTAGAGACTGAACTTGAATACCTCTCCTGCGTCCTGTTCATGAGGAGACAGCGGGGACGCAAAGTTGCCAGTGGTCGCCAGTTGACCTTCATAAGGCATGTGAAGCAGCGACGTGCGGACGTTGTTCGCAATGGCATACGACTTCTCGCGTGTCTGAGCAACAACTTCGCCCATGACGCCAATCTCGTGAACGTCAGATGAGGTCGCCTCCAACGGCCCCATGACGGCATTGTTACCGTAGACGTGGTAGATTAGACGGCAGTTGTCGCTCTGGTCGAGATCAGGATAGAGGCCTTGGGAATACTCCCTAACGGACTGCAGGAACTCGTTGATCTGCGAGATGAGGATAGGGTCCCGCACACCACCAATGAAGATGGTGCGGTGGCCAAGTCTTTGGACTCCTTCGAGCTTGATTTGGTAGACTGGAGTCGGCACAAACTTGGCCCCGGAGACACGGACGGTTCGGTCATCGGCCAGTTGCTCGTAGCTCGCGTCATCCAGATGCAGAACACCACCGGGACCAGGGAGTTTATCCGGGCGAGTCTTTTCGTACAGGGTGTGAGCGGCCACAGACAGAGGCGTGCATCGCTCAATCGGGTTCAGGGGCACCAGGTCAAATGAAGTCTTCCGCATGGTAGCAATCATCGAACGGCCTTTGGGCACGGAGCAGATTCCTCCACACTCCATAATCTTTCCCATGTGCCAAGCGGTTCCTGCGGAGACCCCCTTGGACAGACAGTACCCGGCGAATGGCGCAGGGTCATAGGAGCGTCCGCCGAGGATAATGTCCGGGTCCTCCTCCAACGCCTTGATGAACCTGTAACAGTGAGACAAGGCCATCCTCTGCCGCGAATCAGAACTTACGGTTCAGCACCCATCTGGGCAACAAAATTGACTGCATTGTCGACATCATCCTTGGACAGATCTGCTAGCGGACCACAGGGATAGCACTTGCCCTCGTCGATGCGGTGCTTGACCAGGTCAGGCGAGATGTCGTGAGAAATGGTGGCAATCTTGAACGAGAATCCCTTGTCGGCTGAAATTTCCTTGATAATCCCAAGCATCTCCTGCACGTGAGAGTTGCTTCCATCGCCGCCAACAGAGCCAATCAAGACCTTGATCTTGTGGTGGAAGCACGCCTCGAGCATGGGCGTCAAATCTCGGATATACGCCTCGCGCCCACAGGTCATCTTGTTCATGCCAAGCTTGTAAGGTCCGCCGTCGGTCGACCCGCTATCGACAATGATGGCTTCTGGCTTGTACGTTTCAATTCCGTACCAGAAGTGGTCTGCTCGATACCCGTAGCCGAGCATGGCGTTGGGGGTCAAGATGGAGAATTCCTGCTCCTCCATTGCGACGGCTGTGTAAATATTGCGGAGTGGTGTTGTGGAACGCAGTCTTGATGCTGGATTATATCAATTCTGTAGATTCCTTACAGAGCAAGTCGGTATATTTAACGATGTTGTTTTGCATCCGATCGAGGCGTCAGAGCAAAGTGGCTGAGGATGAGGAGGTGGGTCGCTCGGTATGATGCCGATGTCAATACGGTGAGATGCCGGCATGTCGAGAAAGATGCCGAAAGTTACGAGGGAAAATGGTAAACTTAATGACAGAAGGTAATTTTGCTAGGTTTCGAAATTCAGGTCATGCAGCTTGTCTCGCTGATCAATTGCCATGCTCTGCATGAATTCCGTAGAATGTCATGGTTCATATTGCTCACCAAGAAATCGAAACCGGAAATATCATGTACAATGTCTTTGGACGTATATCCATCCCATTTAATGTCGTCTAAAAAGTTGCTATCGCGTTTGACGGACTCGCAACGCCATTCTCCAAGTTCAATGGAGAGCTGGTGAGGAAAAACGTCCATCGTCCCAGCTTCTCACAAGTCTTCGCCAACTCCTCCAAGTCCCAAACCTCACCAATGGGCATTCCCCAGCCGCTCAGGAAGACCTCGTGACAACACACACCGTCGTCTCGCGCGGGCGGCCATGCTTCGTACGCATTTGTGTCGCCGGCAACGGCCGAAAACCCATTGTCCCAGTGCCATTTAATCATTTCCTTGTTGCCCTGGACGCCGACAAATGCTCGTACGTTGCGTTTCGCTAGGTCAATCTTCTGCTGGGTGGTCAGAAGCATGTATTCCTCGGTCCAGCCAGATCTAATGATTAGAATGTCGCCCTTGCGGAATGTAACATGCTGTTCCACTGCCACTTCAAGCAGTTGGCTCAACGGGATAGCGTGTGGTTCGAATGGCGAGTACTGAATTCCCTTGCGCAATGCGTAGGCACGCCAATCAAGCAAAACACCGCGGCCAACAATTCCTCGTCTTGCCATATCTCCCTTTGTCAGTAAAAATCAAATTGTGGGCGGATGTCTTACTCTGTATTCCGATGCGAGAGCTCGCCCGTGGACCAGTAAAGTCATCTTGGACCGCATGGTTGTAGTATTTTGGCACATCGCAGTTCTGGTAGGGATAGTGTCGAAGCCCATCCCAATGGCTAGAACTTTGTGTATTAAAATCTAGCTGCTCCGAGTTAGATGCGGAATTAGAATGGATTTCATCAACCAACCTCGTCGTCGTTGGCGTATCCTTTGTTGAGGATGTTGTGGTTGCAAGGCTTCCTCGCAGGGTTCATGGGAAGCAGAGGAGCCTCGATTGGCAGACTAAGAATCACATCAGTGACGATATAACATATAATCATCCCTGTTTCATACTTTAGCGGTATCACAATACCCTCTTTGATCTCCTCCGAGGCGTTCTTGGTTGTCTCTTCGGTGAGCAAGTTCAACGTCCCAAGCTCATCGTCAGCTCCCCACAGGCCCCATGCAGACCATGCAGGATCTTCCGGGTTAAGGGGAAGGTCTTCGAATCGTGGTCTCCTATTCTCACCCGTCTTGACTATGTCAATCGCAGTATTGGAGGCTGCGTCCAACAAGCGCGGCATTGGGAGGAGCCTGTGGCCCAAGGACAAGACCCATTGAGTGAAAGAAGCCATGGTAATTTTGCAGTGAAATGAAAAGAACGCCGCCGACGCTACAGCTGCCAAGCAAGCTGCGGGTGCTATGTCAGTAATAAGTGCTGAAAGCGTCAACGGCATCATGACAGAGTCGGCTCGGCAAGATGCCGAACATGCCGCCCCATCCCGGAGATCCACACCACCACGACAGCTGCGTGGGGGATCCTCAACTTTTGCGGGGTAGCGAAGGCCGCACTCGATCTCGTGTTTAATGGCGAGATACCGAAGCAGCGGAGCTCACGACAAGCATGGCGAGTGTAGCCCGGACAAGTCGACGATATGGCTTTGCGTGTCTTCCATGTCGCCGCAAGAAGTCCCGCTGCGACGGCAACAAGCCGCACTGCCGCAATTGCGTCCGGTCGGGAGAAGACTGTGCCTACAAGGCGACCGACGCCCTCGTGGCGGAGCTGTACAACCAGCTCCAGCACTCCGAGGCACGCGTGAGAGAGCTTGAAGATGGCCTCCGCAAGCTGGCCGTCCTCGATCTCACTAGTGACGACAGCTTCAACCTGATATCGAGCCTCGTCGAGACTGAGACGCAATGGAGCGGACCATCTCCTCCAGCGACGGTTGGGTCAGGGCCAGTGATTGATCAACAGGCCGCCGAATCATCGCCTGGCAAGGATCAGCTGCAGCAAGCAGAGCTCAGCTTAGATGAGCACGGCCAGGTGCGACGCTTCAATACATGTGTCTTTACTGACCTATATCCCTCGACATGCTAACTTGAGATGCCAGGTGCAGTATTTCGGAGCAACGTCCCGCTTCCTCTGGCACGAAGAACCCAGCCTCGGCGACTCCAACGCCCAGCCACAGACAGACGAAGACTACCACCGGAAGTGGCTCCTCTCCAACTCGAGATTCTACGCCTCCTGGGAGCAGCGAGCGTACGCGAGTCTCGCACTCGACCCCGAAGTCAGCGCCGAGGCTGCCACCGCACTCCTGCAGATGTACTGGACGTGGCAGGGCCCCTTGCACAACTGCGTCTACAAGCCCTGTGAGTCCATCCGCCGCCCGTGGGATGCGCCGCCGACTAAGATGCGAGGATTGCGCCTGTAGGCTTCTTCCGCGACATGGCTCTCGGCGGGCCGTACTTTTCGCCGTTTCTGCTCAACGTCATCTACGCGCACGCGTGCCGCCATGTCAAGGCGGACGATGCTCGCTTCGCCGGCTTCGACCGCGGCGAGTACTTCCTCGCCAAGGCGAAGCTGCTGCTCTTGAATGAGTTTAACCGCGAGAAGCCTCGCGTGCCTACCATACAGGGTCTTTTGATCCTCGGCGGTCGGCAGTGCGCCGTTGGCAAGAGCAGCGAGGGATGGCTGTACACTGGCATGGTAAGTCTCCAGCCCTCTGGCCCTATCCTTGCTAATTTTACTGGACTAGGCCATCAGGATGATCAAAGACCTCGGTCTGCATCTCCGGAAACGACATGTCATACTGATAGAAAAGCTAGAGCCGGATGATCTCGAAGCATCGAAGCGTCTCTACCTGTCTGCATATGCGTGGGACAAGTACGTTGTTCAAACTTCAGGCAACTTTAGCTAACCAGTCGCCAGGTCCCTCAGCCTCTGTTTAGGCCGGCCACCTTCACTGACCGAGCTTCCATACGATCCCAGCAGTATACGCACGTCTCCAGGTCCCCGTTGTTGCCGCGCAAACTAACAAATACCAGTGGATCGAGCTGGCGACGAAGCCGTCTGGCGCCCTCTCTACCTCGCCGAGATCGAAAACGAATATCCTGGAACAGAGGCCCTCAGCTCATTGACGTTTTCATGGTTCTGCCGGTTATCTATAGTATGTCCAGCTCACCTCAGGACCAGCACATCTAACACTTTCAGCTTGTAAACGATTTGTACAACACAGTCTACAACAGCCGAGCGAATGAACTCCAAGTCCAAAAGATTGTAGCGCTGGAAGAGAGACTCCGCGGGTTCTATACAGACCTCCCTGAGGTTTTGCGGATCAGCGATGTGGCATCACTCGCGTTTTGTCCACCGCCTCACATCATGTGCTTGAAGTAGGTATTGCGCGGTCCAAATTGGACCATCCCTTGCTGACTAGCTCTAGCATTCTATACCACACGGTCCTACTCCTCCTATATCGGCCATTTTTCCCCTGGTCAAACGATGCAAGACTCAGTCGAAACTCGATTGCAATCCGGGCGAAAGCTGTCTGCGCCGAGGAAGCCATATTAGTCAACGACTTCTTCCGGGCATATGGCAAGACATTCAAGTTTCAGAACCAAAGCTATTTGATATCCTACTGCGTCTACACGGCTGCAACAATCGAGCTACGGCAGATTGACGATCCCGACGAGAGGATATCCGCGATGGCGGTCGACCGTCTGGCCACCACCTTGAATATGCTAGAGACAGAGGCCCGACAAACGCCAGGCGTAAGAAGGAGCTTAGATATCATCAAACTCCGTCTAGAATCTCGCGCGGCGGCGAGGACCGGCACTCGGCATTCAGGTCGAATATCAGCGGCGAAACGCAAGGATGCAGCTCTGCCGCCTCCAGGCGATAGCGTAGACATGGCCAGTGGCATCCCGGCGGACTCGGACATGGACATGAACTTTCCAATGGAAGTAAGAATACACTATGAAACGCCAGATTGACGCCATGCTAACTTATCTAGTGGATAGATTGGGAAAATATGAACCCCAGCGGCGACTTTGTTCCTGGGATAGAAAGCTGGGCATGGTAAATTGCTCGGGCTACCATGTACTGGTTGTTCGGTAGAAAAGCATTAATTTTTGAATTTACACAATATGTTTACGCTCTGTTGTCTTCATATAGTCATGGTCATTCCAGGTTATCTTGTAGATTGAAGTCGCGGTCATTGTGCAAGGCTACACCGCCAAGTTCGGCATGGTCTCCGCTTCTGGCTTCGTCCGTACACAACGTAACTACAGTGGATCATCAGTATCGCATCTCCATTCGAACTTGTCCCGGCGCTCCATGATACTCATCGGGGAATGTGAGCATGAATTCTACGATCCTGTGGTTGTTCCTGCGTCCCATCTAGAAGATCAAAGCCTCTTCTCACGTCCAGTGCAGGCCGCGTTGAGATTCTCGAACGGCCACGCTCCTATTTCTTCGTAGTGTGCTTCTCTTGGCCACTCGCTGAGAGGCCGCTCGATTTTCTTCTCAAAAACGCCGATGAAGCCAGAGTCGGACACGTATCATACTCAATGGCCCATATACCCGTCGCTGCACCAGCATCCAACCACGTTTGGGTTCAATGTTAGTGTTGCCAAACGAGACTGTTCTGGAAAGGACTGCTCTTGCTACCCGAGTTCATAGCATGGTAAGTTCTGCCATTTTTATCCTGATATCGTAGGATGTTCGACCACAGCGATGTGAGGCCGGCAGCAGAGTGCTTCCGAATACAGTATCGTGTCGTTGCTGTGGGATATGGCACCTATTGGCCAAACACCCACGAGAGCATACAATCAACATAAAGGCGGTCAACATGCAACATAGATGGCCGAATCACCATTAAAATTTCAGCAGTACACAAGTGTTGATACTATTGAGAAAGGCACAACTCAAGGTCTATATGAGCTAGCCAGCTGCCCATGGGCGTGTTTAGTAGGCACAGGCATTATAAGCGAGGATATCCATCGTAACGAGACAGGGGAAATTGAGAGAGCCAAGCACGGAATGTGCAAGAGTTTACTCGGTACAAATTGCTCAAACAATGCAATCCGTTTAAGCAATGAAACCTCACGAAAACAAGGGTTCTACAAGGACATGCAAGAGATGCCAGCACCCAATGGCCAACCTCGTGCATTGCCGAGCCGCGTGAGACGAGGGGACGAGGGGTCGAAGCACGGTCCGATCTTGGTCCGACCCTGGCTCTTACGAGATTCGTTGAAGACGCTCAGCATGACATGCATTGGAGAAAGGACGGATCCACAGGGCTGTTATTACGATCTCGGTTCTCGACGTGCCTGTGCTCTGCGTCGATGACGAGCAGCAGTTCTAGGATACATGGCTAGGATACATCCACTGTGGATGCATCATGCACCGCGGGAAACCAGTCTCAAAACAGCCGAATATCCCCCCTGTGATCGACTTAGCTCCCGCAGCAGCTGCCCCTCCCTTTTCAGCCACGTTCCTGGTCGGCGAGGCGTAAGCATTTAATATGGACGCGGTATGCGAGGTTTCTTGCATAGTGCAATCGAGTGTGGGAGGGTTTGGGGGAGGAGGACTAGGGAGGTGGCATGGAAGGGTCTGGAGTTGATGGTCGGTATGTATGGCTTCCTGGATGGCTTCCTGGATGGCTTCTTGGATGGCCTCCTCGATGGCCATGACGTCTTAAAGGGGCAATGTAATTAGAGAGGCGTATTCTCCGTATTTGTCTCGTCATGGTCCAGTGATTGACAACAACGGACCTAAGTTAACCCGTTTGGCTGATACGAGGGTCGTCTTATCGGTGTGTTGGCGATCATGGTGACACGGGCTTGGCCTCATTGCGGCCCAAGATGAACTCACCGTCAGGGCAGCTGGTCAGGGTGGAACATGTCATCAGTTGGGTGTGAATCACCCACTCTCGCTAATTTTAATGTGAGTGTCGCTGGCAATTGAGGGCTGGGAAGAGCATGTGATGGTGCAGGGTTGATTGAGTCAAGACTGCAGCCAGGGTGATGCTACTACGTACATATTTACTACCACATCACAGCCTGTGTTGATATGATAATTCAGGTGGCTAGATGTCGGAATCACAGGCTAGACGACGCCCTGAAAATTGGAAGATCTCAATTATCGCCAGCCCCCCGTCGGTCTGTTGTTCTCCCGCGAGGCTGGCATTGTGCGGTGTAGGGTAGGCGCCACAGCGTCCCTGTCGTGTGCGCAGTGGTGCCCTGCACTGTACTACAGGCCCTAAAAATACAAGCGCCATGCTACGATGATGAATCAATGCGCTGAGACCTGCATGAGCGGCCAACAATCCATGTCAAGAGACGAGACAAAAAGCCACAGAGGCCGCAGAGGGATGCATGAAAAGGTCTGGATGGATGGCGAGAATGCAAAATGTGACTCAGTTCCCGGCAAAGGACCGCGCATGAATGCGGATATACATGAACCTGTCCGAACAAAGGAAAGCCGGAATAGCGTCACTCGAACATGGCGGACGGTGGCATTACAGTGATCACAAAGGACCTCCCCGCTACATACGCCGCTGGTGGGGGCGGACCGTGCCTGAAGCGGAGCGCCTAGTCCATTGTAGTCGATTGTAGAGAGTCGGTGATGGGATGTTGTGTGATTTAATTGATTCACTAGAGCCGAGGGATCCGTTTTGCTTTGCTGTCTACGGAGTAGCTCGTCTAGCTTCTTTTACACCCCCGTCGAAGTCGGTCCAAGACTCGGTCCAAGACGACAAAGAACGGGTCAAAGGACTCATCCAAGTTGCTCAATCCCTCCATCACTCAATCAATGACCCAGTCAATCACTCAATGACCCAGTCAATGACCCATCAACTCCCTAGTCAACAACCCAGTCCATCCCCCCCCCCAGTCACTGCCCTTGACCCTCTCATGACATGCCACGTCCCACTTGGTCAGGCCTAAAAGCACGCCCCACGGTGCCCACGGTGCCCACCGGGTCAATTTTATCACCGAGGTGACGGTGACGAGCGAGGAACGCCTGGGGGCCGAAAACATTTTCTCAGACCGAGTTGTCCAGCCTTCTACCAGCCTTCTCTTGGCCATACCCTCGAGTATCCAACCAAATCCTCAAAACCTGCGCCGGTCCGCAACGAGATCCGATCCCATTCCCCCTTCCCGACCATTATACCCGTCTCTCTCACAGTTCCTCGACATGGGAAACGTTCTCTCCGCATTCTCCCACAGTAGCGGTGGGGGTCTCACCATAGCCGAGAAGGCGGCCTTGGAGTCGAAGCTCAAGGACCGCGAGGAGACAATCGCCATCCTCGAGGAGGACCTGGAGAAGAAGGAGAAGGAGTACACGGCCATCTCCAAGGATGCAGAGGAGCTGCGTCTGAAGATTAAGAACCTCGACGCCGAGTCGGCCTCGACCCGCCAGGAGGGGCAGGGCCAGCTTGCCCAACTGCAGGCCGAGCTCAAGAACACCAACGACCAGGCCGCCGAGAAGCTACGAGCTATCGAGGAGGCCGCTACGTCCCGTGCCCAGCAGCTCGATGCCGCCAAGGCCGAGCTCGCCGCTCTCGAGGAGAAGCTCAAGGGCCTCGACGAGGACAAGCAGGCCATCGCCGCCGAGCTTGCCGCCGTCACCCAGCAGCTGACCGTCACCAAGGAGGAGCGAGCTGCCCTCGAGGTCGCCCTCAAGGAGGAGATCACCTCTCTCCAGGCCCAGGTCGCAGAGTCCGAGCAGAAGCTGCAGGCCCTGCAAGAGTCACAGACCAAGCTCGAGGGCGACCTCGCCGCCGCCGCCAAGGATCTCGAGGAGCAGAAGACGGCTCTTTCAGACTCTGAGACGAGCCTCACTGCCCTCCAGCAAACCCACGACACGCTCAAGGCCGACTCCGAGTCAGAACTCGCCGCCGCCAAGAAGGAACTTGTCGACGCCCAAGAAAAGCACACCACTCTACAAAAGGCTCACGAGAGCCTCCAGGCTGGCTCCTCTGGCGACCTCGCCGCGCTGCAAAAGGACCTGGCCGACCTCCAGGCCAAGTACGACGCCCTCGAGGCGGCCAACGAGACCCTGAAGAAGGAGTCGGCTGCCGAGCTGGCCGCCGCCCAGAAGGAGACGGCCGATCTGCAGGAGAAGCACACTGCGCTACAAACATCACATGACAGCCTCGCCCAGGAGGTCGAGGCCTCTAAGAAGGCCCTCGCCGCCGCCGAGGAGCAGAAGAAGGCTGCCGAGGGCGAGCACGCATCACAGCTCGAGAAGATCCAGGCCGACCTTGCCAAGGCTCAGACCGAGCTCGCCGACTCGCAGGAGAGCCAGAAGAAGCTCGGAGACGAGCACGCCGCCGACGCCGCCAAGGCCAAGGAGGCTGCTTCTGAGCTCGACACCAAGCTGCAGACCCTGACCGAGGAGCACGCCTCTCTCAAGAAGGAGCTGGAGGAGCGAGCCGCCAAGCTCGAGACCGTCACTGCCGAGCACGCCACGCTCCAAAAAGAGCACGACGAGACCGCTGCCAAGCTCAAGACGGCATCGGAGGAGCACGAGACGTTGCAGAAGGACTTTGCCGCCCAGACTGCCACGCTCCAGGCCTCATCCGGCGACAACGAGGCTGCCGTGAAGCAACACGAGGACGACGTGGCCAAGCTCAAGGCCGCCACCGACGAGGTCGACGCCCTGAAGAAGACCCACGAGGAGGAGGCGGCCAAGCTCGCTGCCGTCGAGAAGCAGGTCGAGGCCGCCGAGGCCAAGGCAACCCAGACTGAGGCGGACCTCGCGGCTCTGCAGACTGTAAGTCATTCGCACCGAATCACGCTGATCACGAGCTAACCCATGCACAGGAGAAGACGGCTTTCGAGACCAAGATCGCCGACCTCGAGTCTGAAGCACAAAAGTCCACCGAAGCCGAGGCTGCCCTCAAGGCCAAGCTCGACGAGGCCCAGGCCAGCCTGACCACTGCCGAAGCCGCCGCCAAGGACGTCGAGACTGCCCTGCAGGCCAAGCTGTCCGCCGCCGAGTCTGGTCTGGCCACGGCCGAGACCGAGAAGGCTGCTGTCCAGGAGTCCGAGGCTGCTCTCAAGAGCAAGCTTGAGGAGGCCCAGGCTTCTCTGGCTGCTGCTGAGACTGCCGCCAAGGATGCCGAGGCTGCCCTGAAGACTAAGCTCGAGGAGACCGAGGCCAGCCTCTCTGCCTCTGAGACTGAGAAGAAGGAGGCCAAGGACGCCGAGGCCGCTCTGAAGACGAAGCTCGAGGCGACTGAGGCCAGCCTAACCACGGCCGAGACGGAGACCAAGGAGAGCAAGGACGCTTCGGCGGCCCTGCAAACCAAGCTCGAAGCTGCCGAGGCCAGCCTCTCCACCGCCGAGGCTGCGGCCAAGGACGCTGAGGCTGCCCTGAAGACCAAGCTGGACGAGGCTCAAGCTAGCCTCGCCACTGCGGAGGGTGAGACGAAGGAGGCCAAGGATGCCGAGACCGCCTTGAAGGCCAAGCTCGAGCAAACCGAGGCCAGTCTCGCCACCGCCGAAACCGCGGCCAAGGAGTCTGAGACTGCCTTGAAGACGAAGCTGGATGAGGCTCAGGCCAGCCTTGCTTCCGTCGAGGCCGAGAAGAAGGAGGCCAAGGATGCTGAGGCCGCCCTGAAGACTAAGCTGGACGAGACTGAAGCTAGCCTTGCTGCCGCCGAGAGCGAGAAGAAGGCGGCTGCTGAGAAGAGCAGTGCCTCCGAGGAGGAGCTCAAGACTAAGCTCAGCGCGGCCGAGGCCAGCCTCACGACCACCGAGACGGAGAAGAAGGAGGCCAAGGACTCCGAAGCCGCCCTGAAGACGAAGCTCGAGGCTGCTGAGGCCAGCCTAACCACCGCGGAGGGTGAGACGAAGGAGGCCAAGGACGCTTCAGCGGCTCTGCAGACCAAGCTCGACGCCGCCGAGGCCAGCCTGAAGGCATCCGAGGCGGAAAAGACGGCTGCGGCCGACAAGCTCAAGGCGCTCGAGGAGGAGCTGAAGCAGCTCAAGGAGAAGGCCAGCGAGGCGGCCAGCGAGGCCTAAGCACGACCTGCGCCCCCCATGACTGAATGATTTGCATAACCTGGAGAGGACCTTTTTTATTTTCCATTCTGACGTACGAAACGAGATGGGAACAACGAAGGAGTAGGCGTTCACGTCTCTGATGATATCGATACCCACCCCCCACCCACAACCAACCCCGATAGCTTTCTAGTTTGATGTTGTTTTGACATTTTAGAATACCTAATTCAATGCTGCTCAGGCGTCTGAGATGGTGGCCGACTATCTGTGTCGTTTTCTCATCCCGAAGGTTCATTCACTCGTCTCTATGGCTCCTATTTTTCCGTGCTTGAAGTAGATATGATATCCCTGTATGACCTCACTTTCGCCATCAGATGGCTGGGCCCCACGTCGGCCGACAGCTCCGGGTCCACTCCCCGCACGGCCGAACGCCCTGCGAGATGCTCATCACAAGGGCGACCTCGGCCCTTTTCGCATTCAGGAGGCTGGCGATCACTTAAACAAGGGCTTTTTCGCGTCTCTGGTTGGGGCATGGCGTCGGAGGAGAGGCCGTTTGGTCGAGATGGCAGGGGATATGGTGAATTGCAAGCTAGGCAGGGAGTTTGGACTTTATGCGTGATTGGAGACATGGGATTGTCGAACGGATAGTCTCCATGGCTGTATAGTTGGTGCTAGCGACAGTTGTGAGTTGGAGATGTGGTGGTGTCTGTGTCAACTTAGGGGACTGTGAGAGTTGGTGGAGGTGAAGCAATGCACATAATGTAATGAGAAACTGGTGATATTTGCAGCATGTCTTGTTCAATTGTAACGTCTCGTATTATTATCTACCTCTCTAGCTACGAACTCCCAACCCACTGCTCAATGTTCTGGATCCTCACGTACTTGATGTACTGCCGGTGGAAAGTGAAAGCAATGTGCACCGGGGCATTAGGAGCCTCCTGCTCAGCCCATATGCTCGGGTAGCTCAGCTCGCGGTTCGTCTTCTCCTTGGAGTTGTTGGTCATGCAGAACCCATCTCCCTCCTCCAGCACCCTCTCCGTCCACGTCACGCCGTCGTCGTCGGAGATGCCCACCGTCAACGTCTTGCGCGGCGTGCCCCAGACGGCCACTTTGCCGTTGACGGCGGCCTGGTTCGGCCGCGTGTCGTCCTCGGGCGTGATGTCGTCGTACAGGCCCTCGCGTCTGGCCAGGTGAGGCTCCGAGGCGGATCTGTTGAACACCAGCGCGATCTTGCCTGACGGGAGACGGGCGGCGCAGATGCCACTGTTGGGATTGGGCAGGCTGGTCGCCTTGGGAGCCTCCCAGTGTAGACCGTCGGGAGATGTTGCGCGGTAGATGCAATCGGCCCAGCGGCTGCGGAAGAAAGCGACATAACCTAGGTTTTCCTTTGCAGGAGGGACAATCTGCATGTGAACGGATCCAACGCTGTCGGGGACAATGCTTTCTGCCCATGTCTTGCCGTCGTCGCGAGAGTAGAAGAGGCCAGAGATGTCGTTGTTGCCAATCCATCGCTGTCCGGGCGTGGATCGACAGTAGAAGACGGGCAATACCCACGTTCCGTCTTGGAGAACGACAAGTGGCTGGCGGACAAATACACCAGTCTTGTCCCCAAGAGGATAATGAGGCTCAGACCATGTAACGCCGTTATCACTCGACGTGCGGGCCATAACCACAGCTCCATCTTGGTTGCCGGCATCCTGCGACGTGTGAAACAGCCAGATATCACCCGTCCTGGGCGCCCGGAACAAGACCGGGTTCTGGCAGCTCCGGTTGGGAGCAGACGAGATTTTCTGCGGTGCAGACCAGGTGCTTTCTCCAGCCTCCTGGCGAGACAGCCAGATGCTGATGTCTGGGAGGCCCTCCTGCGAGCCGCCGAACCACACGCACAGCAGCGTCTTGTCACGCAGCTGCAGCAGGTTGGAGGCGTGCGACTGGATGGTGGCTGCGGGGAGGGCCGCGCTGGAGAGACGGGGAGAGGCTGCCATGTTGGCGATACTGGCGAGCTGGACTCTGAGAGGAATCGGGATTGGATGCTCGACAATTGTGTCTGTGCAGCCGGTGCCAAAGCTACTAGAGCCGGCATTAATAGTACCGTTGGCTTCATCAGATTCACCGTTTGCACTGCCGTCGCTCGCCATACGCCGCACATATCTCCGGTCCGTCCCCGCATCACGGCATCCTTGTTAGTTGTTTCCCTGCAGGGCCACGACTCGGGGAACCCCCCTCCCGCAGAGTTGGAGCACAGTTCCTGCACTAGGACTTGCGGCCGAGATCCGTTTGCAGGCTAGCTCGGCCATGGTGAAGCAAACCACGGGCGTCGAGATGGTCAGATGTGGGGAATCTACAACGCCTCCGGCAGCTAGAACCTGGGGAAGTCGACTCATGGAACGATTGCCTGAGTCGTCCTCTGCAACTGGTCCCGCGCGGGGAACCATGCTAGTAGCTCATATCCCCATGGGGACTCCGGGCGAGGCGCTTGGGCGAGTATCCTGAGTATATGTTGCGTCGAGTCCGTCGAGTTCCATCTCAACAGCAAGCAGGAAGCGCAAGGCAGCCTCTGACGAAGACTCCTCCACAGAACTCAACCTTATCCTGACACCTGCACCACACGGCGACAATGGGCGGCGGCACCTCTCTCTGGGCTTCTCCTGAGTGGAAGAAGGACCCCAAGGAAATCTTCAACAGGAACCTCCTGCTGCTGGGCGTCACCATCGCCTTTGCGGGATGCTCGTATGGATTCGACCAGGGCAACATTGGCGGCATCATGACCTTTCCGTCGTTTCGGAGGGCGTTTGGGTTCGACGACCTGACGACCGGAGAGGCGGACACGAGAGGTGAGCAGACCAGCTTTCTGGCTACGCTCGCGGGCTAACTTTTGTCACAGAGGGAAACATTGCAGCTATGCGTAAGTGAATACATGTACATGCTACGACATAGGACAAGCCTAACCCGGATGAATAGTGGCTGCTGGTGGTTCCGCTGGCGCCCTCATCGCAGCGCCGTGTGCCGACTTTCTGGGTCGGAAAATGTCCGTCGCCATCATGGCGGGCCTCTTCCTCGTCGGATGCGGCATGCAGGAAGTCCCTAACCTGAATGTCCTCTATGCTGGGAGGCTTCTGGCCGGCCTCGCTATTGGTGCCCAGTCCATGGTGAGCATTTACCTCTTCACCCCGTCTCGCTTGGTCGTCTCTGACCTTGAACCATGTAGCTTGCTCCTCAGTACCTCGCCGAGAACTCGCCAAAGTCGATCCGAGGCTCCCTCACTACCACGTACAACCTCATGATCATCTTTGCTCTTGCTGTTGCGTTCTGGATCAACTACGCCGTCAGCACGTGGAAGAACCAGGACCCAAACGACAACAAGTCGTGGCAGCTGGCTCTTGGCGTCCAGCTCATTCCAGGCTTCTTCCTCTTCGCTCTCATCTGGTGTAAGTTTCCATAGAACTTATGCGTGGAACTTAGCTGACATGTAATCTAGTTGTCGTCGAGACCCCCCGTGCTCTGATCTCCAAGGGACAATATGAGGTTGGCCTCAAGAACCTGTGCAAGCTGCGAGGCCTGCCCGCGGACCACCCCTACGTCCACCAGGAATACATGGAGATTACCGCGCAGGCAGAGATCGAGCAGGCCCAGACAAAGGGTGAGTGCTCATCTCGAGGGATGCAACATGAATTCCAACTAATCTCCACCAGGTTACAGCTACATCACCGTCATGCGCGAAATCGCCACCAACGCCAGCAACCGCCGCCGTCTCTTCCTCGCCGTCATGCTCTTCATCTTCCACAAGCTCACCGGCACCGACTCGATCAACTACTTTGCCCCTCAGATCTTCTCCATGATTGGTGTTGCCAAGGGCTCCAGCTCTCTTCTCACCACCGGAGTGTATGGCGTTGTTAAGTTGGCAGCGACTATCATCTACGTTACCGTGATAGTTGACCGTGTGGGCCGCCGTCTCCCGCTCATGATTGGTGCCACCATCCAGGCTACTTCTATGCTATACATTGGTCTCTACCTCCGTTTTGTCAACCCGGAGGCTGGGGGAGGTACCGAGGCAGGTGGAATTATTGGAATCGTCTGGTAAGCAAGCCCACGTCAGTATCTTACGGAATTCTCTAACTAACGTGTCTAGGCTGTACCTGTATGCCTTCGGTTGGTCATTTGGCCACTCTGTCGCCCCATACGTTGTTGCCGCTGAGATCTTCCCTGCCCGTATTCGATCCTTTTGCATGGCTTGCTGCTTGTTCACCAACTGGATCCTCAACTACGGCATCACTACAGCGACGCCTCACATGCTTACCACCATGGGATACGGAGCTTTCCTCTTCTTCGCCGTTGCGACTTACATTGGCGTTGTCTTTATTTACTTCTGCCTGCCCGAGCTCAAGGGTCGCAGTATCGAGTCCATGGATGATCTGTTCCAGCATTCCCTCTGGACCATGTTCAAGCGTGCCTACCCTACCGAGGAAGAAAAGGTTCGCCATGATGTCCAGGAAATTATTCAACAGGAGAAGACCGAGGGTGGTGGTCAGGTCTACATGGTTGAGGATGCCGAGAAGCGGTTATAGATGTTCAATGATACTGCTTGATTGCAGTAGTCTTGATTGAATGGCGGAATAGGAGACCATGTTGGAGGTTAGCTGTTGTGATTCAGATAAACACCTTGAATAGTTGCCAGTTATTTAGTTAGATAAGAAATATTTCCATTGCCGGCACTATTGATCTTAATGTTCAAGTCAATTTGATCTGATCTTGATAACCTCTCGTACTAAGGAATACCTACTACGTGATCCATTGGCACAGCTGCCTAAGGAAATGCACGCAATATACAAATGTCTGACAGAGTGTATGTCATTTTGAGTATACTATTTTCCTGTATACGACTTAGGCATGCACATCTACCAGTATTGGACAGGAATAAATAGACACAATGCCACAGTGAAATTTGAATAAGAGCATTTGATTTCAAGCCATAACCCTAGCATTATCAAGAGCTTAGGGTGCCCTAGTACACACATACCCAGAGGGGGGACTAGAAGCTCAACAGTAAAAAACACCAACAATAGTATCAACAATAAACCCTAGCATTATATCTATATAATTTCTGTCCCATCTCACATTCCCTGAATCGCTCTCGGCTTGTACCCGCTTTCCAAATACTCGCACTCCTCCTTTGTGAGGGTTACTTTCAGCGCATCGACTGCTTCAAGAATGCGCTTCGGCGAGCTCAACCCTAGAATCGGGTAGCACCCCTGTTGAAGCACCCACGCCGTTGATACGAGCGCCATACTCACGCCCTTCTTGGCAGAAATCTCCTCTACCCGGTTGACAATATCCAAGTTGGCGTCAGCGAACCACGCATCCTTCTTCTTATCCATGCGGCTCCGTAGTGATGTCCCCTCCTCGTTTTCCTTTGGCAACGGCTTGGCAAGGAGACCACGCGCAATGGGGCTCCAAGGGATGACGCCGACGCCGGTTTCTCGGCAAAAGGGCAGCATTTCGCGCTCCTCTTCGCGGTAGAGCAGGTTGTAGAAGGGTTGCATCGAGATGAACTCGGTCCAGCCGTTGGATCGCGCAATGTACTGCAGGCGAGCGAATTCCCATGTATACATGGACGAGGCGCCGATGTAACGGACTTTTCCTGATTGCACAACGTCGTGGAGGGCGCGCATAATCTCTTCAGGTGGTGTCTCACGGTCAAGACGGTGGATTTGGAGGACATCTGTATTTGCATGTCAGAAGGCGTACATAGCCAAGGCGCGACCGAAGGAGGACAACTCACCAATATAATCCGTACCCAATCGCTCTAGACACTTGTCAACGGCATGGAATACATGCTTCCTGCTTAGTCCCATCTGGTTGACCATCGGGCCATCATTTACACTCGGAGGTCTCGAGTCGTCGTCCATGACGGGGTTAAAGATCTTTGACAGAATGACCACCTTTTGCCTCGGGATGTTGAACTTCTTGAGTGCCTTGCCGATAATGACCTCGGACTTTCCGTTTGAATAAGTGTCAGCCGTGTCCCAGGTGTTGATGCCGTTGTCGTAGGCCGTCTTGAGGAGCTCGAGGCCATCCTCTTCGTCAAGAGTCCACGGTGAGGTCTCCCATTTGGAGGAGCCAAAGGTCATGCATCCCAAGATTATTTTTGAGACCTTGAGGCCGCTGTTGCCAAGTCTGAGGTGAGTGTTAATGCAGATCATACAGGTAAAGGCTTGGAGGTGTGTTACCTGACGTATTCCATCTTGTACGTTGTTTGAGTATTTTGGAGTGGGGAGAGAGTTCAACGACAGCCTGGAGAAGAGTATTGAGAAGAGTAATGAATGGTTTATCAATCAGCACCAAAATAATCACCGAGGATAACCTCGTCATACTCTCATCCGATGGACTTTGTTGCATACCAGTGCGGGGAAGTAGGGGAACGTACATCGGCTCGGCGTCCGCGCCGAGTGTGGTCCCACTTTGGAGACGCTACGGGGTGAACTCCTATAGGAAATAGGAGGGGCTGTTATTGAAACAAGACAGAAATCAATACTATTTATTCGACGTTTATTCGCGGTTTGCTTACTTTAATTGTATTAAAAGGCACTGGCGATGTATGGGCAAGATAAAAAAGAAATGCCATCTTCTCCGTCTTTAAAACAATAAAACCGCCCAATTTTACTCTTATCCATCTTGGAGGAATAGTCTATTTCTGTGTCTTTTTTTTACCGAATTTGTTTGACCCAAATTTGAACTTGAAATATTAGAAAAATAGTTCAATTTTTATAAATGTGTGGCATCTGAATATTATATTCTCTGGCTAGCGACTTCAAATCTTGACAATGTAAGCATGTGGTAGTGCACTGATATTCGATGGTACTGGGAAGCATGCTGGTGTTTTAGATAGCAGGGTGAGCCTGACATACTACCTCAAGTGACCACACTATCCAAGTCATTGGATGGGCATGCTTTGTCCCTTCTTCAACTTTCACTTTATGACTTGCGCTATCTTACTTCATGACTTGAGACCCGCTGTCGCAGTGCCCTTACCACATCTTTCTATTCCTTTTCTCTCCGGTGCATTAAGAAGCATTTAATTTGGTGTTTCAACCACCGAGCCTGCCCATTTTCTCTCAGCTAGTCTCTGCAGAATCCTTCCTTAGTTGGATCTAGCGTGGGATCGCAGACTCTCTCTGTCTCCGGCCTCGTCTGACCAAATACATCTCCCACCAACAAACTAATTCGTAACTTGAGATAATCTTTCTGATTCATGTTCATTCTTGCTTAAGCGAATGAAGTGCTTCACTAATATCCGCCATATTTGGACCAGTGTCTACTGTAGGGCGCATGATACGAACCACCAGGTGATGCGTAGGTCAAGTGGACTATTGGTCCATAATACATGTAAAAGCGAGACGCATTTTACTCTGGGTACTCCGAGTGCTTGTCATATATGACGAGTAACTGCTCGGCAGATGTCTAGCTCGCTAGGTATCCATAGGATACGGCTAGCTGCACACCGGTGCTCCCATTACACTACCCTGTAGCCATTGTGCCTCTGTATCTCTCGAAGTCTGTCCCAACTAGTATCTCACGGTCAATGCTCTTACAGCTGAACTACCCCCTCAAAGATAACCATGTCAGAGCTGCCCGAGTTATGCTTGATGGCGACGGTGCGTCTCCTCGTCATCTGTTGTAGGCCACCATGAGTGTCTGTGGTGAAAGTTCTTATCTCGCGATCTAATTACAGCCTAACAACTAGTCTTATAGATGCATGTGCTTAATATCTATAGGAGCCACCGGGGCCGCGGATAGAGATCCGGTTCGGAAGATTGGTATCCCGGAGACCTGAGTCAGGGAGTTCTTGGCCCCGCGTATGCAGCTAGAAGACGGAAATGCCTACTTCCGGTCTCCAACGACAGCCACAGGCGTGTATCGGTTCAGCGATATCGCCAGGCTGGATAAAGGCCCATTGGTGCTGAGCATATTCCCATCACTGTACGTGTGGACCGCTGCCGCGGCAACAATTGGAGTTCCGATGTTGTTTCAAACAGAAGCGAAGGTACGGTGTCGGGGCTTGAGCGGGGGTGCAAGGTGAATCTGGAGGTGTTTTGTTTGTGGAGTGTTTGAGTGCGTGTAAGCCAGGTAGACCTTGAAGGATTGATGTGATGGGATGGGAGTGAGAGGGGTTGAAGGGAGGGATTGCAACTACATGTCATAATGGTCGCGTGCTCTTCCATGTTCGACAATGACCCAAGGTCTCTGATGACGATGGTTTGGGAACTGCACATGCGACGTGGGATCATAGTCGTGGTCGGTGATATTGTAAATGTGATTTGCTGTATGCACCTCATAAAGAGATCATCGCGTTCAGCTAGCAGGATTCTCAAGATGGACGCGACGACCTGGACAGTTGCGCATTGATGTTCAGACGTTCTATACTGGGAAGCGAACTAGGAGGGCATCTGCAACTACTCTGCGGGCGTTGGCCATTCCGCTGCTGGTAGCTGACTCGGCAGTTCTGTATATTCTTCATGTAACCAGCATCTGTAACGCTGTGGGCTGCTAGAGACTATTACGCAAGCCATTGCTCTTACCGCCATCTCACCGCAACATCATCAACGTCCTTCTTAATCGGGCAAGACGGGGAAGAAAGATTGCGGCCGCGACTCTAATTTTACGACGAGGGTTTCATACGAGGCGCCGGAATCCCGAATTGCCTTGGTCGGGGGACGCAAAATTAGACGCGAAGATCTCGTGCGTTTGACGAGACACGACAAGTTCCAGCCACAGTTCATCTTGAACGCTGGGGGATGATGCGCATCCTAATAATAGGTGTTGGAACATTGACGCGTTTGAATGGAAATGCGTCACATGCCGCGTGCACAGCCTTGTATAATTCTGCTGTTGTCGAATTGAATTGGGTATACCTAGGTAGGCACAATTCGCACGATGGCTTCAATCCACCCAGGGCATGCACGTTTATCCAGCAGATGCAAGTTGAGCACGTGCTCCATTGACCGATTCATGGGGATTGAGCATGGGGCTATCGCTATGACGAAATGGATCTTGTCAAAGGTTGGAATCCCTGATATGCTTGGTCACGCCGACGAAAAAGGCCGGGTTGACGGCGATGAGGGCGCCAAGAGATGATGATACGCAACTGACCGACTCAACAAATGCGGCACGGGCTCTCTGAGACTCGTTCAGACTCAGAACTGGCCAAACTCGCCACCAAGACCGGCGTTGCCAAGGAATGCTGCGTCTGCCAAGAGATAGCCACCGGCTTCACAGCCAATTGTGTCGCCACCGCTGAGCCCGCTCGTCGCGGTTTTTGGTGCTACCGGGACTTGGGTCTTGGCAAGACGACGCTTCGACCGTCGAGATGCGCCGTCAACACTGTGTAATAGCCGGGCGAGGACCGGGTGGTGGTGACTGGCTGCAGGCGGCCTGGTCATGGGCTACACCTACACGCTGCTGGGCATTGGCCTCACGCTCTTGGCTCAACCGGCGGCGGAACAGTGCTTGCCAAGAGGGTGCCAAGAGGGTGCCAAGAGGATGATCCTGGCCGGTGGACGGCGAGATTGTCCACGTGCTAAGCAGGGCGGTTTGGCTTGTTGTTTGCTGTGACGCTCTCGCGAGACATCCAGGGACTCAAAAGCAGGCGAGACAACCGCTCAAGCCAGGGACGACCGCACGCCGGCCAATTGACGCCGCAGCGGCTCATCGACGAGACGCCAGCCGCGTATCAAGGCAGAATTAAGGCCGTGAATAAAAATATTTTAGTCCAAACCTGGAGGAGGGGTTGGTGGAGGTCTGGCGAGTAGGTTGCATCGTATATGGGGCCCCTTTGCTTATTTGCGGTGGGGGGCACCTGTAGCCGCACGGGGGCGATGGCTTCAAAGTGCTTGGACATGTGGAGGACGAGATGAGACTTTGGTGATGCGTCTCATGGGCCGATTATTGCCTCATCCGGTGGCGATCCGGTTGCCACGATGTATCTCCAGGTCGCGACGCGTCGATGCTACCGCGTCGATACCACACCACGCGCCCTGAAAAATACCGCACGGCTTTAAACCTGTGCTGTGCGACTCAAGTGCGACGGTGAGTTGCATGTTGCAGGCCTACCGCATCTAGCCGGCTTGTAACTCTCCGTTTGCGACATCTCAGATGGCGGTTCTACACATTATTCGCACCTCGGATGAACCAGCCAGAGCGCCGGCTTGTTTAGCGAGGGTTTGATCAGCGAGAGTCAATGCGATGCGAGATGAGCGCGCAGACGAAGAGCCCCATTCCATTGGGGTTATTGCGTTGGTCTTTGTCCTCTCCTTGTTTCGACGTTTCCGCGATCCATGACGCTCTCCACATCCCATCTCTCGTCCATTTGCACTGACCGACACCTCTCTCCACACACCATCCCTCGTTCTCCACCCATAGGCAGGCATCCTTGGGTCTTTTTCTTCACGTCTTGGCGAGTGGGGTTTTCTGTCGTCCTTGGCCGGAGGCGAGGGGCGTTAGTTGGCGAAGAGGCTGCAACTATCTCTGTTTGCAACGGCGACTGCCGATCAACGCTCACAGGCTTCTTGGCCGTGGGACCGGGAATGATAAGAGAAGACGGCCGTCCCGCGATCCGGCGGCTTAGTTTCCCTTCTCTTCTCCCTTCTCTCCATTAACTCTTCTGCAACCTGGACTAACCTTGTGTCCTTGCATCTTCGGCTCTCTCCCAACCCACAGCTAACCGTAAACTAAAGCCCTCGAAAGGCCACCCGTCTCTCACTTTGTCCTCTGCAACCGTTGTCTCACCGCAAAGGTGAATACATCGTCGCCATGAGCCAGCAGTTGATCGAGGAGGCCCCTCATGTCTCCGGCCAGTCCAACACGCCCATGACGGCGCCGGCCCACGCCCTCACCTTTGACCAGGTCGCCGAGCAGCTCAAGGGCCACACCGTCGACGGCCTCACCACGGCCGAGGCCAAGGCCCGTCTCGAAACCGCCGGCCGCAACGAGTTCGGCGAGCAGGAGGGCGTCCAGCCCATCAAGATCCTCATCGGCCAGATTGCCAATGCCTTGACTCTAGTGAGATGTCCACCATTCCAGGCCCCTCCGAGGACCACGGCGGTTTGCGCTGTTGCCCTTGGAGGTGGACCTCGTTGAGAAAATAGTCTGATTTGCCGGTATGTAGGTGCTCATCCTCGCCATGGCTGCTTCCTTTGGTATCCAGTCCTGGATCGAGGGCGGCGTAGTGGCCGCGGTCATCGTCCTCAACATCGTCGTGGGCTTCTTCCAGGAGTTCCAAGCTGCCAAGACCATGGACTCGCTGCGTTCGCTGAGCTCCCCGACTGCTCACGCTGTCCGCGATGGCAACAACGAGGTTGTCGTGACCGCTGAGATTGTCCCCGGCGACCTGGTTGAGCTCAAGACTGGCGACACCATCCCCGCCGATATCCGCCTGATTGAAGCCGTCAACTTCGAGACCAACGAGGCTCTCCTCACCGGCGAGTCCCTCCCCGTCCGCAAGGAGACTGGCGCCATCTTCCCCGACGACACCGGCCCCGGTGACCGCCTCAACGTCTGCTACAGCTCGTCGACTGTCACCAAGGGCCGCGCTCGCGGCATCGTCTTTGCTACTGGTGTCTACACCGAGATTGGCCAGATTGCTGTCGCTCTCCGCGGCAAGTCGTCTCGCCGCCGTGAGCCCAAGCGTCGCGAGGATGGAACCGCCTCGACTGGACGCTGGATGCAGGCGTGGACCTTGACCTGTTCCGATGCCGTCGGTCGTTTCCTCGGTGTCAACGTCGGTACTCCTCTGCAGCGCAAGCTGTCCAAGCTCGCCATTCTGCTTCTCGGAACTGCCATTGTGTGTGCCATCATCGTCCTGGGTGCCAACGAGTTCAGCTCGAAGCGTGAGGTCATCATCTACGCCGTCGCCACCGGCCTGTCCATGATTCCCGCTTCGCTTATTGTCGTCCTCACCATCACCATGGCTGCTGGTACCAAGCGCATGGTCCAGCGCAACGTCATCGTCCGCAACCTCAAGAGTCTCGAGGCTCTTGGTGGTGTTACCAGTATGTCTCACTGAGTTCTCAGCTGTTCCGTCACTAACACTGCATAGACATTTGCTCTGACAAGACCGGTACTCTCACCCAGGGCACCATGATTGTCAAGAAGGCTTGGATCCCTGGCCGCGGCACATACTCTGTCGGCTCTACCAGCGAACCCTTCAACCCCACCGTTGGCGTTGTCGGTCTCCAGGAGGCTCAGCCGAAGGACATCAACTTCCAGGGCAGCGACGCCGAAGGCACCGAGATCAACGCTGAGCAGCTCGTCGGCCAGGATGCCACTCTCCAGCAATACCTCAACATTGCTTCCCTTGCCAACCTCGCCACCGTCCACCAGGTCGAAGGTGAATGGCACGGCCGCGGTGACCCTACCGAGATTGCTATCCAGGTCTTTGCCTCTCGATTCAACTGGAACCGCCTTCGTCTCTCAACCGGAGACCAGAAGCAGTGGCACGAGGTCGCCGAATTCCCCTTCGACTCTGACGTCAAGAAGATGTCTGTTATTTTCGAGAACGCCGAGTCCAAGAAGCAATGGGTCTTTACCAAGGGCGCCGTCGAGCGCGTCATTTCTTCCTGCCCCCAGTATGCCGTCGGCGATGAGATCAAGAAGCTCACACCTGACGTCGAGCAAGACATCCTCCGCAACATGGAGGCCCTCGCACGCCTTGGACTCCGCGTGCTCGCCCTAGCCAGCCGAACTGATATCCGCCACGTCATCGACAACGAAGCTGAGCTGGATCGAGGTTACTTTGAGAACGACCTGGTCTTCCGCGGTCTCGTCGGCCTCTACGATCCTCCTCGTCCCGAGTCTGCGCCCTCTGTCCGTCGTTGCCACGAAGCCGGTGTCAGCGTCCACATGCTCACCGGCGACCACCCCGAGACTGCCCGTGCTATTGCCATTGAAGTCGGTATCCTGCCTACCAAGATGTCCCAGATCCCTCACGACATCGCCAAGACCATTGTCATGGCTGCGTCCGACTTTGACAAGTTGAGCGATGACGAGATCGACCAGCTCCCTCTTCTGCCTCTCGTCGTCGCCCGTTGCGCTCCTCAGACCAAGGTCCGCATGATCAACGCCCTCCATCGCCGCAAGTGTTTCGTTGCCATGACTGGCGACGGTGTCAACGACTCTCCCAGTCTAAAGCAATCCGATGTTGGCATCGCCATGGGCCTTGCCGGTTCCGATGTCGCCAAGGAAGCTTCTGACATTGTCCTGACTGACGACAACTTTGCTTCCATTCTCAACGCTGTCGAGGAGGGCCGACGCATGTTTGACAACATCCAGAAGTTCATCCTGCACGTCTTGGCCGAGAACATTGCTCAAGCCTTCACTCTGCTTATCGGTCTTGCCTTCAAGGACAAAAACGGTCTGTCTGTGTTCCCTCTAGCCCCCGTCCAGATTCTCTGGATCATCATGATCACCTCCGGCATGCCTGATATGGGCCTCGGGTTTGAGATTGCCGCTCCCGATATCATGCAGCGACCTCCCCAGAACGTATGTTTCTCCCTAGCTAATCTCCTGAATCACAGCTAACAATCCACAGTTGAAGCAAGGTGTCTTTACTCCAGAGCTGCTCGTCGACATGGTTGTGTATGGTCTCTGGATGTCCGCCCTTTGCCTGGCCTCGTTCGTCCTCGTTTTGTACGGATTCGGTAACGGCAAGGACGACATTGGTGAGAACTGCAACAACGATTACAGCGACGAGTGCGAAGTCATCTTCCGTGCTCGTGCCACCACCTTTGCTTGCTTGACCTGGTTCGCCCTGTTCCTTGCCTGGGAGATGGTCAACATGCGCCGCTCTTTGTTCCGCATGCAGCCCAAGAGCAAGAAGTACTTTACTCAGTGGATGCACGATGTCTGGCGCAACCAGTTCCTCTTCTGGGCCATCGTGGCTGGCTTCGTCACCATGTTCCCGTTGATCTATATCCCCACCCTCAACACCGTCGTCTTTAAGCACGCCCCCATCTCTTGGGAGTGGGGTATTGTGTTTGTCGAGGCCGTCATTTTCTTCCTGGGTATCGAGGCCTGGAAGTGGATGAAGCGCTTCTACTTCCGTCGCCAGGCTCGCAAGACGACCGGCGGCGAGACAGATCTCGAGACGCGCGTCTTTGGACACTACTACACAATGTCCAGCAGCAGCCAGGACGAGGATGTCGGTGGAGAAAAGAGAGCTACCTAAAAGGTGGACTAAAAAAACATGTGCTCCAGGTATACTGGAAAGCAATGCGAACTGGGAGAGCAGCCCAATGATGATGGCGCTCCATGTGAAGCAGCTTGCGCCGAGAATGATTTCATAGTAAGGGAAATGGAGGAAAAACGAAGGATGAACCCTGGCTTGCATGGGATGATGGGATGGGCCAGTCAGCCAGGTATCGTAGGTTATCAGGTAGGTGGTAGGTAGGTCGAAATGTAGACTGAATAAAATGTGACTTGGACCCAGAAAAATGGAGTGTTGCGGAATTATGCACGAATCGTCCTTGTTTTTCAGCTGGTGAGTTGTTTCTACAAAGGCATGACTTGTTCATGGCGATCCAGCTAGGTCAGTTAGGCCAAGGGATGCTACAACGAGGCGAAGTTAGCGGCAACGAATCGTCCCTCTGAGCTTGCGATGAGCGCCAAGGTGGGATAGAGAGTCCTTTCTGTAGACAGGAATGAATAAGAAAAAGCATGAGACACAGGCACAACCGGGAATGGATGAGCCTAAGGACGGGCCGAATTTGTGAACACACTCATCACAGCCAAGAGAATACGAGCAGAGACACGCAAAGACACAAGCAAAGTGGCGTTGCAAGACAATCAATGCGTAGTCCAGAGCCCAAACACGCGCCACGTCAGCCCGTGGATGAAAGATGCAGGGGCAAGCACAGGGCTTATGCGTAGATAGATGCTTAAATTTAGCGCTGGCCCTCCCAATAGCCCTGGTGTGACTCGCCGTGAGTGAGGCTGTCGCTGAGGAGGCGAGAGACGGCAGAACCACCCGATACATGTTGGACGAGCGTGTCGCGAGCAGTGCAACGCAACCTCCAGAGCTGTGATAAGTGAGGGGTTTTTTTTCCCCTTCTTCCTCTCTTTTCCTTTTGCGTCCACACGTCCTGGAATCTTGGCTCATTGGTGAGGCGACGATGCGGTCTTGGCAGACTTGGCAAGCTTGGCGTGTTGTTGTTGTTGCGGTCGTTGTGCGCGGGCTGTGAAACAGAAGGCAAGACGACAAGCTCCTGTGAGAGTTGCTACACGCCAATTACGATTACATGCTACGCGCCAAGTCGTCGCGTCTCTCTCTCTCTCTGCGTCGTGTCTCGATCGGGATCTCCAAGGTGAGCACCCGGGCAGGCCAAGATCTACGATTCTTGCCCAAACGCCATCGCCATCTGTAACCAGCCCGTGTCGCGAGTTTATCTGGCATCCCGCGGGCTCGGACGTTCCCCAGGCTCTCACAGACCCCCCCGCGACTTCGAGATGTTGCTGCTGGCGCCACGTTCCCGCGACAGCCGCGACGGGTGGCGAGACATGGCCGAGGGTGGCATGTCTTGAGGCTGGACGAGGAGGAGTCGAGGTCGGAATCGCGAGTCCTGGGGGTCTTGTTCCACTGTACGTACTAAGTACATAATTACACAGAAGCAGGCCGTGGACAAGCAATCGCAATCGCAACCCCCTGTCGTGGAGAAAGGCCGATATCGACCAGACCAGGGCCCCTGGCTCCCACGCCGGACGGACGGCGTTTCTGGGATTGCGGAGAAGACGAACCTGCGCGATAGACTCCAAACACCGTGTGTCGAGGCTCATCACAGTGGCTGATAGCCTTGTCCAGAAGGCCGGCCGCGCAATCAAGCGGCCATGTCTCACTGTACTCTAGCGCTCCAGGGAGTGTCAACTTGGTGCTTGGTAGCGTGTAAGCCGCCGATCGTCGCCAGTTACGATCGTCACGGCCTCATTTACCGACCGAACTCAAGACAGCTCGCGCCTCACTCGAGTCGGGCTTGCTCCAGAGCTTCTCTGCAGATCCAGAGCTAGTCTCTTGGCAGCGTCACTCGAGGGCAACGTGCAATTTTAAATCACTGTAGCATGATTGTTCGGCCCACGACCCCCTTTTGCTCTCCCGCCGTGGAACCATGGATCATGGCGTTTCCGTGCCTCTTGCTCTATCATTCTCCTTGCTGCGATCTTCATCCGCTAGACAACTCCGTCTATCTGTGCACTATGCCAAGGCTCGGTCTGTCACCGCCGACCCACGGTCTCTCACTACTCGTGCATCATCTCCCATTCTCCGTGTCTATTTATCGCTTTTCCGTAGTCCCGTTTCGTCGCCTCGGCTCCATCTCCATCCTTCCTGAGACCACCTCGCCCGGCCTCTTATATGGCCTTCGCAACTAGTTCTTTAACCCGACTGCTCCCGCACCAAAACTAGTGTTGCAATGGAATTCTCTTGGCTCACCTACCTCCTCTGTCCTCATCGCACTCAGCAGTGAAGGGCTTCATCTTTCTACCTCTCCCTCGTTTCCTTCCTCCCTCTCACTCTCTCGTCTCTCTCCCCTCCACCTCTACCAACCTCTCTCTCTCTTCGTCGTGCGCTGGGCGTCGACACTGCTCCTAGTCAAGATGCCTGTTCTCAGTCTCAGCGAGCTCAACATTGTGTTGAGTGTTTTGGGTTCGTCCACCTCAGCCGCCAAAACTGTGCAAAGACTAACACCAGTCCAGGCGCTTTCACTGTCCTATATGGAATCATCTCTGTAAAGCTCAAGCAGGCGTGGTATCTTGGCGAAGCTCGTGAGTCCTCCTCCACCCCTTGGCATCCTGCATCCTGCATCCTCGATCTCTGGCTGACTCTTGGCAACCCACCCACAGTCCCTGCCGTCGCTCTGGGCATCGCCCTCGGACCCATAGCCGCCAAGTTTATTGAGAGTGAGAAATGGGGTTCTGCAGAGGAGGGGCAGACCAATGCCATCACCCTGGTTCGTCTCCGTTGTGCCTGCGATATGAAGCTAGCTCCATGCTGGATTCCCATGCTGACTTTGATGCATAGGGTGTTGCTCGTGTCATGATTGGCGTCCAACTGGTTATTGCCGGTTACCAACTCCCGGCCAAGTACAACTGGACCCGATGGAAGGAAATGGCCCTGTGCCTGCTGCCCATCATGACGCTGATGTGGCTCTTCACCACCGCCTGCATCATGGCCTCGGTTTCCAACTTGACGTTGCTCGCCGGCCTCGTCATTGGATCTTGCGTCACTTGCACTGACCCCATCCTCTCCCAGGCCATCGCCAAGGGACCCTTTGCTGACAAGTATGTTGCTCGCCCTCTGCGCGAGATCATCTCGTCCGAGGCCGGTGCGAATGACGGCTTTGGCTTCCCATTCCTGATGCTTGCCGTCTATCTCATCCGCCATGCTGACATTCCTGCCGCCGCTGGCGCTGCTGCTGAGGCTGTGCATCACAACTTGGTCCGATCGGAAGAGGTCGGGCGTCTGGGTGGTGGCGTTTACGAGGCCCTCAAGAACTGGCTCCTCGAGACATGGCTCTACATTGTGCTGCTGTCTGTTGTCTACGGAGCCGTCGTCGGCTACGGAGCCTGCAAAGCCATCCGCTTCGCACTCAGGAGGTATGTCTGCCAGAGTCAAGTCATGTCAAGGATATCTTCTAACCTGTTCACAGGAAGTGGATCGACAACGAGTCCTACGTTTTGTTCCCCGCCGCCCTGGGCCTCTTCATCGTCGGCACCTGTGGCGCCATTGGCACTGACGACCTTTTGGCCTGCTTCGTCGCTGGCAACGCTCTAAACTGGGACGGCGAATACCTCCGGGAGACGGAGGAGCGACACGACGAAGTCAACTCATGCATCGATGTGCTGCTCAACTTTGGCGGCTTCATGTACATCGGATCCATCATGCCATGGTCTCAGTTCCACGACCCCGAGGGAACCGGCTTGACTCTGGGCCGTCTCTTCCTGTTGGGCTTCCTGGTCCTCGTGTTCCGCCGCATTCCCGCCATTCTGATGACTTACAAGCTGATGCCGTCCGTTTGCACAAACTACAAAGAGGCCCTCTTCATGGGCTATTTCGGTCCTATCGGTGCCGGCGCTGTCTTCTACGTCGAGCACGCCCGCCACCAGTTCCCCGAACTCGGTGAGGGTGATGAAGAGGAGACCAACTTGGTCACCCTCATGGGTCCCATCGTCTACTTTCTCGTTCTCTTCTCCATTGTTGTACACGGACTCTCCATTCCCGCACTGAGCATCATCTACTCGTACATGAACGTCAAGCCCATCCAGGAAGACGGCGTCGAGATTCGGCGTGTGTCGATGCAGGCCCCGAGACCTGTCAACGCTGCTCAGACTGGCGACAAAACATTCATCGCTTTCAACCGCTTTAGCCAACCGGTGATGCAAACGTTTGACTTGCCCAGAGACGAGTCCATGGCTGTGAGCGACTCCAAATCCCACAACTCCCGTTTTTCGCATGAGTCGGACGAGCTAGAGACAGAGAAGAGGGAGAGGCGACGAACTATCCGGTACATGGTATAGAGCGGTAGCAGCACGCAATGCATGGCACGCGATCCAATCTTTAATTGATAAAGCTGCCCCTGGGCCAGGTGCTGAGGAAGGATAAATAGCATAGATTGGACACGGACACAGTCGCTACTACAATACATTAAAACAAAAATGTCAAATCAGTCGTTACCATTCCTTAGCTATGTCTGTAATCATTCATGGCGCGTTTCTCTGAATACGTATTTATCGCCGAATTAAAGCTATATGCTGTATCGATGAATGACTTTGGCGCATATTGTACTTATCTGGACCACTTGAAATGGCCAGTGCATCCTCAGTGGAAGCCATTGTGGTCTATAGTACGTCTTTACCATTTAGAGACAAAATTGAGGACATCTCTGACTTTAGATCGATAAATTCAGGTATAGGGTAGGTTCCTCGTCATTTACGATGGTGGATTTTTTGTGCTAGTTTCCTGGTTCAAGTCAGTGAAAGTAATTGACCACTGTTGACGGACCATCCTGCTCATAAAAATTCTTCTCCATGATACAGGAAACTACCGCATCATCCACCTACAGAGTGATATCAACGGATCAAGGAGTAGGTTTCTCATTGCAGAATGGGTACAGCAGGCGCCCAAGTCGTAACAATTAAACATAAAGTCAACACTTCACTTAGTGGCGGAGTGGTCAAACCTCTGGGCAAACCTCTAAGAGGGGCCGGACTCGAAACCCGGAGAGAAAACTTTAGGGTATTGTGCAGTGGGTTTGGTATGAAACGTGTGGACTGTGATGGAGGGTTTTGATAGGAAGCATTTAGGGTTTTGCATCTACATGTAGATTTTATCCCCACAAGTTTATCCTATCAAAACCGTCCGTCATAGTCCACACGTTTGACACCAAATTCCGCCACACAATACCCTAAAGTTTTGTCTCTATATAACAGGTCTGGTAGGTTAACCAACTGAATCGTGTTGAGGCAAGTACCAATGTGCACCGAAGCCAGTAGGACCAATAGCTATTCTAGGAAGTATTGAATACCAGCACCTAATGGCTTGAGTTAACACTTCATTTCAACTCGGCACTGCCAATATTGTTAGAAGTATGGTGATCGAGATACACCTGTTGTGTTGTCCCAATAATACTGTGAATTTATGTGGCTAGCAAGAGATGGGCTTACAGCTAGTTATGCAAACGGTGGGACATCAAGCAAGCCGGTGAGAGTATATTGGGGCTTCAGCTATTTACATATTTAGTTTGTCTTGAGATTCCGGCCAGCTGTTTAATTACCAACGCAGATATCAACTCCTTTTCATTAGACTGACTTTGAAGCCCTTGACCTTCTAGAGACATCACAATATCAGTGACTCTGACGAGACTGCAGGTGGCTGTGGTAGTTTGAGCTCAAGCTATGTTTCCCCGCTTTCGGTGAGTCTTTTGGCACCCTTCCTTGCCGAAGCTCTATGATTCCCTAAAGCGGAACCTCTCGCGAATCTTGAGGCTGGTTTGAATGCCGTCACAGGTGCAGGATGGGATCATTTTGCAACCAGCATCCGCGTATGATTCCAGCCGCAACAAGCTTGTGTTTAAGCTTCAAACTCCTGTCACCTCTACCTCGATGGGAATGTCTGATAATTCTTGGCTGGACACTTGCCATCAGTTGCGGCGACATGTTGCAAGCGGATGTGGCGATGCCGACGGTACGGGGAAGAATACGGGGAAATGCCCACTGCACCTGACAGTCCAATCGCTTCAGTTTCATCATTGGCCTATGAGGGCTCTTTATTTTCGGTCAATTAACCATAACAACCACCCAATCGCATTTTAGCTACCCATGCTGCATGTTTCACCAGGCTCGGCAGTACCCGATTTAGGGCTAGGAAAGAATGGCGTCACACACGGTGATGGCCAAGCCTGCACGATATTTTCCGGTAGTTTGTTCTGCTGCATTGGCTCCCGAAGGTCTAAATCGCACGGATGTTCAATAAATATGGTGTTGGTGGGCGAAGTGAAGATTGCCTTTATTGCGGTGAAATTGGCCCATTTGGGGACCTCCAACCACCACAACCACCGCATCTACAACCACAGCCTCTTTGTCGCGAGAATCTCACCCCATGTTTTGGAAACGGTCACTTTAGTCTCTTGAACAAGGCTACAACTGGATCGGAAACACCAAATCGACACGGCCATTCTCAACCCCAAAGGCCTCCGTTCAACGGCCTCCGTGGCGTCCTTGGCAGACGCATTCGGCCGATCTCGACCAAGTCGCGCCGTCTTTTCCGTCTTGCCCGTGTCAGATTCAAGCACAGCCTCAAAATCTCGGGGTAATAATTGACAGGGCGTTTGGACTCGCACGGATCTCTTCTGCGCACTGGCTGCGGCACGTTTACCGGCCTGCAACACAAACGCCTCAAAGGGGAAACATTTGACCCCTGAGAAGTCTGACCTCGGCCGGAACCTCCAAAGTTCCGGCCATTCCAAACTTGTTCTCGCCTCCACGGATTCAGGTGTTTTAAGATGCGATTGGTCCGTCAGAATATTTTCTGCACCTTGCGAAACAACATTCACAACCACTGCGCCCGAGAGTGCCATTGCAACCCGTTGGCAACACGCTCGCGGCCGCTGGAGAGCACTTTGTTTATTCCATCAGGTTGCTTTGGATTCTTTTCAACGGCCTTTGAAATGCTTCATTCTGGTTTCAAGTTGCCAGTTGCCGCCTTGGCCATGGCTTGGAGGCCGTGAGGCTGGGGAAGGTAATGATTGCGGCAACGAAAAGAGATATATAATGGGGCTTGCTTCTTGACCTTATGAGCTTATTCCGATCATCACAAGCTTCACTCCACTTCCATTAGCCACTCAAACCCCCTTCTCTCTATTCTATTAATTCGTCCCTGGTTGGACTTTATTTCCTCTGCAAGACAGACTTCATTCTACAACCATACTTTACACATCATCCCCCAACTTCAACTAATTCCACCTATACCCACCTTCCAAGGACCAAATCACATCAAAATGGCTTCTTTCAAGACTGTTCTTTCCTTCACTCTCCTGCTGGCTGGCCAGCTCGCTGCCGGCCACAGTGTCATTACCGACGCTGTTGGTGACTCTGGCGGTTCTGGAATGGCTCTCGGTGTTGACACCAGCACCCCTCGTGACGGAACCAACCGCCGCCCCTTCCAGCAAGATGCCACTCGCTTCCAGGGAGATGCTGAGGACACTGTTGGCGAGACCCTCGGTGGAGGTGACAACGATGTCGAGGCCGGTACTTCGGCAATCATGGCCGAGACCGGCGACTCCCTCCCGCAGGTCACCCCCGGCGGTGAAGTCACCATGACTCTGCACCAGGTCAACAGCGACGGTGCAGGACCATACACTTGCATGATCAACGACGACGGAACCGCACAGAGCTGGACCGCAATTCAGGTCACCCAGAACGTCGCGGGCAACGAGCGCGGCCGCAACCGTGACGGCGAGACCCAGGACTTCCCGTTGACGGCCGCCATCCCGGCTGACCAGACCTGCACCGGAACTGTTGCTGGCCAGGACAATGTTTGCCTCGTCCGTTGCCAGAACCCAGCTCGTGCAGGTCCCTTTGGCGGTGTCGTCCCTGTTCAGATGGTTAACGCTGGAGGTGCCGCCGGTAATGGCACTGAGGCGGCTGCTGGCAACGGTACTGCTGTGGATGCTGGCAACAACAACGCCGTGGACGCTGGTAACAACAACGCCGTGGACGCTGGTAACAACAACGCCGTGGACGCCGGTAACAACAACGCTGTGGATGCTGGCAACAACGCCGCGAACGGCGGCAACAATGCTGTGGACGCTGGCAACAATGCCGCGAACGGTGGCAACAACAATGCTGTGGATGCCGGTAACAACAACGCTGTGGATGCTGGCAACAATGCTGCGAACGGTGGCAACAACAACGCCGTGGATGCTGGCAACAACGCCGCGAACGGCAACAACAACGCTGTGGATGCTGGCAACAATGCCGCGAACGGTGGCAACAACAATGCTGTGGATGCCGGTAACAACAACGCCGTGGATGCTGGCAACAATGCCGCGAACGGCGGCAACAATGCTGTCAACGCTGGCAACAATGCGGCCAACAATGCTGGTAACAACGCCGACGAGGACGACGAGGAAGACGAGGAAGACGACTCGGCTGCCGACAGGATTCGACGACGTGCTGTCGCATTCTTCGCTTAAGTGAGAAGGGAAGGCCAAAGACGCGGTGGACGGACAGATGAGAAAAGGTCGCTTGGGTTGTTGACGATGAGCGATGGCTAAATTGGTTGAGAGAAGACGGACATGTTATGAAAAGGTAGTTTCATGGGCAATGGCTTGCAATGTGTACGCAGACTGCAAGTCAAATTAATTCGAGTCTTTAGTCTCTTTCCTATGCAGTTAAAGATAGAAGCGTTACCTAGCAATACAGAGGAACATGGCAGCTATTTCACCGAGAGTCCATTTGACACACCGACACACGACACACCAGCGACGGCTATGACGGCCACGCATATGAACACTCCGACAAATCATCCATGAGCTATTTCTGCTTATCGGCCAGAGATTCCGCTGGTAGCTTCGGAAGGTTCCGATACGGAGAACCAGCTAGCACCAAAGCAGTATAAATATGCGCAGAGTGACGATAACGAAGGTAGAGAGACGATAGAGACGATAGCAACGCAGGATATTCCAGGGAAACAAGCAACTTAAAAGAAACCCTTGCGCATCTCTTCTCTTCACCTATTTTCCCTCTATTTTTCCCGTTCCGCCCCCAACCGCCAGGAAACCCGGTGCTGGAAACCGGAACATGAGAGCGTTGGACAAGATTGGCGACGCGAGAACAGGGGCAGCCACCAATAGAAAATTGATCCCACGTCGTTCCAGGGCCTGGGATTGAATTCACCCCCGCAGTAGATCTACGATAAGACGCTCTGTGATTCCGCTTTCCGCTTTCCGCGCTGACGTTGCTCATTTTCTCACGGCCGGGAGAAGAGCAGCTTCACGATATCATCACTTTGATCAATTACCGCCAATTGTCGATTATTATGACGGCCGTCACCATGGTTGATCCACCTCCTGCCACCTCCTCAGATCCTATTTCGTCATTGCCAGCGTGCAACGAGCCCGTCTTTCACAATATCCCCTCTGCCGAGCACGCTCCGTTACGCTCCATCCGCTCACGCCGGCAGACCAACCCGGACAACGTAATTGCGCACCTCCAACGCGCAGTCAGTGCTCGGGACGGCCATGAGATTGCGCTGCTATCTGTCGGAGAAGCGGCGCGCCTGTTCGCCGCCGTTCTAGGGCCGCTTGGGAAAGCAGCATCGCGTCAATCACGTAGCGGGTCGATATTTGCAACAAAATTCCGGACACCTACGCGGCGATTTGGTGCCATCGCAAGTGGGACTTCAACGCGCCTGTATGCGTTGCTGGCGATTCTCGAGGAATGGCAGCTGATGATTCGAATGTGGGGTCTGTTTGATATGTGGTTGTCGGCAAAGGAAGTCATCCAGGAGAAGTTGATGGGCAAGAACCACACGCTTGCAGATGTGCTGGACACCTCAATTGCCACTCTTCAAACTGTATCGATGACTGCATTCCACATATGCGAGGCAGTGACATGCCTGTCTCAAGCAAGAGTCTTGTCTTGGTCGCCCGAGCTTCAAGGCAAGTTCATGGGCTGGGCGGCTCGATTCTGGGCTACATTCACCTTTATCGAGGTCGCTCGACATCTTTTCGAGTGGTCACGGAAAGAACCGAGCGATGAGGACTACACAGAGTGGAGGGACCAGTGGAAATCAGAATTCTTCCGCAACCTGGCGTGGGCGCCATACACAATTCATTGGAGTATGCCCGACGGCTTCCTACCCGACTTCCTCCTCGGTGTATTTGGACTATACCCGTCTCTCAGCATTTGGAGAGATATATGGCAAGCTACTGCTTGAAATTGTTAGGATGGTGATGTTGGGTGCATCGAGTGTTGTATATACCAAGTGGCGGCGTTGCAGAGGGTAACATTCTCAGGAAAGATATCTGGAACAGGCTGGATGAAGAGACTTTACGTGGGTGGAACTGCATCAATGTTGTAAATAAAGATACCGAATATAGCTGGCTGCAGAGAGCGATTCTCCACCAACCTTGCATGGCCATAAAGGAAGCTGCACGTTGCTTCGCTAAATCGACAGGATCTGCACAGCAGCTGCCGCAGGATGCCCTCACTCTTCCTTGTAAACATCGTACTTGTACTGGCTACCAGTATGATCGTCACGAAGACCTTTCTGTCCCTTGCCATAGATCTTCTCGCGCGCCGTGAGCGGCTCCTCGGGCGACTCAGGGTAAAGACCACGGCGCCGCAGCTCAGGTATCAAGAGATCGACCACCTCCTCAAACGTCCCCGGCGTTGTGACGTAGCCAAGGTTGAACCCATCAATATCAGATTCCCGAATCCATTCTTCCAGTTCGTCGGCTATAGTCTGCGGGCTGCCAACACCCACAGGCCCGAGACCTCCAATGGACGCGCGCTCAGCGACAACGCGTGGGGTCCACTTCGGAATCTCCTTGCTCGTAGTCGTGAACGAGTCCAGGATGCTGCGCACTTTATGTGCTTCAAGCGAGTCTGCTGCCGTGATCTCCTGGTCAAGAGGAATCTTGGAAATGTCGATCCCGGTCCAGCCGCTGAACAAGACAAGGCCCCCGACGGTCGAGGCGTACTTTTTCAGCTCCTCGTACTTGGCCTGCGCTTCTTCGTCGGTCCGGCCGATGATGGGAGTATACGTGGCAAAGAACTTGATCGACCGCGGGTCACGTCCGACCGAGGCTGCCAACTTGCGGATGTTGTCTACCTTGGGACGAAGAACGGCTGGAGAGTGACCAGAGATGAAAATTGCTTCGGCATGCGAAGCGGCAAACGTAGATCCAGCTGCTGACGTTCCCGCCTGGAACAGAAAAGGCGTCCGTTGAGGCGACGGATCGACAATATGCCTCGTGCTCAGGTTGAAGTATTTGCCCTTGTGGTTGATGGTTCTGATTTTGTCGGGGTCGGCATAGCTATCGTTTTCGGGATCCGGCGAGATGGCATCGTCAGCCCATGATCCTTCCCACAGCCTAGATTGTCAGTCTGAATCAGTTTAAGAACACGCATGGACTTACTTGTACAATACGCGGAGGTATTCGTCGGCCTGGAGATACCGTTCATCATGCTCAATGGGAGTATCCAAGCCGATGGCCTTGAATGCAGCCTTTTTCCAAGACGTCACAATGTTCCAACCGATTCGACCTCTCGTGAAGTGATCTAAGGACGAAAATCGCTTTGCTAACAAGAACGGGGGCTCAAACGAGGTTGATGCAGTAATGCCGAAGGCCAGATTCTTGGTTACTGCAGCCATTGCACTGATGGGCTAAGACGCGTCAGTTTGAATTACGAAAGAGAGGATGCATTCACTTACAATGGTAGGGTCCGTCATGGGCCACTGAGCCGCCCTTCTAATGCAGTTATCCAAACTCCCCTCGTACGTGTCGTAACCGCCGTAAGTATCTGCTAGGAACAAGGCGTTGATGCCACCCCGTTCGAGCAACTTTGCCAGTTCAATCCAATATGTCAAATCTCGTTTAGTCGCAGACTTATCCACCGGGTTCTTCAAGCTGTTAGTTCAGAGCGCGGAAAAGATGTCGCGTTTACACATACCTTCCACTGCCCGGGGGATAAATGTCCGACAGTCGACATGTCGAATGCATTGAGGAAGATTTGCTTCTTCCCGTTTCCTAGGCGATCGCTTTCATTCTGCTGTGAAGCAGAGTTGTTGTTTTCGGCCATTCTGTGGCCGAATTTCGATCCTGTGCTCTTCAGTGATGCGTAACCTGCACGCACGTTTCTTCCGGTGCGATTTGATTCACAATCACGTTATACCTCGTCACTCATCGCAGAGAACAGCACTGTTATGATCACGAAACCTCATCTTTATATAATAACTCATGTCCAGCGACATCGGAAACCCCGCAATATTTGGTGCTCTGACAAATGCGATTGGTAAAATGGTACATGTATGGCGTGCTAGAACATCACTGCGATAACATTGATCTGCTGCGCGGAGCGCGATGACGTGATGGTCAATTCTGCTGCGGGGACTGGGCAGAGAACCAATGAATATTAGTTGAGGGCCAGGCCAAGAATTGTCCCTCTTCGTAGCAGAAAGCCAATAGGTAGGACATGATACCATTGAGGAGACTCGGAGCACGTCATAGGTCGTATCGATGTGGGATGATCCTTCATTCTTGGGATACAGGAGACTCTCAGTTTAAAATACAATTCCATGTAGAGCTATGGGTGGTGGGTTAGAATGAATAGTGCCATGGTGATGTACAATGCACGGAACGCAGTTTGGATGCCAAGCCTGTTCGTGTTTACGATAGGTGTCGCGGACAAGTAATTATGCCATGGCTGCTCTGATCATAGAAAGCAGAGGAAATATGATGGAACACGCTACACTTGTCGGTGGAAAGTTTAGTCCATTTTGATATCACTAGATAGACCTTCTGCACTATCGTCAAAGCCTCCGTGATTATCTTTTAGAGACTGGAGCCATGGTTCGTGAAAAGGACCTACAACAAGTGTCTCTTAGCGGACCGTCACACTTTGACTTGGCACTTGCAACGCATCCTATCGGTCCATTAAAGATAACAAATGAGCATGCATGGATTCAGCACTGAACGTTATCGCGCGGCTCGTAGTTTTTATATCCAGGCAGTGGTAACTATATATCACCATCCCGGGACCAGCTTGACTCATTGAGTATATATTGCAGAAAACGGATAGAATGCTCCGAACATGGCACAAGCGCGTAGGCACGTACGCGGCGAGGTGGATTGTAAGCCATACGTACTCTCTTCATTGGATCGAGACCAGGTGGGCCGCGTCTATATATGCCGCTGGGTGGGAACATCCACCCAATAGTTCACTCAATAGTTCTCGACGCTTGACGCTAAGACACAGCTCACAACCAATTTAGAACTTATCGTCCAGGCTAGTGAACCTGTGCATGCATTGAAACCCTCTTCTCGGCAAGTGCAATCCCAATTAGTTATTGCCGACGCAGCTGAATGGGGCGGCCTCTCTCATACGAGAGCACAGCTCGTCGAGGCGCCGCCACATCGAGATAGTAGTAAGATCGGGTAACCGTTGAAGCTATCTTGGCAGCAAATCTAGTCGTGTGTGGTCAATGCCGGTGGAGTTGAATGGGTCGCATCCACTGCCGGAGTCGCCGTCCGCCTGAATGCGTCGCGTCCAGGATACGAAGCACAGCTCGTCGGATCGCAGCCACATGGCGATATTGGCTACCTCCTGCAAGATGGCTCCGCATGAAAACACGTTGCGGTGAAGAGTTGTGAGTCTGTAGGAGAAATATAAATATCTGGTTTGTCAATCTTCCACTTCATCTTCATCTTGCTCTATACTCCACAAGCAACCACCTGAGTCCTCACGATGGCCGCCCTCTCCTTGACCCCGACATTACTGTCCCACTCCGAGTGCCAGTTGAGCTCAGCTTCATCACTAGCAGTTAGTAGTATTCCAATCACCGAGGAAAAATCTGACCATCAACAGAAGAATGAATCTAGTCGACAGCCCACACTCGGCACGGTTCCGTATCCGATCACTTACAAGATGTTAGGACTTGGCATCAATGTAAGAAAATCACTTACTAAATCTCGCAATGTACGAGACTAATGTTAGAGCCACTCTAGGTGCAAGTACCGAACTTGGCTTCAAATACTCTGCTCGGATCCAGAGGTTCAGCTCCTCCATACGTTAGCCACATCGCCACCCACATGTCGTGGAAAGCAACGGTGCAGCCGTGGAAGGGAGAAGAAAAGCTCCGACGTTCATGCGTGGCGGACTTGCAATCAATCGAGCAAGGCTTCCCTGGGATCGACTGTGCAGCTACCATCAATGCAATGGCGGCCTATTTAGTATACGGCTGCGAGCTGGACGATATACTCGAAACTATGGACATGGATACAGCAGAGTTGAGTGTGAAACACTGCGTGTCTATTCTGGCAGGCAATCCTATCAGTCAAGGTTAGTTCTCGTCGCCCATCTATAGAACATCTACTAACATGTTGAGAAGGAGATTCCTTTGGCCAGGCCTTCGACAGACTCGAAGAGATAACGATACTGTACTCTCAGCATATCATAAATCTCCTTGGCCCCGAGGTCGCAGCGGTGATTTTGCGCGACGTCCAAGTGATCATAATAGACCAGCTCCCCGAGATTCGATACAACCGTTCCAACGACAAGCTTAAAAGCTTTTCCTCCTACCTCAAGCTTCGAGAAGGAGTCATCGGAATGTTCCCGCTGTTCACAGTTCTTGAGCATTATTGCCACGCCAACGACGCGAGTGGCGATGCCCTAGAAGACTTGGCCCTGTTGAAGACTCAAATAGTTCATTTGACTGTTGTTCAAAACGACCTTGGCGGACTAGAGAAGGATTTCCACACACCAACTCGAAGCAATATGGTGTATGTCTTGGCCGAACTCAAGGGGAAAAGCATCAAAGGCAAGAGTGACCTCGCCAGCTCTCTAGATACTCTCCGGGAAGCAGAGACGCAACACAATGCCTTGGTGTTTGGAGCCATAGACACATGGTCCCGAATACAGCGCAACCCGTACACGGAGGCACAAAAGCGGTTTGCCAACATGGTTCTGACGCTGGCGTTTACACATTTGGAGTGGGTACTGGCAACGCAGCGCTACAATGTGGATAAGTCTGTCGAGAAGATAGGCGCGTTCTGTTAAGGGCTGGATTGGGCATGGTTGGTACGGAGTAATTAGAGAGAATAACGGTAGATCTCGATCGACAAATAAACTTCCTGTTATATCCGGGGGGCCGACTCTAACGCGATCTGAAACTAGGCCGTGAAAATCCAAAATCCCCTGCATATAGCGCATCGCCTGAGCGAGAAGTGAGGCCACCACGCAAGTACCCGTTGGATTGGCAATACGCTTGTAATGCTTGATCACATGCCAAGATCCATCACTGAAAAGCCTCATGAGATGTCCTTGGAAGAAATGGGGAGATTGTTGGAAGACATTCGCTCTCGAGAATGAGGAACTCAGCCCGATTCCCCGCAGGTAGGGCCAGCCCCAGATGGGTCGTGCTCCCGTTCGCTGCACTGTGAGACATTGATTTACGCAGTAACTGAGCGCAAGGTTCAATACGAGCCCACTCCCGTCAGGGGGACGGCGAGAAGCAGCAGGACCAACGCGACTTGGCGCGGATCGGGCGGGTCATAGGGTGATTCTCACACACTTGGCGGCGACAAGATGGCTAGCGCATCGGGTAATCACATCACAGGCCTGTGGCGACTAACTGGACGACCAACGACTGATTGCAACAGCCAAATCAAGGAATTGCCGAGGAGTGAAGGCCCGGCTGGGCGACATCCAAAGTGGGCGACTGCAGCCTTTAAACGCCCCTGGCCAGAGTGGAGAATTGTGACACAGAACGGAGAGCTCTGGACACCTGTCAATGTCTCACGCGTTAATATCTCACGGTGTGAATATCTCGCGGGTGGGAATATCTCACCGGTGTGAATGTCTCAGCCTGCTCCAGGATTTACTGGTCGCCTACGGCCCGGTACATCCATACCAGTACTCCGTAGAAACCAGCTCTTCCGGGTTGAGCCAAGACGTGTGATAAATTCCAAGATGCGACGCGCTCACATGCGATGGCCATCAGATCAGTGAATTCCGAGGAGCCGAAGAAAGACTCCGGGCGCAATAGCTGTTGGTTCAGCGGCTGGGATATCCCTTGCCTCAGCCCCATTGGCAGCGGGCCACAATTGGCTGCTATAATTAAAACTGGAGAGCGCACAAGGGAGACGAAATTTATCATGTAGGGGACCAAAAGAAAGCACAGGAAGCGAGTCTGACTTTAATTAGAGAAATCCTCCTTTGGGCAGCCACAGCGAGCACCTAGTGCAGTCTGGACACCCTCAACCATCACAGCCGGGCCTCATCAGCCCGATAAGGCCGTCAGCATGTACGCGGAAGCCTGGAATATCCCGGGAATGGGCTGAATATCCCAGGGATGGGCTTCTAATACGGGGGCTGACGGGGGCTGGCATTGGCCAGCATTGGCTGATGGGCGCGCAAGGGTCGTCTCGGCTGCATACGTTGTCAGCAGCAGGGTGGATGCTAGGACATGGGATCCGTTGAATGAGGAGGATCAGGACTGTTGATTGGGAAAGATGCATGTTCAGCAGGACTTTGGTACGCGCATTGATAAGCTTACATTCCAAAGTAGCGGGTGTTTCACAGCCCGCTGTCTGGGCGCCCATACAAAGTAACAAGTTATACTTTTGACGGAATGCGCAGGGGGTTATTTATACATTAGGGTAAGGGACTAGTGACTTGGCTTGCAATAGATTATTGGTGAGAAACAATGTACCTCTACTATGTACTGCCTCAATCAACGTTGCTTTTCCGACTTGACAACTTCCCCATGAACGAATTGAGCAACCTTAACATGGATGACCCCCGTACGTAGTGCGTAGCACTGTCTCGGAATCGCTTTTTCATTATGTACGAAAGCAAATAGGCAACTAAAAGAGTAATTGAATTGATCCTTGTCCGGACCCATCCTCCCTCTATCTGCTACACTGCAACCGCGGGAGGGCCAAGCGAATGGATAGACGCATCTGTCTCATAACCAGGCGACAGGCATCTAACAGAGGAATGCGACCCACCCCCCCTTCCACCCCTCTGCCACACTGTCTTGGTGACTTGGTACATAGCAATGTGCCGAAAAGGCTGGACGAATCTCAACACTCTGGTTACATTGGGTGCAGGGGCGTTGCCTTGGTCGTGGTGGAGATGCTGGGGCTGCCGGAAGGGAGACCGACCGCCAAGCCATTGCGCCCCTGAGCGGCGTTCGGATGCGTCCCAAGGCTTCAGGGTTCAAGGGTTGCTGAAGCACTGAAGGGCGGGCGTGGAGGAGTTCAGCCAAGCAATTCGGATCGACTCCAGAGACAGTCTCTGGCCTTAATACCCAGTGCAGCCGCCAGTTGCTGACACACGCCTTCCGTTCCTTTTCCTTTCCCTCTCTTCTCGTTCTTTGGCATTCGCTCTCTGTATTCGAGGTCCATCTTTTTGGTCTTTTGATCTACTTCCTTACGCTCCTTCTTGGTCATTCGTGATCCCGCCCTTCTTCGGCCGGAAAACCAGGGCCATGGCCGTCAGGATGTCTCCCCCGAGCCGGGCCTTCTCCCCACGCCACCTTGTCATTGGCGGCTCCTTCGCCGTCATCTTTCTTATTATCTGGATGTCAAATCGAATAGACCTCGTATGCTCATCCTGCCATGTTCCCATTCCGTCCACTGACCCAGCTGCGTAGGAGTCATTCTCGGACTCGTATCCCATGCCGTTCCGCAGCAAGCCCACGAGGACATCACGACTCCACTACCTTATACCGGCGTCGAACCCCACACTCCCGTTCTGCGCCTCGGTCGTCTCGGCCCTCGTCACCCGTTATTCCATCCCGACCATGATCGGCTACAAAGGTACTGGCGAATTCGACGCGCAGCAGGCCCACATCGCCAAGTTGCGTGTGCTTCAGCGATATTTGCACGGACCGGCCGGTGAGCACGCAGACGACTTGGTCCTGGTCATGGATGGCTATGACGTATTGGCCCAGCTGCCTGCGGATGTCATGATTGAGCGGTACTTTGATCTCATGGCCCGGGCCGACGAGCGTCTTGCAGATCGCTATGGTATCACTGTCGAGGAAGCTCACAAGCGTGATCTCCGTCAAACGATCCTCTGGGGCGCCGACAAGGGCTGTTTCCCTCCGCTGCCAGACGCAGCACACTGTTGGGCCGTCCCTCATTCTCACCTCGCCTCGAATGCCTGGGGATCCAAGTCGGGCACCGGAACCAGTGTTCACTTCACCGATCCCATCTACCTGAACTCTGGAACCGTCATTGGACCGCTCGGCGACCTGCGAGACCTCATCGACGCGGTCTTGGTCGACATCGAAGAGCTGTGGAAGCCCGACTTCAAATACCGTAACTCGGATCAATACTGGGTCGGCGAGATCTACGCCCGCCAGGAAGTCGAGCGGACCAAGAACATTACCGGCGGCGACGTCCCCGGCTTGTACGGAAACAGGATGCTCCCCGCAACGACAAATGGATCGTTGGCCCGGACCGAGTATCACGTTACCGTTGATGCTGAATCTGCCTTTGCCCAGACGCAGTGTTGGAACGACCAGTGGATGCGCAAGCTCAAATATGACAACCCCGACAACACCGTCACCGTCAAGGAAGATGTTTTCAACGCCAACGCTGGCTTTCTTGAATACCGAGTACAGCTGTCGACGACCATCTTCAACTCCTTCAAGAGAATTTACGAATCGCTCGTTGACGGTCGACCCGCCGAAACAGCTGAACAATGGACTCGCACACTGGCACTTGGCACCAACCTCGGCACCAGGGAAATCTTCGCCTTCTATCACAACACATGCTCCAAGCAGCACTTTGTCGACAAGTTCAAGACGTATTGGTTCTGGCCCATGGCCAAGCCCCTGCTCAGGGCCGCCATGAGAGCGACCATGGCGGACGAACCGATCTCACCTGCGCCTATCAATGGGCGTATGTGGTATGCCCAAAACACCTTCCCCGAGGACCCCGCCTTCCAAGAAGAATTTGGAGGAGTGTTTACGGATTATCAAGATGAAATTGAGAGGTTCGTTCCATTCAGCAAGCTTTGCGGGGAACACTTTCAGACCTTGTTCGAGCCCACGCCGCCGAATCTAGAAGAAGAGGAGAGGAAGAAGGAAGAAGAAAGAAAGAAGGAGGAGGAGAGAAAGAAGGAGGAGGAGCGCAAGAAGGAAGAGGAGCGCAAGAAGCAAGAAGAAGAGAAGAAGAAGCAAGAGGAACAAAATCTGCAGGCCGGAGAGACACCAAAGGAAGAAGATAAGCCAACCGAGGAAGAGAAGCCAAAGGAAGAGGAGAAGCCAGCGGAGGAGAAGCCAGCAGAGGAGAAAGCAAAGGAAGAAGAGCCGCCAAAGGAGCAAGAACCGCCCAAGGCAAAGGAAGACTCAGGCAGGTAAATTACTCGTTTATACACCACTTTTTTATGTTCGATTACTGGGTAATGGTCACGGTCGGGCAATGAGCGAACCGCCATCGGCGCGGTCTGGATATAGAACTTGGAGGCTTTCCAACAATGTACACTATTTGATGAAGCAGAAATGCCACATTTTCTCATGCCAAGTCACATTCCATCTCAGCTTCTAGATTCTCGCCCTTCGAGAAGCCGCGTGGCGTCACGTCACGCTCTGCCACGGTGCAATTTCACACCCAGTGTGGCACAAGATCGAATTCTTCCGCAAAATGCTCCGAGATAGTAAGTTTAATACGCTCGTTTCCCAACACCCGTAAGGAGAGGTATACACGTATACCTGCATATGCACCTTGTCTTGTTTGGAACAGTGGAGCGACCGTTTCCACTCCAGCTTGTCCCTAGCGCCAGGGGCATTTCGATCTCCACTCACCCTGTTCGTGGCGGTTGAGCACATGAAGCATGAAACAATCTTCAATCGAACTTGAGACCAAGTTGATACGCGTGTCCGATCGTTTCAATAGGAATGCGTACGTGCATTCCTACCCGCACCCTCTTGTCCTTCTATAAGTAGCTTCTCTAATTGGCCCACTCCAAACGCGTACTGTTTGTCCCCTGGTTTGGACTTGCATTTAGACCCTGAAGCTCCATAAATATTCCAAGAGGGACAAAGGAGTTCGTCAAGATGCGCGGATGGAAATAGAACAGCAGCAAACGGGGCACCAGCAAACGGGGCGCCCGGCTGTCGTAGACGCGCAACACCTGGGGACTGGCAGGAGGAATTACGAATACACCCTTCAGGCGATGAAACAGAAGCCGTTGTGGTGACGACAACCAACGATAGTGGTTGGCTTGTGAGTAAAGGTGGCAAGGTCAGGGTGTATGACGCAATAGTGATCATCTATTAGCTATGAGATCGACAGCCAATCGCGCAAGTATGGCAGATAACTAGTAAATTAGTCGTCGTACGCATACTTATAAGATATACCTAAAGTTCCTGTTCTGGATATCCGTCTCATCTACCTGGAGCAGTCCCTCGTCATTATCAAGATCCACATGGCGGACATCCTCAGGGTTGATCTTGACACCCTGCTCCTTGTCTCGGCGTCCGTTCTCCCATGACAAGTACAGCCGGAAGACGATTACCAAAACGATGGTGATGGCAAAGCAGACCAGGATGGTGGAGTAGGCGGTCTGTAAGATCAGCGTCTCCTCTCAGGCTATAGCAGTGGGTAAAGATCAACTTACATGGTAGTTTGGCGCCTCGCTGGCGATAAAAAATTGCGGGCCACTTAGGTTTCCCGCACAATAGCCCAAGAAGATCATTGCCATGACAGTAGACTTCTTAGTGAAGCCCGCGATATTGCTAGATGCCAAGGAGAGCATCAGCGGGAACGCAGGGGAAACAGCCATGACAAGCCAGAAGCCTGCCAGGCGAGAGAGTTTCTCAGCCTCGGGAAGCAGTTTAATCATGAGAATTCCGGCGATAGCCATGAGGAAAATGAACACGAGCGCAATGAGGCGAGACTTTCGAATGTTAGACGTGAAAACGGCAGCTAGGAAGACGGTGAGGAGCTGGAAGCCTGAAGCCGGGAGACCCATGAGAATCGTCTCATACTCGTCATAACCGAAACCTTTGATGACAAGCGTGTTGAACTTGTACGAGTTAGCATGTATACTACACAGGAGAGAATATTCATACGCTAGTTGTTCCTCCGTTAGGAACGCAAATGACAAACGAGAAGAAAAAGAACCACCACGCCTTGGGATCCTTGAGAGCCTCGATAAACTGATCGCGGTCCCATTTCTTGGTCTGGGTGGTTTTCTGGTACTTCTGAGGGCGGAGTGCCACCAGCTCGCGTTCGGCAGTAGTCAGGAACTTCGCGGTGAGAGGAGAGTCGGGGAGATAGAACCAAGCGACGACGGACCAGGCCACCGTGATGAGGCCGAAGAGGAGGAACAGAAACTAAGAGGGTCAGTCAAAGATTCAATGAGATCTCGGGGGGGTTACTAACCTTCCACTGAGACAAGGCGCCATCATAGTGCAAGAGACCATACGCAATCATAGAACCGATGATGCTAGCCGACGCATTTCCCGCGAACCAGAACGAGTGGCGCGAGACGTGTTCCCTCGGAGTATACCACATGCCCGTGATTAGAGAGAAGCCGGGACTGATGCCGCTTTCAAAGACACCCAGGAGTGTTCGCAGGACCATAAGACTCGCGTAGTTGGACGCAACAGCGTGCAGAGTAAGGACGATGCCCCAGAGGAAACTACATCATGTCAGTATCAGCAACACGGATACATAATGGATGAAGTCTTACATTAGCACACTAAGGTATTTTCCGAGAGGGAATTTGACGAAGCCGAGCGAAATAGGATACGATGCGACAAGGTAGCCGATGTAGAAGACGCTGGATGTCCAACTATACTGCTGGCCGACAAGATTCTATGGCGAGGTCAGTGGTGATTCCAGCACGCGTCGACATACGCAAGATTTCATACCAGTTCTTCCCGCAGTCCCAGGATGGCGCTGTACGCGAGACTCGTCTCTGCAGCGGGTCAGTTTTCATGAAATGCAGGTGTGGGGACATATCCACATACTATCCAGATACTGAAGGCCATAACTGACAATGAGAATGGGCATGAGGCTAGTATGCATCATTAGCACAACCAATTTCACACGGATATTATCGTTTGGCAATTACTGAAGGTCGATTTTGCGGATCAAGTGCTTCTCGTCTTCGGGGCCCAGCACCTCCATGCTGCCGAGCTCCATAGCGGCAACATCGCTATTCTGAATGTCGGACTTGGTGTCAGCGCCGTCGCGGCTCTCAACCTTTTGCTCCATGGTAACGACGAGCGGATGATGGAACTGAAGAGTCTTCGGAGAGGGCGGCAAGGACAGATGTCTGCTTGGCTGGGCGTCTCAATTGGAAACACAGACGGTCGGACCAGCGAGGCTTAATATACCACGGCGATACAGGTGCGACCCGATGCTGCAACGGCGCGTCCACCAATGGCAACGTGGAGGAAGGTTGAGAACGACGTCGTCTCGTCCGTCGGGAGACGTATCTTCACGGCGGGAGTTCGGATCACTCGTTGACACCTGCTTCGCGTCTTCTCACCAGATAAAGTTGACGCGATTGATTGGCCAGATTAATCGACGAGAATGGTGGATCCTCGCGGGGAATCCTTGCGGGGAAGGGATTAGCTGGTGGTTCTCTGTCAAAGCGTAGACGATGGACTGGGTTGACGAGTCGTGGTGGAAAGTCAAAGAGCTACAGGTGAATGCGTGATAAGGGGGGGTGACATGATTCTTGGATAGCGTCTAGATCTATTGCCGGGCGCAGACTGAAGCCTGGATACGGAACGGAATTGCGGATAGCAGATGGTGGAATACTTTGCATTAGGATGTTCTTCGAAGGGAGGCGTCTTGAATGTTATGCATGAAATTACAGAGCACATTTTCTGTGGTGGAAATTTCAGCTTTATTCACAATGTGCGGAGTTGTCAAATGTACAAATATCATACTGCCATAAACATGGCGTAGCGTGAATCATATCTAATTCTCGTGATATCTATTCATCGTGCATCATGTTTCCTTGGGGGTTGCCCATACCCTAGACGCCTGCACTGGAACAACCTTCAATAATCTGCCGCAATGTCTGCATTGAGATGTAAGATATAGCCTTGGCCTCTTGTACCAAGTGCAGAGCGTGTTTCATGCTCGGGTCCGAGATGGTCCTCGAAATCCATTCCAGGTGCACCGGGTCGTGTGTTTCGATGCCGGCTATCAACAGCGACCACTGAAACCGCTCCAGAAGCTGCACCGGTCCTGTGGCCATGGTGTAGTATGCTGCCGCGACTAGCTCCCTTAACGCCCACTGTATCTCGGAGGGAACTGGGCGCTGGCCGAAGTGCGAGTTGCGACTGCGGTAGAAGTATATCTGGAGCGCATGGAAGAAGGTGACGGTCACGAGCGCCATGAGGAATGGCGAAGAGCCTTGGCGTTCGGAATCGGCCACGAGCTGTGAAATAAACGCTTGTTCCTACATTTGTTAGTAAACGTAGACGGAGTGAATGCCGACGCACCTCTTGTATTCGGTCGAGGCTCCTCTTGATCTTCACCCTTGCCGCCAGGGTTTGGTCTTCGGGAGCCTGGCTGTAGCAGTTAATGTCGTGGTGAATGGCGATCAAGTCGAAATAAACACTCAAAACAGCCGAGTCTGGAATCTTTGGCACCTGAGACAAGCCCAATGTCGTGGGGATCTCGTCCGTCCCGGGAAATGTAGTGCGTGACAATCGCCAAATGCGGTGCCGCTTTTCGTGGTTCTGGCTCACGTAGCTGGCGAACGCACCGCCGCAGCCAAAGAAATCGCAGAAACCATCTCGGTCGTATAGATAGGTGAGAATCCTGGCGATGAGTACTTGGTCTGACGTTGGAGAGTGTGGAGACGCGGATACGCTGGCGCTGGCGCAGAGTTCATCTAGGTTGTAGCTTTTTACGTAGGCCAGGACCGAATCGCTCAGTTCTCGCAACTTCTGCACGTTGAGCGGACTGCGACGCATCCAGAACATGTACATGTACAAGAACGACAGCATCATGGCGACATGGTCCGGCTGCGAGAGCGGATCCAGCGCCTGCAGAAAGAGCTTCGAGCCGCGCTGGAAGTGCGTCCAAGACTCCTGCGGCGTCTCGACGCCGGCGCCCTGGTGGATGGCGAGCTCGCTGTGGGAGACGGCGAGGAGAAAGTGTAGAGCCATGCAGTTCTCGAGCGCGCGGTTGAGGAAGAGAGCGTGTGCGGACACGGCAGGAGTGCGCGTCGACTTCAACGGCGCAAAGACGACGCGGTGGAACGACACGGCCTGCATGTCGCTGGTGCCGTTGGACGGGGCGTACTCTGCTCCGATGGCGTTGGCGAAGAAGAGGGCGGTTGTCGCCGTGGGGTAGTTGGCCGAGTTGAAGGGATTAAAGGGATTTGACATGGGGAACTGGAGAGTGTTGTAGATGTGTTGCTGGCGGTTGGCGTCAATGGCCCAATCGTCTGAGTTTGCTAGATTCGGAGTGAGGCCGGTGGATGAGTCCATCAGCATCATGGACGTGATGGTTTCACTTAGACCAAAGTGAGGTGAGACCAGGGCCGCCCCAATATCCATGGCCGCCATCACGCCAGACTCATCCAGGGGCTGGTTTATGTCAAAGAACTCGGGCTCCAAGCCGTGATTAAGCTGCGTCGACGCAGGAATATCTGCGCAACTGCTCAACGGCACCGCAGCATCGCCCGTCTCCTGCGGCATTTCGTCCCCCGCTGGCTTCGGCAGAATGACCTCTGGCGTCCAGCCATCTCGATCCTTGATAGGGCCCTGTCCACGGCGCCTCAGCGCAAGCGAAGGCTGCTGCGGAGCCCATTCGCACCGGAGCTTCAGGCGCACGCAGCGGCCGCATTCCGGATGCAGCTCGTCACACTTGACGCGCTTCTTGATGCAGGTGCGACAGCCTAGAGGAGCCCATCTTCATCAATCGGGAGTCGGCGTCCGAGGCTGTACAAGGGGGGGGCCTTACCGGTTTTCGACCGCTTCCCGCGCTCGACACGACGACGCCGCGAGACGGAAGGATCCATTTGCAGTGTACAGTGTGGGACGGACTGGCGAGTCAAGAATGGATCGTGGGGATGAAGGGGATAAATGGTTCCACTCTTATCACCGCGCTAGAAGAGCCGAAGCTCGTCGATTAATCTGGCGAATCAGAGGCCGGTTCGTGAAGTCGACGTTGGCTTCAGCTGGAGAGTGACGGTCTCGCTGACCAAATTGCTGCTGTCCCGAAGATCCGATTATCCGTGTGATTCATTTCTGCTCTGCTTGATAAGAGAATTCTTGTCCGGTTGTACTTGGGCACTGTGGCGATGTGAAGTTGCATCTCAGACAACTGCGGCGTCTAACACCATGGGCAACTCCATCTCTTACACCACGTCCGAATGCGAAGCTGTCCTACAAGACAATTCTGGAGCAATCAAAGGTCTCCAATTCGATGTCAAGTCTCGCAGATTCGCAGGCGTTCCTTATGCCAAGCCGCCCGTTGGTGATTTGAGATGGCGTAGACCCCAGCCTCTCTCCGACTCTCACAGCTATTCCTCGCCTGATGGCACTCCCTACGATGCTACTGCATTTGGCCCGGTATGTCCCCAGGCCAACTACTCCAAAACGGTCAGCGAACATATCCCCATTCACACCTACGACGAAGACTGTCTCCGTCTGAACATCTGGACTCCCGTTCCCGACCCCAAGACCCCCCCGAAGTGGCCAGTCGTCATTTGGTTCCATGGCGGATGGTTCCAGGTAGGCGACCCTAGCCAGGAAGAAAGCATGGATCCCACAGAGCTCATCTCCACTGGAAATTTGCAAGCCATCTTCATCGCCGTCGGCTACCGACTCAATGTCTTTGGCTTTCTGGCCGGCCGCGCACTCCGCGACGAATCCAACGGGACGGCAGTCGGCAACTATGGCCTCTGGGATCAACATCTCGCCATGGATTGGATATACCAAAACATTGAGTCCTTCGGCGGCGACCGTGATAATATTGTGTTGGCAGGGCGCAGTGCAGGCGCCTACTCGGTGCTCGCCCAGACACTGTACGATTTCCGGACCGAGAAACCAACCAACCGATTTCGCCGTTTAATCATGTATTCGAATGCGATTCCTACTCAGCCCAAGACGACAGAGGATTGTGAGCCTCAATTCGAAGAGCTCTGCAATTATTTTGAGGTACCGTCGACCTTGGATGGGGCCGAGAAGCTACGGATTCTGCGAGAGATCAGCGCGAAAGATCTCTGCTCAGGCATTATGAATCTCAAGAACCATACTTTCCGCCCCGTGACAGATGATCTGTTCATTCACTCTGGGATTTTCGACTACTATCGCGACGGATCGTTCGCGGCTGAGTTCAAGAAGCGCAAACTGCGACTCTACATTGGCGAGGTACTCGATGAAAACACTCTGTACGCTGTTACGAATGGCCCAGATGCCAATCTCCCATCGCTGCAGCTGCAAATATCCAACTATTATCCACCCGCAACGACCACGCGCCTTCTGCAACACTACGGACTGCCTAATTCTCAAGACAAGAAGGACTGGGAGAAGTTGTTTGGCCAGATTGTTGCTGATGGTCAGGTGAGGGCTCCGTCACGCTATCTGGTCAGCAACCTGCTGGAAAATGGGGTTGAGATCAATCATGTCTGGCGCTACCTTATCGCATATCGCCTGTCTTTTATCACGAACCAGATTGCTCCGGCCTCATTCGGCGTGAGCCATGCCATGGACCGACCTATCTGGAAGTAGGTTTCTCCCTTTCTGTCCAGTTAATATGTCTTGCTGTTTTGAGTGCACATTATACTGACGTCGTTTAGCTACTCAATTACTCACGGCCCCACACCAGAGGAGCGCCAACTGATGGACAACTGGATTCGTGACCTCCGGGCATTTGTGCACAACGAGGAGGATTATGTATATGGCACGACCGAGCCGGCTGAGTATAAGGTCATGACTCCAGAGGGGAATATCGAGGTTAAAAACGACCCTCGATGGGGAGAACTCTTGCAAGTGATGAGCATATTTTCAGGCCACCGTAAGGGTTCGAGCTTGTAATAAGTAATATACAATTATATAGAGGGGATATTAATACTTACCTTAATGACAACAACAGACCAACTACTTCCATAAATATATTCTCTGACTGGGAATGAGTCAATGTAGCAGTGCAATTCGATTGAGTGAACTTGCATTCTAGAGTACTGTCTCAAGTAAATGTTACTATTCTACTATTGAGTCGATGCAGCTCCTTGCAACTCGTTCCCTTTGTTGTAAGGCTCTTTTAATCTCGTTAAAGTACGCGCTTATTAGGCCATTTCGTGCTTCTGTAAGAGTTACGGCATAGGATGCGTGATAAGAAATTGCTTGATCACCTGCCTTTTATGGAAGTCTTTTCGGAAACGATTTTCTCCGCTCCGTTCACGAGTCTTATCACTGTAGCATCCATTTTTCATAAAAGTGTGATCCTCTTCCCCTCTTTAGCTACTCGAACACCTTAGCTCACACCAGGTGTCCAGAAGCAACAATGGCTGCACAGAACACGCCATATCACGGCAATTGCCACTGCGGTCGTTATCGCTTCGAGCTTAACGTTCCAGAGATCAAGGAGGCGATTGCATGTACATGTAGCCTTTGTACAAAGAAAGGTTACCTCTGGCTTATACCCCCGCCTGACGCCTTCAAAGTGATCAGGGACGACGGCCAGCTTACTGAATACCGATCTAGTGCAGCGCAGGATAAGGTAGTGACTGAGTCTCACAGTTGCTTCATTGTAGACTGCTAATACCCATAATTTAGTTCTGTAATTACTGCGGCACCGGCGTGGTTGGTGAACATTTCGTTGGACCGTTGGGCGGCCAGTTCGCCGTCAACGTACGAGCTATTCAGGAGATCAACCCATTCCAACTAGAGTAGGAAGCTCATATGTTCCCTACATTTTCCATCATAATGTATATGCCGAACTAATCATTCCAAAGACCAGCGATCAATATAGTCGAAACAGATGATAACGAAAAGGCCTGGTCTATCTCGACACCATCAGAGCCGCGCCCATCGCATGTCGGCTCATGCCATTGCCAGAAAGTCCAAGTCCAGTTGATGGTTCCAATTTCGGAACTTGAGATAAAGGAGGATAACTGTAGTTCATGTGTACGAGTATGTTGCCCAAGCCCCCCAACTGCTATTGCCCTCGCCTGTTCAACTCCAACAGACAGCATACATCGGAGTCTACCCCACCAGAGACCAGGTCAAAATCCACGGAAGAGAGCATACATTTGAGTACCGATACGGGAGTAAGTTCAGCGGCAGTACGTATTGCTCGACTTGCGGAGTTCACGTGTTCACCAATGTGTACGGGCCTCCCTTGTCCGTTTTCGACAAGGTACCTCTGGAGAGGCGCGAATACGTGATGTCGGTTTATCGAGAAAATATGAATATGCAGCCGTTGAATGTCAGAGCGCTCAACGCTGTTGATTTGGGATCCCTTCAGATTAAAAGGACAGATGAAGGGACAGAGGGCTACACACTTGACTCGTAGTGTTTGTAGAATGAACTTGGAAAGTGTGTTAGCTTCAATTTGGATTTTTTTAAACTACGGTGAATGTAGCCTTGGCGTTCATGATTACCCTACATGCTTCCGAGGACCCTGCTGCAAGCAATTAATTCCGCACGTTGATGCCTTGGCTCCCGCCGTTCCCTCAAATCTTAACCTCCTATATCGCCCGTGCAAGACATAAATAGAAAATTTAGGACGTGTCCAAATATGGGTCTGCTTCCTAACTCCTCTTAATCCAGGCGCTACGTGTTGGTTTGAGAGGTCCAGTATGAGAAAGGAGTAATCTATTCCGTAGAGATATCGAATATATATGTTGTCGTGGCCACGTGTATGGCCGCTTCGGCCAACTACGGCAGATCAAGGCGGAGAGCTGAATCTTGGCCGAAATGTCGCTAATAGAAACCTGTGAGAGACTGAGAGGAGATGATACCTCGGTGATGGCATAGTGTATCATGATTGGATTTCTTTACTCGTGAATTTCGTTTGGGGTATCGTGTTCGTATTCTGGGTATCTAGTTAAACGTTCCTTATTCTACATCGACGCCGCGTCCATCCCCGGACATGCTTCGCGGGTCTGATGCTGATGCTAGCTTCACCATCAATCCAAAGAACTGCAGGCTCGGTAGAGGGATGCGTTCATCTTGGGATGCGCATCTGGAGCGTCTTTCTCGATCGTTCCAATTTTATGAGCATTGCTTTCCTCAAACCTAGCGCTAGGATCAGCAGTTGAACCCCAAGCGTCGAGATCCGTCACAATTTCGAGGGATTGCTTCCTTACCTGATGGGCTGTTTATGGAAGCAGACAAATCTTGATTGCTGCGTCTCTGCGCGCGATCTGGACATGGATAGTGACGTGATAACCCGACTGGCAGCAGTGTTTTCTGCATGACTGGGGCTTCACTGGTGGAGGAGAGTCCCGTTTAAGTAGCCCTTGAATGCCTCGTCCACAATCCTTTGGGATATCTCATTGTGGACCTGGTCAATGACTTTTGCGGTAAAGGGCATCATCATGGTATTGGCATCGGTGAGAACCTCCTCGCAGAGATCCCATTCTTCTCCCACTTCGGTCGCTGAGCTGGAGGTGGTGCTTTCTGAGAGGGCGGGCGACCCGGCGTACCGGCGACGAACGGTCCATCGCGCCCAGACGATGGTGCCGATGGGAGGATCGGCACGAGAGCGTATGCCATCGGGGAACGACTGGAAGACGACGGGCCATCGGGCTTCTCTGGAGATGCCCGGGAGCAGGCGGGTGACTTCGTGGATCTGGAACGTGCGGACGGTGTTGTCCATGGGGCCAAAGAAGGGGTCATTGGCGATGGAGTTGGGATCGGAGGGAATCTCGGTGAAGTTGGCAACATGGCTGTTGTACTGGAGAGTCGGCGCGTAGGTCTGGATAAATGCGACGACGACGTGCGGTGGGAGAGTCGCGGGGATGGGGATGCAGACGAGAGTACGGTGCTGCGACCGCATCGCGGCCTCGGTTGCGGATGCGCCGAAGAGTTTGTGTGTGTGCGAGATTGAGCGCGAGGGCTCAGATGTGTAACAGCCTTATCCGTACAGGTAGAAGCCGTAGCATGCGTCCATGAGGACGGACAACTGGCGCGGCGCGTGTGGGAGTTGTCGCGAGTTGGAGGTTCGCGATTGGGACGCACAAGACGCCAAAGACACCGAGACGCCGAGGCTTCAGGTCGCAGTCGGCACTCTCTCGCTGAAGCTGGCCCACGTGAATGGCCAAAGACCCAATCTGGAAGGGATGCTGGCTCGGTTAAGTACGAATGACGAGATGCTCCAGCGCGAGAGATGCCCGCGGAACAGAAAAGGATGGGATGTGCAGACAGGATGAGGGGAGATCAGCCGGCTAGACCAATTCTGGAGCTGAGTCTCACCTCACGTGGTTGACTGCCGGACTTTTGTCTCGAGTCTTTGGCTGTGTCGTACTCATTCCGGGAGACTCGGTAGTTTTCCCACTCATTCCGCACTCCACCATGTAAGCGAAGCGTCGGTCCATTTGCAGACGCCTCGGGAGGTGAGAACAGGCGAGACTCGTCTGTAGACGGCCGATGATTAGGTACGGAGTGGATCGTTAAGTAATAGCGTTCCGCAGTCTTTCTCTTCTGCTGGTACATAGCAGCGGAGATGCTCCGTTACCGTCTCCGAATGCTGCAAATTTATGGTACCGGTATTATACCTGCCCAGTCTGGTTACCGCGGAGAAGCGCCATCTGCAAGCATGAGCAAAATGAAATTAGTGCTGGTTTGCACTGGATCCTTCCGGGCGCCACCGGCCGAGAATCCGCCGTTGTAGAAACATCAGGCTAAGCCGACTTTAATCATATCGAGCCATTGACAGGTGCTGCCGTATGTACCACTAAAGAGGTACACTATTGATAGGCCGAGGCTGCAGTGCATACGCGGATACGAGGCCAGGCGGGCAGTCTCAAGTTATTCCTGTTGAGGAGAGAGGCGACGTCAGGGGGACGTCAGCTTGCATCGTCGGTCGGGACATATGCCGCTTGGAATATGTGTTCTCTCGTTGAGGTCACAAATTAATATTCATCGGACATATGTGCCAGACTGCAGTCGCATATGTGAGAAGGAGTACAATGATTCATCATCCCAAAGTGCGACTCAAGGAAAGAAACAATAGAACCAACCACTAACTGAGAACAGGAAGAAAAAAATGGTTTTTATCTTTATTCAGATTCAGTATTTAAGCCCATATACGATACCCCGTAGCATCTATGTGTTCTTTTTTGTCGTATCAGTGGATTAGACGGTCGGTTAGTTGCAACTCGTAGTTCGGCATCGGTCGGCGTCGGTCGGCGTCGTGTGGCATCGTTCGGCGAGGGAAATTATGTCGAGTATCGAATCGAACCCAAGACTCCTCCTCAGGGAAACAGAGCGACCTGACCGATGGACCACGGCGCTTCTCTGCTTCCCCTAGAAGAGGGCTGGAGTAAATTACGTCAAGAAGCTGTGGCGGGTCTGAACCGTCAAGGTTGAAGGTTATAGATATAGAAAGTTTAAATTAAGGATAAGATAAGAACCTCGTCGGACTCCCAGCCTGAAACTTAAGACTGCTACTTGTCGTTCTTGGTTGCGGTTGTGGTATAAGTCTTGGGGACCGTGTAGCTGCGGTTTGGGTCCTTTTCCCACACCAGAGTACTGCTTGCCTTGATGTTAATGTACTTATACTCAAAGAACTGGCCAGCGGGGAGTGAGATCGTAACCTTCCACAAGATTGGTGCCGTACAATGGACTACACTGAGACTTTGAGTACCTATATTTCTTTCCACTCAACCAACAGACTTTACTTGGTCCAGAGAAGGGCACGACAGCATACTGCCATTCACACACCACAATCAATGTATTCCTTCATAGACTAGCAGTTGCATCGCATACATCAATCCTACCGAGCTTACACACACGGCAGATTGAGGCAGTGAAGCTAATCAAATTCGTTGGAGACTTTGATAGACTTGGACTGTCATTTTTATTTCTTTCTCGATATTACCAGATACATCAAAGCCACGCAGTATCTGTAGACAATAGACAAATATTTAATACTACACCCAGTACCAGAAGAGACAATAGCTTAGCAATAAAGTTTTTGCACTAATCTTTGCCTTGAGCTTCATTTAAACCCTTCCATCTTCAACCTTGCTGTCTGCAGTGAACGACCTTAAAGTACATACTGTTTCTATTGCCAAAGAGAGATATGTATCGTTATATCGTAGTTCCGCTTACAGGCAGCAAGGCCATTCTCCACAGGAAGCAAAGTTATTGTCTATGTTAATGGCTTTGGAGGCAGGAGGGTTAAAAGCTCAAGGCAAAGATAAGTGTGCAACAAACTTACTGTATGGCATAAATCTATCTGATGACATTGAGTAGAGCTAGTATCAAGAGGTTAGGGTGCCCTAGTACACACACTCAGAGGGGGGACTAGAAGCTCAAATAAATAAATAAAAACCGAATAATCGGATCAATAATACTGACCATATACCCAGTCCAATCAAAGGTCAACAGTTTACTCAGACAGACTAAAGTTTCCAGTCCAACTGGTTACCTTTTGCATTACCTTAATAAGTTGCAGTAACAGCTGCATCTTGGAAAAGGTAAATCTTAGAAAAGGCAAAATCACGATGGATATAAAAGCTCTTGCATTCCAACCATCCTTCCATCCGTAGAGCCAGTATATTGTTTAAGAATCCCAACATCGTAGGTCCGCGACTCAAACCTCGTATGAAACCCGAATCAATCTGAGAGGGCCGAGTCAATGAGGCAGTTCTAGTTAGGCAACGGGAAACGTGACCAACTTAAAGCGCATGATTCATCAGACCCACAGGATCCCAGAACCATAACGTATAACCCCACAGGACTAACCGATAACGTGTCAGGCCACCTTGCCTCAATATTCCCAGAGCTATTCAATCACCCTTCTCTATTCACCAAGATCGAGGGATAACGCCAAGAGAATTGACCTGATTCATTTGTCGCGGACTGTTTCAAACAACACCACATACTCTACCCTCATTGAACTCACGCTACCATTCAACAACCGCAACCATGGACTTGCGGTCAATCGACAACGTTGAAAACAGACGGCGCATGCAAGAAGGCGAACTCTACTATGCATTCACTGATGACCTGATCCGCGATCGACAGCGGTGTTCCAAAGCGATGAAGAAATTCAACGCGGCCGATGATGTGGATCGGCGAAGTCTTATCGAGATGTGGAAGGAGTAAATGTCTCATTGCCAAATGGCACTTTTTAATTGCTAACTCTTATTTAAGCATCAACAATGACACCACTGCTCTTCCTCCGCCCGCCGCAAGCCCAGAAGAGGACGAAGACGCGCTCCAGAACTGGCCGTGGATTGAAAGTCCCATTCGAATGGATTATGGTTACAATCTCAAGTAGGTCCGCGCCATGATGGACCTTTGGTCTGGAAACTGACGACATCAGGATCGGTGAAGGCGCCTTCATCAACTTCAACAGCAGCTGGATCGATACATGCCTCATCACAATCGGCGCCCGCACACTCATCGGACCAAACTGCTCCTTCTACAGCGGAACTCACCCTCTGGATCCGGAAGTTCGGAATGGCACCCGAGGGCCAGAAAGCGGGAAGCCGATTACAGTCGGCGAGGACTGTTGGTTCGGTGGAAACTGCATTGTGCTGCCGGGTGTGACTATCGGACGGGGCGTGACCGTTGGGGCGGGAAGCGTTGTGACCAAGGACGTTCCCGATCGTGTTGTCGTTGCTGGAAATCCGGCGCGGGTGATTCGAAAGTTGGATGAGAAGTAATGAGCACGTTGGTTGTTGATGTGTGGCTACGAATTCCTGGAAGATTCTCGGTTTGTTTTATTTACTCAACACCATCAGATGGGTTCTTAGAAGGTGTTTTCTATGAGATACGCCACGTTTGCCGATGTCTCCAAACATCTGGTTGTATTGGAGGTTGAAATTGGTCGTTTATCTATTTAAGCTAACAGAGAAAGCATCCGAGGTTCCCAGCCATCACATTCGCATAGCGGTCCCGCACGACGCTCAACTGGACTGCTCCTCTATTCTCCTTGCTGCCACATGCATTTATGAGGGATATCTTATTTGAAACTTCTAGGCAAGCCCAATAAATTTAGAATGCCTTAATCACTCGTGATCTGGGGCGAAATCTGTGATTGGCTAACAGATGCAGGAAGGAACCTCGATTAAAAGAAAGTTGCCAGCCTTGAGTCCTTCGGTTCGTATGGAGCAAATCTGAAAATGGTTCGATAAAGAGTGGCTGTACATCTCAGCTTATGATCATGTGGAGACTGCAGGACGGCACGGAAGCCCTCCGTGCTGAGATATCAGATGATGGAAGCGAGCTATTCAACTTTGAGAAATGGAGCTGGCACCCAAGCAATGACTTAGCAATCGTCCTTTTGTGACAAGGGACATAACTAGAAGTAGGCGTCAAGTCATAGGGATTCGGGCTCCCTAAGGCGTTTTAAACTCGCTTGAATAATGCCATATTGAGGGTAATCGGTCACGGTTATTCCAACTCAGCCGCGTTCACCGCATTAGTGAATGTCGGCCCGCGGTAGGAGATACGAAGGCAGTTGTCATGCTGCGCTGGCCTCAGAGATCTGGCTCCCATCGCCAGGGGCAGAGGCTTATCGACATTTGGGTAAAAATGCCTCTTGGGGGCTGAATTTATATTGCAACAACGACGCGTCGGAGGTTTGCCAGGCCTATTTCCGAGTACGCCGTTTTGTAAATTTATTCACGAAGAAGTTGGCCACACTGATATTTCCCCCGATGCACAAGGGAACCTCGCCGCTCGCTTCTCTGAAGTCGACACGCTGGATAGTGGGATTACCGACATAAAGCCCAGAGATGCCGCACTCGAGAACACCCGGTTAGATACGCACGAATCAAGTATTTCTACTTCATCGCGTGGATTGACGGGTGTGTTACGAATTCTGCACCCTCCTGCGTTGATACGGCCTAGTTCTGCTGTGGTTGGTCCGTCTTCGTAGCCAACACCCACCACGGCTTCTCTTCTTCCTTTGGCCCAAAGAGCCCGCTATGGATCGTCCGCAGCAACTCGAATCTAGTGCAGTCCGCGATGTCGTAAACCAGCAGGAAGGCTTCGCCATGCTGTACGAGCTACTGATGCCGGGCATTCCGAGCAGGTGTTTCACTGCCGAGTTGCATTTTGAACTCTAGTATGACAGTGTGTTTCTCGATATGAATCACCGTCCGGTGCTCTCCATTCTCAGTAGGGTCGTACGACTCTAGGACCTGCCGAGAGTAAGCTCGTATTCATGTCAGCAGGAGTGGCATCTTGCTGAGTGATGACCACGATGGAACTTGTGAGAGTGTCAGCTTACTCTCTGCAGGATGCTGTGCCGCCCGCTTCCTGAGGCGCCCAGAGCAGAAGTCTTGATGGCGATCTTCTCGTTCTTGATGACGTATTCATGGACAGCAGCTTTCTGTTGGATATGGACGAGTGTGCCATGTTGTTCTAGTAGTATGGCGGTGCTACTGTAAAAATGACGATCAAACCGGAAATAAAATTGCTCAAATATTGGGTTATTTTTACTCTTATCTTGATATTTCCAGCGTACTTTTTTCTAGTAATAGAATATTGCTGCCGGGCTGTGAGACGAATGCATCTCAACTTCTCAACTTTCAATGTCACATTCACGACACACACGTGGTCTTTGCTCGTGGCAAGCAACCTACCCTGCATCATAGCAGCGGACAAAACCGATTGACTTGATGAGGTGCACGTATATGATCGGAGTGTCAGGAATAAATTGTATACTACCGAATACAATTATTCAGACCTATTCCTATTTTCTTGAGCCTGCAATTCCGCCTTCAGGGTAATGGCAAATACGACAGAATTGAATCAGGTTGAGCAACCTTATTGAGGGATCTACAAAAAGAAAGAAAACTCGATAAACAACCTCTGGGTCACTAATTATTATGACCACGAGGTTTACGCATGAGACTTGGGGTGTTCAATAATTTAATTCTCCTCCTGTTTCTATTACATCTCTGTGTCATACAATATTCCGGCAAGTCAACATGCTGGGAGGCGCGGAACCGAGTCCGTGGGAACGGGTCCGCCCGGAACAAGAAGACAGCCTTGGCTCTACTTACTGGTTTCTAGTTCCGACGCTATGGATCGATGACGTATCTAGGGCCCTGTGGAAAGTGCTTGCATCCGGATCCTGGATCCTATCAACCCTCTCTCCCTTGTCCCAGAGGACTCCACTTAAACCTCATTTTGCCGGGTAAAGACTTATCCCTGACGCTTCACCAGCCTCCACCGGCCCTTAATATGAGCAGCTTGCAAATCCCGCGCCGTCAAAGCTTGTTAAGTGGCCAATGTCGGGCCGTCATTTAGAAGGAGTGGGCTACGCGCGCGGGAGAAAAAAAGACTAGGGCAAGATCAGATAAGCAAGATTCTCGACATACCGGCATCGGCATTCGACTGGTGCTGCATTTGTGAGGCTCTGGTTCCTGCATGACCGGAACCACTTTATCACTCCACCTGTAGCATAGAAAACAGGGTCAATCCGACTCCTCGGTGGCGAGGGCCACGCCTAGTCGTTTGCAAATGACGGCAAGCCCGCGGTGCCATGGCCGAGCTCGGTGACGTGGGAGAGGGGCAAGATGTCATTCGAGCTTTTAGATAATCATCAGTAAGGCTGGCACATACGTGGCATGGACTGTTAAAGATGGGGACGACAGGGACGACTCCTGTATGAATCGTCCCAACTCTCGGAGTGGATCATCGGAAGTTCGGCTGTGTGAAACAAGTCTGCTTTGATGCACTGAAGAAAGAAAGTTCAGTCTACTTGTTTGCTACTGGGGGTCCCCTGTATCCTTGGTGAAGAGCGATATAAGTGATGGAGATCTGCGCATCTCCAGCACTCCTCTTCCCTCTGTGCTGATCAACACTAGACGTTCATTCACCCGTACCGATCCAACAACCTCCATCATGCGTCTAGTCTCTCTCAGTGGCCTCACGGCCTTGACCCTGGGCATGAAGGCGGCGGCCTCGACCTACGACTACATCGTTGTGGGCGGCGGCCCTGCCGGCATCATCACGGCCGAGCGTCTTTCCGAGGCCAACAAGGAGGTTCTCCTCCTGGAGCGAGGATCCGGCCCGACCGTTGCCACGGGGTCAAACCACACCCTCACCTGGGACGACTCCCTAACCCCGATCGACGTTCCCGGCTTGTCCTCCGCCGTTAGCGGACTTGACCTCTGGAACGAGTACATCTGCGACGATACACCTGGATACTCGGCCTGTGTTCTGGGGGGAGGTGTTACGGTTAACTACATGGTCTTCGTTCACCCTGCCGCGCACGACTTCAACGACAAGTGGCCCCGTGGCTGGAAGTGGAACGATATTGCTCCTGCGGCCAAGAGATTGTACAAGCGCAACCCGGGATCTACTCTTCCCTCTGAGAACGGCAAACGCTACGACCAGGGTCTCTACTCGACTCTTTCTGGCTTCTTCAGCAAGCTCGGCTGGAAGTCGGTTGATATGATCAAGCAGCCCAACGAAAAGCACAGGGTTTATAGCTATCCCTCGTGGAACATCAAGGACGCGGAGCGTGCAGGCCCCGTGCGAACCTACCTGCCTCTGGCTCAAAAGCGCGACAACTTCAGTCTGCGTCTCAAGACAAAGGTTATCCGTCTTGTCCGATCTGGCTCCAAGGTAACTGGCGTCGAGGTTGAAAACTCCGCCGGCGTTCGAGAGATTATTAAGCTTGCTAAGAATGGACGCGTCGTTCTCTCTGCCGGCGCGCTGTCGACTCCTCGCGTCCTCTTCAATTCTGGTATCGGCCCCAAGGCCCAAATTCAGACAGCTAAGAAGACCGGAGTTACCCTCCCTCCTAAGAAGGACTGGATTGAGCTCCCTGTTGGCAAGAACCTCAAGGATCATCCCATCTTTTCCATTATCGTCAACACTGGCGAGACCTGGGGCCCTCTTGATACAGCCAGCGTTCTCAACGGTTCCGATACCTCTAACATTAACCTGTACGAGAAGAAGGACTCTGGCGTGCTCACCCAGGGCAGACACCGCATGATTTTCTTCTCGTCCAACGTTGGAAGCGACGGTATTACCCGCTACTACCAAGGCTCTTGCGCCGCCTCCGGCAAGGGCGTCGTTACCATTACGCAGTACATGACCCACGGTCTCACGTCTACCGGTGTTTTGGGTCTTTCCGACGACGGTAGTACTGTTATGGAGCAGTCGCCATATCTTCAAACTGATGGTGATGTTGAGGCTGCGACGTCATTCATTCAGGGAATGGTCGATGACATTACGGATCCCTCAACTGGCTTCAAGCTTCAGACCTACACAAACACCTCGGCTATTCTTGGTTCTCTCACCAGCGGTATTCACTATACTGGTACTGCTAAGATGGGCACCGATGACGGCCGCAAGGGCGGCTCCTCCGTCGTTGATACCAACACCAAAGTCTACGGAATGGATAACCTGGTAAGTTTTATCCTGTGCGATTCTGAGATTAACACGCTGACCAAGTGCAGTTCATTTCCGATGCTAGCATTCACCCTGACCTCCCTACTGGCAACAGCCAGGCGATCATCATGGTTGTTGCGGAGATGGCAGCTGCTAAGATCTTTGCTTACAATTAGATATGTCCAGGGCGGACTCGAGGCTTTGCAATTTGTAAATACTTTAAGATAGACTGGTATTTGGTCTGGCCGACTGGTTAGGAAATAATTAACTAAACTGTGAGTATGAATTACTTGGATTATGCGACGGAATTAAAGTTGCACGTTTTACGCGTTCTTCGCTTTTCATCTCAAGTTCGGCTCCCCTGTTCAACTGGCCCTTATCAGCTCCCAGGCTCAGCCCGTACAGCCTGCTACGAGCGAGCGGTAGGCGGGAAATGGTAAAGAGAGAAACAATATGACATAATTTACTCCTTTTCTATTCTGCCTCACGCCAAAGTGTACCGGAATAATCACTGATGAGAAAGTCCTCCTTCCACACTGTCCCACAGCTTGTAGCCATTGTCATTCCACAGTTGCCGACCTCTGCGAACTCCGGCTTGAAATTGATCGTACAGACTTCTAGACTCAAAAGAAGCTGTCCGGAGCTCACTCGCTTGTTCCACAATGCAACAGCTGTATCCATCATTGTACAAAGCTACCTGTTCCTGAAAACTGCGGAATAGCATGCTTCTATACAAATGTCCCACAAGTTCAGTATTGAGGAGGGTAGAGCCACTGGCCTCAGACCGTCCTTGGGGTTTGAACAATAACCCCGCATGCTGAAGCATTCTGTCCAACAAATTCGGTACCGATCCTAGGTTATGGGCAAGGTTAGATCGAAAAACCTTGTCCTCGTCCTTAAGCCGTGCTACTAGTGCCATAATAGCTGACTCTGGCAAGATTGATGATTGCTGCCCTAGGCCTTTAACGGCCTCTTGTCGAACAAATTTATCCTCGTCGTTGAGTAGTAATATCAGTGCTGTAATAGCTGACTCTGGCAAGGTTGATAATTGCCACCCTAGAGCTTCAACGGCACGTTCTCGAACAGCCTCTCCCTCATCCTTAAGCAATGCTATTAGCGGTGTAGTAACTGCCTCAGCTAATGTGGATGATTGATTCCCTAGGACGGCGGCGGCATGTTCTCGAACGGCCTCTTCCTCATCCTTAAGCAGTGCTATTAGTGGTGTAATAGCTGCCTCCGGTAAGGTTGATGTCAGGTTGCTCAGGCCTTCGGCGGCATGTTCTCGAATAACACTTCCCTCGCTCTTAAGCAGTGCTGTTAATTTTGTAACAGCTGCATCCGATCGGGTTCGTGATTGATTCACTAGGGCTGTGGCGGCATGGACTTGGACCAACTCTGCCTCATCCTCAAGCAGTGCCATTAATGCTGTAATAGTTGCCTCTGGTAAGCTCGGTTGGCTCGTTAGGACTTGAGCGGCGCTAGATTGGACATGACTGTCCTCATTTGCAAGTAGTGCTGTTAGTATCGCGACAACTCCCTCTTGCAAGCTCGATGGGTGCCCCAGGACTGCGGCGCCAGAGGATTGGGTATGTTGGCCCGTATCCTTAAATAGTGTTATTAGCGCTTCAGCACTTGCCTCTGATAAGTATAATTGACGCCCAAGGACATTGGCAGCAAAATCTCGTATCGTATAATCACTGTCCGCGAGTAGTTTTACTAGTACTGTAATAGTTGCATCTGGTAAGTTCGATTGGTTGCGGAGGGCCTCGGCGGCGTAGAATCGGACAGAAGTGTCCTCCTTCAGCAGTGCTGTCAACACTGTGACGGTTGTCTCTGGCAAGTCCGATTGATATCTTAGGCTGCGAATGGCATAAATTCGAGTACCAACGTTTTCATCCCCAAGTAGTACTGTGAGCCTTGTAATAACTTCCTCTGGTAAGCTGGGCTGTTGTTCCAAGGCGTTGGTGATGTCAGATTGAAAATCCATGTTGCCTTCCTCGAGTAACGCCACCAGCATCTGGATGGCCGATCCTGATAACTGCCTTCTAGAATCTGTCATTGCGCGTAGAATTGACCATCTTCTGGAGCCAGGCCCAGATTTTAGAGTAGCGCATAGGAGGTTCTCGGGACACTCTGATTCTCTTGCTAAGAATGAGATTCTTAATAGGTCGATCTCGAAGAGCAGCCACTGTGATAGTTTTTTTTCTAGGGCCAATCGAATTGGCAAATTTGTCGAAGTGTGCACTTCACTCAAGCAATGCATGACTAGCCGCTGGTGCGTAGGTCCCAAAAGGTCGAGGGGTTCTGCTTCGATTTCGTTGAAGAATCTGAGTAACTCTTCCGCTTCTTCCGCTTCAAGAAGGCCGGAAACAAAGCGCCAAAAGACATCATAACGTGCCGAGTATTTGTGCTCCTGAAGAAACTTGCGCGGAGAGATGGGCTCGATTCTCTTTCTGTTGAGTTCCAGACATCTGAGATCTTGTTTGGCTCTCCAATGTCGCACAAAATACCCCGCCGCAAAATACTCCTGAAAAGTAAGGTGCAGAAAATGGTAGCTAGGGTTCTTCGATGAAGGATCTGAGGTTCGTAGAAAAGAGAGGTGTGGAAGCGTCTTGTTGAGCATAAGGGCGGTGGACCTGAAGTGCTTAGATATAGCGTCCTGATGCTCTGAAGGAAAGTCTATCGCATCATTGTGCAGTCCAGTGAAAGCAAGGCCTTCGAGGAAACGAATCTCATCCTGGACCAAGTCTTTGACATGTAAGAGGTCAATATCGCCGGCCGTTAGAGACTTTCCCTCATGTTGCTTTTCCAGTTTCAAGACATCTTTCTTCCACAGCCTTTGCATTATGGAGTTGTATATATCGGTCATGGTGCTCAGAGGCGTTTCGGGATGAATATCTCCCCAGGTATAACAAAGTGCATCTAATTGAATTGGGATGCGCACTAAACCCTGGATAAGTTTATGGCTTTGGAGGAAGGACTGGACCTTATCGACGTTTCTCTTATTCGGTTCGCCAGTGTTCGGATCGGCGAAGGCGTTTTGGATATAGTCCTTCACTTGGTTTGGGTAGAACCCAATTGTTTCCAATTCCAAGTCGAGACCTCTGAGGTTAACCGGAAGTCTGGCGTTTGGTCGGGATGTGATGATGATGTTGGGTTGATTAAAAAGGAGATTCAGGAACCGCGCCATGTCATCGCCGCGGCCTAATTCATGGGATATCTCATCCAAGCCATCGAGGATGAATAAAGTTGTGCGGCGGTGAGGATCCTTCACTGCTTGCCACAGTTCCTCGGCAAGACGGCGGCCATCTGTCTCTCCCTCCCCCGAAAAGTATTCATGGTAGAAAAGATCATTGTAGGTGTATCCATCAGCGTGCCGAGGTTTCAGATTCCGCAGAGGCACCCAAAGGACGCGATCGAATAGTTCAGTCCATGAGCGATACAACTCTGTCTGTGTACCATAGGTAAAGTCATAGACTATCTTTTTGCACAATGTAGTCTTGCCAACTCCTGCGCGTCCTCGGATCAAAATTCTTCTAGGTTCGACCATCCGACCGTCGAGTGCTTTGCGATGGTTGAAGATTGTCGCCAAGTTGACCTGGATTGCCTCGTCTGGTGTTTCGACTTTCTCTCGGGCGAAAAGAGAAAATGGAGAGGACGCAGCGCTTCCTTTCCCTGGGCGACCTGCGACTTGGCCAGAATGTTCCACAATAGCAAGATTGATGTAGCACTGATCCATGGATAGCAGGTCACCCGAGAGTCGTTCAATTTTGAGCTCTTTTGGTGCATAGCGCTTGTCGCGTATCAGGGTGTCCGCTTGTTTCAGGAGCGATGGAGCCCTCAGGCTATCTATCGCCACCTTTAACTGCGTATACAGCTCATCTTCCTACCCGGTACACTTGTTAAGGCCCGAATGATCGGTGTCGATATCGTGGACTTCGTCTGCATGGAGCACTGCTGAGTTCCGCGAAACAATCTTGAAAAAGTTAGACGGCTGCTGATTTGGGACCACTTGCGCTTATCAGGCCTAGAGATAAGAACCTCAGCAAATACATGGGCTTCGTCTCGTAGAAGGATATGATGCGAGGCTTCTGCCGTCGGCTTTCGTTTGGGGCTATGCGAGTCCGGAATGTATCGGCGAGATTGGTGAGTTGAACCTCATTACTCATCAGAGATAGGACCATAGTTGTGTCTGATCCCAAGAGCCTAGTCATGTAAGCCAAGGCAGCAGCACTGATCGACACCGGTGAGCCCTGGTGGGGAGTTCCGAGAAAAATGATCCCGGGGGTGTCATTGATGATCTCCTCGGAATCAGGTCTGCATAAGGCCTTGTAGAGTTTAGAGGACGAGAGCACAAAGTTTTAACGACCAAGGACGGGTGTCGTACCTGCTTGATAATGACGCCACCTAGACTGTGTCCGATGAAGATGATAGGAAGATGCTAGTGAGAGTGTTAGCTACGTTTGAAAAGGAAGTGGTGATTATTACTGGGCGTGATCGTTTGGCCTTGATTTCTTCCAGCAGTCTTTTTCCAACCTCCTCGGTCGTCTTCACGGGCGCATCTGTAAGCCAGTTTGAGTTGTACTTGAAACTCAGGATTCTGGCTGCTGGAAAGTCGGATTTGAGTAAGTCTTGAAGTAGGTGGATCTTTCCCGAGTACTATGTAGGCTGAGATTCAATAGCTTCCCGCTGTTGGGGCTTTTTGACAGATTGCGTCCACGTGCGATCTGGATCGGCGCCCAGTCCATGGACCGCGATGATGCTGGAACACAGTCAGCTGGATGCGCAAGTTGAATAAGTAGTGCTAACAAACTCGAACTCGGCGTCCTTTCCGTCAGAGAGGACTTCAAGTGTCCCAGAGCGAGGTCTGTCGCTGCGTCGACGAATCTTGGCCACGATGGGATAGAGAAGCGTGGCGAGCAGTACCGCGATAACGGTCAAGCCACCCTCCCAACCGATCATCGACCTCCACGACACGGTCATGGCGAGAGCGAACTCAGATGGCAAGGTGATTGTGAAAGCCGGGCAAGAGGATGATGATCATGGACTAAGTGTAGACCTGGTTGGGCAGAGTTGAGATAGAAGAGGCGTCGAGAGGTAATACGCAGTATTAAAGAGGGACACGTTGGAGAGACAAGAATTTGGGTATCCTCAGATGAGACTCAAGCGAGATCTGTCGAGAGATCAAAGATGTTGCATTGTGATGACTATCGCTGGCTACCTAGGTTGGGAGAGGGAATTGGGCAGAGCTGAGATTGTGGCTGCCTAGGGCCTCGGCCGCCTCACTTTGCGTACCCCGCATTCAGCAATATTGTTAAGAAACTATTTAATAAGGCAGCGGCATTTCTTCGGGTCTCAGAGGCAACAGCAGGACAAAACATATGGCGGTATTTCATAGTATTGTATATTGACTTTAATAGTCAGTTCTGAGCTAAAGACACTAATGAAATGTTCCCAATGCTGATCGAATCACGATATTTGCACACAACAAAACACACCGCCGTTACAGGCTCCAGGATTGTCAAACACCTATGGTCTTCTGTTAATATTTTTTGAGATAAAATAAATGCCCTTAAGTGTCGGCACCATAAGAAAGCGACACATGACTTCATCTTCATATATTGGTCTAGAATCTCTAGATCTGTGGTTGGGAGAAAACTGGAGGAAACAGCTGAGCGTGAGAACCAATGTTGTGGGATGGTTTTTTTTTTTTTTTAAAAAAAAAGAAAAAAAAAAGGGAAAATGATGGTGTTTGAGAGTTCAGTGGAAAAGTTCACTGGCGGCTGAAGATTCTATGCGAGAGCTACGCATCGCTAAGTTGAACATACAAACAGAGGGCTGAAAGAGCCTTGATTTCCTACGGAGTAGACTGTGACGGTTGGCTATTTTTACACACGGGAACGCCGCCCTTTTTGCAAGTCTGCCCTAGCCATCCGCGTTCTTTCCCACATCTTATTTTTGTACAAGTAGCTCAGGTATTGGAAAAGGTAACCAGTTGGACTAGAAACATTAGTCTGTATGAGTGTACTGTTGACCATTGAATGGACTGGGTATATAGTCTGTATTGTTGATACTATTGTTGGTGTTTTATTTTGACTGTTAAGCTTCTAGTCCCCCCTCTGAGTATGTGTGTACTGGGGCACCCTGACCTCTTTGTATAAGTAGCTCACTCGTTGAACGATATCAGACTTGGGGAGTTTTGAACCCTTTGTCGAGCTCTTGAATGTATTTTTTATTATTAAGTATCGTCTCCTATTTGGTTGGCATGCAATACCATGACCAGAAAGTGATGCCAACTGTGACGTTTCTTTACTAGTAAGGGAACCTCTATAAGTTGGAAACCCACTGGAACTATTTATCTATCCCCTGTCAAGTATTTCCGTCGGTTTTGTTTTTGGTTCAACCACAACTGGGCTCAGATAAATTCAACCAACGATACAATCCACTTCGGTCCTCTCTGTTTCTTTCATGACTCATGTAAACACAACCCCCACTCCTCCTTTGGCACTCCCCCCCAAGCATCTTGAGGCTCGGTCCGCAAAATCTCAAAGCCGGCATTCTTATACAATCGACGTGCAGTGGTGAGTTGGGTCAGCGTCCACAGCCTAATTTGCTTGTACCCTGCTTCCTTCGCAAACTCAACGCATTGCTGGACCAGTTTGGTCCCAAGTCCCAAGCCCCGCGCTTCTCGCTCCACAAGTAGTAGTCGAATCATAGCCGTGTTCTCGACGTCTTTGTGTTTTACCAGCGCAATGCTGCCGAGAAAGTTGCCGTCTCTTTCTGCAATCCAGCATCGCTCCATATCGGGATCGTAGGTGTCGAGGAAATCAGCAGCAATCCTGCCGACATCTCTCTCAAAACAAGATGGTAACCCATAATCTTGGACGTATATTACGGCGTGCCGATAGGTGATGAAGCCCATGTCTCCAGGACGATGAGTTCGAAGTTTCAGGGTAGTGGAATCGGATGTCTTTTTCACGTCCATCTTGTGTGTACGCTGTGATTGGGTCGCTTATTGTTGTTGTCTCCTTTTGATATATTGACCCTAAAAAGTAAGCAGGTGAGTAAGATGTAGCAAATATATAGAAATTCCCTAGGGACTGTGGGGACAGCAAGAGAAACCGCCTTGGCCTCAGATAAGACTGCAATGTACGCCAAAGGGCGAAAGGCAAATCCACCCATGTAGACATCATGTCATTTACAGGGCGTGGCGCGGGGCAAGATGGCGCTAACCTTGTATTGACGTGACGCATATTCCCCCCGCTCAACATTCACAACTGAGCTGTCTATCACGGCCCAAGTATATTCATACGGGACTTTCTCGTCAATTTAGTGGACTTTGTATACACAACATTCGTAGAAGAAATTTAACTACATTGAAATGTCCCCCCTGATTGCTGATGAACTCAAACTCCGACATGAATATACGGAATCCAGTATGGGGGACTAGAAATGTCACCATCGCACAAAATTACGTCTCTTGGCAAACGCTCATCCCTCGTCTCTGCCTCAATTGCATTCCCAACTGATGTGTCATCATGTCCAACCACTGGCTGTTCAGCTAGCCAGCGATCTCGAAGCGCCTTGGTAGCTTTGTGGAGCCCCCAAGCGACTGATTCATCCGACATGCCACTATCCCTCATTCCTTCATATGTCATCTTAGCCATCTCCACACAGAGCATATCTTCAACTTCCCACAAAGTTCCGATAACATGACGGAACCCTGCCAGCTGGAAGCCGCTGATGAGGTGGATACTCTCGTCGATAAATCGGCTGCTGTGGATCTGGCCGGTACCACAAGCAGACAGATAGGCCAGGAACGGGGAATGCTTGCGAAGATTTATCTCTAATAAATTCGCGACCGTTAGTGGATTGGTGCTCCCATCCTCTAGAACGAGGTGGCTTTTCGATGGGTCATTCCTATCTGTGCAGCCATGGCCGGCGAAATGAAATATCTCGCACTGAAGCAAGTGCGAAAGGATATCCTTCTTGTTTCGCCCAGGCTCGAGGGGTTTGACTGATATCGTCTGAAACAAGTCACGCACAGCAGCTGTCTCTCTAGGTGCAAAGGGGAGATGGGAGCTTCCCGGTGTATGCTCCATGGCGACCAGCAGCGCCTGGTGTGGAGTGAATGCCGAAACTGGTCGTCGGCGACCAGTGATGATTGCCTTGACGGAAGAGTTGTACGAAGAGATGACTCTATCAAGGACCCTGTCTGAAGAGCCATGTTTGTATATCCCGGCTGCATGGATTGGGAATTTCGTCAGAAGTCCTGTAGGAATCCACCAAACACGCGGCCACTTGTTCTCGGAAGGAAGCTGGGTGAAGCCGAGAGCCCGCAGTATGGGGTCCGCGATGCAATGCCATAGCCACTCGAGAACCTGGGGGCTGTTCAAGATGCCCTTCGATAGCGTGACCCTTATATCCTGGAGATGGAGGTCTTGCAAAGGCACTGATCGTATTTGGTGCGTCTCGATAAGAATCGCATCGCAGCGTAGGTCGCTGGTGTTTAGGAAGACGATGGGACCGTGGGCTGCAGCCTGCCTCGTGTCAAGCTCGTTCGGCGGGTGCAAAAAGTCACCGAACTCAGGCTTCTCGCGGATTTCAGCGATCAAGTTATCAAAGTCATTGCCCATCTCGTATCTCCTATTCGCCGGTCTGGTCCACGTTGGCTCCTGGGGCTTCCGCAAGTCATTCCCCTGGTCGGACTCTCCTAATTGCTCTCCGAGGCTGGCAAATCGTTTCGCCAGCTCAGGAAATTTCTCCTCCAGGGTGACGATGTCGGCTCGTATATCCTCAAGAGAATTCGCAAGCACACCGCGACCCCGTTCAAGAAACTTGAGCGCGATGAACGGCTCTTTGCCAATATGGAGCGCAGCAGCAGCAGCATCGGAAGCGAAGCCGGCGACTCTGCTCAGAATTTCTTGCCTGTCGGAATTCCTCAGTGACCGTACTGTCAGTTGAGGGATAAGGCCCGCCACAATCTCCGAAGTCTCGTAAACTTGCTGCCAGTCTGTCATTTCCGCATAGCATCGAATGAGGGCCCTGCCGGCCGCTACACGCTGTTTGACCGATGATTGATGCTGGTGTAGTGCGGATTGGTGATTTGAGATGGCCTCTTGGAGATCTTCATCTGATCCTGTCATTGAGAACCGGTCGTGAAGGGCGAATGCGAGGTTAGAAAGATATCCAGCTCTGAATTCATCAGTCTCCCCGGTAACCTTGATTGATTTCTTCGCTACCACAATAGCTTCATCGAGATCAGTCATTGACTTTGTCTTCCCGTACCGGGTACGAAGAAGAGCTCCAAGCAGGTTCAAGTGCATGGCTTGGTCGATGTGGCCCTCTCCTGTCAGCAGAACTGCCTTTCTTGCCATTTCAATGGCCTCATCAACGTCCCTGATGGCTCCAAACTTATGAAATCGAGCCTCGAGTTGGATTGCAAGATGCCCATGAAAGAGCCCCCGCTCTGGGTGACCTTGGAGATCCATGTTGACCACCATTCTAGCCAAGTCAATAGACTCTTCAATGTCAGCCAGCGCCCCGGTTCTGCGATATCTGGCCTCAAGGCTGGATCCATGATTCTGCATATATACCACCCGCTCAGGATTGCTCAGAGGTGTTTCATTGACCACTTTCCTGGAGATTTCAATCGACTCCTCAAGATCGTTCATCGCGTCCGTCCTGCGATATCTGGAGTAGAGCCCCGCGGCGAGACTCGTGAGACATATCACCCAGTCTGGATCGTGCTTAGGTGTCGCGTCAAGTGCCTGTCTAGCAAATTCGATGGTTTCTTCTAGATAGGTCCTCTCTCCTGATGTACGGTACCGGGAATCGAGACGGTTTCCAAGTGTATTCAGCAATTTTCCCCTGTATGGGTGATTCACTGGAGCCGATTGAAGAGCGCTTTTGGCAAGATCTATCGCCTCTTCAAGATCCGGCATTGACCTAGTTCTGGTGTATCGTTTTCCAAGTCGACTTGTGAGGTAGGTGACATACTCTATTCGGTCCGAATGGCTCACTGGCGTTTCATCAATTGTTTCTCTGGCTATGCGAATAGATTCTTCGAGATCATCGATCGATCCTGTGATGTCATATCGGGTGACAAGCGCAATTCCAAGTCGGGACAACCACTTGTGTCGGTCTGTGTGATGCTTCGGAGACATAGTGAGTACGTCCTTCAATATAGCAATGGCTTCTTCGAGACTAGATGAGGCCCGACTAAAGTGAGATTGGTGAATCAGAATACATGAGAGAGTGAATAATGGCCCTGCGCGGCTAGGATCGTCTTCGGGAGTTATTTGAACTGCCTCTCTAGCGACGGCGATGGCATCTTCGGGGCTTGCCATCCCTTGTGAATCGCAATACTGGTTACCCAGATCTCTTGCAAGATTCTCCAAATAAATTCGGCGATTTGGAGAACTGCTTGGAGATGCATGAACTGCTTGCCGACCGAAATCAATAGCCTTCTCAAGATCACCCGCCACACCAGTATCTTGACTTTGTCGTCGAAACAAAATCGAGAGGCTGTTCAGATACTCCGCCCGGTCTTGGTGGCCATCTGAAGCCGCCTCAATTACTTGTTGGGCGATGATGATAGCTTCGTTGAGGTCGGCTGGTGATTGCACTGTTGTATATCGATCAGAGAGAAGAAGCACCAGGCTATGTAGATACTCTGGCTGCCCTTCATGACCATCTGGAGTAGCTTGAACAGTTTTCCGGGCCGCGATGATGGCCTCTTCAAGATCAGGTAGTACCTTTGAGCTCTTGTATTGATCATAGAGCAGCTGTGCAAGGTTGTTTAGGAAGCGGGGTTGCTCTTCGTGGCCATCCGGAACGGCGTCAGTTGTTTGATGAGCTACCGCGATGGCCTCATCAAGATCCTGAATCCATCCTGAATCCTGGTATTTGTCGTACAGAAGAGCAGCAAGGTTGTCCAGATATTTTGGTAAATCTTCGTGGTCACCTGAAGTAGATTTTATGACTTGACGGGCTATTTCTGTTGCTTCATTCAGACCATTCGGCAACCCTGAATCTTTGTACCGGTCATGGACCAGAAGCGCAAGACTGTTCAGATATTCTGGTCGATCTGAGTGGTTTTCTGGAGTAGCCTGGATTGCCTTTTGAGCGATCGTTATCGCTTCTTCAAGATCTGCTACTGCTTCCGAATCTTTGTATCGATCATAAAGTAGAAGAACAAGGCGATTCAACCACTCGGCCTGATCCTTGCGACCGTCTGGAGTCTCTCGAATTATCTGTTGTGCGATTGTAATAGCTTTCTCCCGATCAATCCCCGACGTCGTGATACTGTAATTTTCGGATTCAAGAAGTCCGAGGCTTTTTAGATAACGAGTGTGCTCTGGGCAACCATCTGGAGTCAACTCAACTGCCTCTCTCACCATCCTTGTTGCTTCTTGAAGATCAACTCCTGATTGTCTGATACGAAATATGTCAAGGAGTCTGAGGCCAAGGCTGTGCAAGAACCCCCTCCTTTCTCGACGGTCGTTTGGGAGGGAGTGAAGAATTTCCATGCTTATTGTGAAAGCCTGGTCAAGATCGGCTGTGGAGCCTGTGGCATCATATCGACTACATAGGACATCTGCCAGAATGTTTTGATAGCTCAACTTGTCTGGATGGCCATCTGGCGTTAGTTGAACTGCTTCCTTGATCATCTTCATTGCCTCCTCGAGGTCAGCTTCTGATCCTGTGTTTTGGTGTTGCTGACAAAGCCCCTCCGCAAGGTTACGTAGGAATCCCCTCCGCAGTTTGTGGGATTTCGGAGTCGTCGCAGCAAGTTGTCTTCCTACTTGGATGGACTTCTCCAGATCATCCTTTACCCCCATGACATCGTATCGGTTGTTAAGCATAGCCGCAAGGTTGCCTAGCAAAGTGTACCGTTTGTCGTGGTTGACTGGAGCTATTTCGAGTGCTGCCTCTACTACTCTGATTGCCTCGCTGAGACAAAACATGTCGCCAGAATTGAAATATCTCTCTGAAACCAGATGTCCAAGAGTATTCAAATACTCTGCTTGATCTAGATGCCTATCTGCAGTTGCATCCACTGCTTGTTGGGTCATCTTAATTGCCTCGTCAAGAAGACATGTTTGTTCTGTGTGTTGAAATAGGTGGCCGAGCACACGACCAAGACTATGAAGATGTCTTGGCCAATCTGGATGGTCATTAGAGGTCATATGAACTGACTTTGACGCCATTTTCTGTGCTTGTTCAAGGTCCTTTTTTGATCCAGTATCAAGATATCTGTCAAGAAGTTTCAATCCAAGACTGTTGAAATGTCGCGCATCGTCCTTAGAGTCTTCAGTCAGAGTATCGACGGTGTCCTGTACAAGTCGCCGTCTAGATTAGTCACCAGCTCATTTAGAAGACTTCTAAGAAGGTCTTATATCTAAGAGATAAAATAACGTACCCGACCCGGATAGCATTGTAGGCTCAGATCAACAAGTCCCCGTATGGGTAGGATTGGATCCTCTTGAGCCATCGTAGTGTGAAAACGATGACTGATTTGAAGGCATATGATATTCAACAATACTCTAGACTGGCTGCCGAAATTAGTGTGTGTAAAAATTGCAGAGAACAAACGCCTGGCAGGTGGACGGTAATGAGGCAGCAGGCAGATCTTGTCAGATTAATCCCTCTACTACATCTGACTTGATGTGTGGCACGTGATGCGTCTCTTTACATGCGGTTCCTCTTCACTGGCCTAATTCTCCTAGTGAACTAGCCAAAATCTACGTGACAGTCACCCTGTGAAGCAATTATAACCTTATTACCGATGTTCGGGGAGTGCACTTAAATCGCTATTTATGTACCCGATTTTAGTGGGATTCGAACTCGTGACCTCTCTAGTTGTTGTAGGGGCTACCTGTTTCAGCTGCAACAGCGGTTTTCAGTAGAAGTTGCAGGACGTTATCCTCCCTAGCTCATAACTGCTGCGTCTAGTGGACATAAGTGAAGTTAGGAAGGACGATAGGCTTACGAGGAGCTCTTGGTCTGATTAAGTTCCATGCTCCGGCTTGCGAAGCTAAATGAAGTTATATCCAGGCCCGGAAGCCAAAACCCGTTTTGTGGGAGGAAACTAGTCCGGGATCGGGGTAAACCTGCTCTTTGATTCACCCTCTTGTAGAACAGGGACACTCCTAGTTGTTTGCACTGTTCCGGCGGGATCGATGTAACATCCACCGGTAATGTTGTTTCCGGTGAGAAACTGGCAATCTACTGGGCTGTCCCATCCGCTCCGACCTCTTCATTGGGGTAACTTGAGTGGGATACTCCGGTGGACTCCTCGGTGGTGTTGACCCGGGCCAACGACTATAGACATAGCACCATTTAGTCTTGGTAACAGGTTAGACCAAGCTGAACTGGCTAGGGTACTGTTCAGTTGCCTAAAGGAACGAAGAGACGAGCTCAAACTGTCAATTTACCCTGGCTCTGAATAACCTAGCTTATAACTCTTGCTGAAAAAGAACTGTGTACCCTACTCCAAGCGTACCATTTCAAACTGAGTGTGGCCGTTTATCATCTCACCATACATCATGCCGTAAACATATGTTTCGCCAACAACTTGGAACAGTCCTCCACTCATAGGCCGGACGACAAAGGGAACGTGAGCTCCTTGGAAGATGAAAACCTGGTCACCAGCTTGCATTTCTCGTGGCCCCGTCCCGAGGAAGGTGACATCATTTGTACCACTGCATAGCATCGGCCTTGTCTCATCAGAGTAGCGATGCAACTCCTCGAAGTACCTCTTACAGTTTTGCAACAACCAAGACGATCTCTCACTATCAGACAGCTCAGCGGGAACGCGCTGATTTCCGCTAAGGAACTGGAACTCCGCCTCTAGCAAAGAAGGGTCCCAGATGTGGACCTCTGGTCGATCCGGAAGATCGGTCTGCCACTGGGAAGCTGTTCGGATCCGGTCGTCAACCCGCATCTCTTCGTCTCTCAGTAGCCTCCTATAGGCCACAGGTATCTTCCTCAAGGCCTCTTGGACGTATGTACTTTGACCGGGAGGCCGTGTGACGGAAGGGTTCTTACTGAGTTGGCGAAGATCTTCAAGAAAGTGCTGAGCTCGTTGTAGGTTTTGTGGAGTTTCACGTGGGCCTGGAAAGTCTACCACATCTCCAACTTGAACGACGTAGGCCACGGATATTCCAGACATGCACAGATCCCTCTGGGAATAATCCGCCTCCTCGATGAGGGAAGCTGTGCTCATTTCAGTATGTCCGCTGGCCAAGAACCTAAGACTAGCCTCCCGTCTTATGGGGTTCAACTTCTGAGGGGGCCTCAAAGACCACTCAGGAGCCCAAGAGGGAAGATCAGGTGCAAGCTCCGACTTTTTGAGACCCCGGCTATCGTCTAGTATGAAGACGCCCCGAGCAACGAGCCTCCAAGCGGTCTCCAGAAGAACTTCTGCGTAGCTCTTCGAGTAGTTGGGTATCAACCCTAGCTTCGGCGCGTCCTTTGCGATTCCCAGAAGAGCAAATACCCTGTCTCTCGGGTCCGTTGCTCCCAATCGGAAAGTACTCCCCAGCAGCTCGCGGAGAGGTGTAAAGGAATTCTTCCGGAGGGCTTCCATGTGACCCCATCGATGCATCGACTGCATCGTAAGGACGGTTTGAAATGTGTAAGACTCCAGCGCTGCGAGGCTGCTGAGGTATTCCGCAGCACGAGGTCCAAGGTCCATAGAATGACGCTTCCATTCGTAGAACTCGACATAGATCCAGTAAACAATGATCCAATAGATGAACTTTAGCTCGGAAAGACCACACGTCAGGAATAAGTCCTTGGCGCATGTGAACTCCTGGATGATCCAGACTCTAGTCCAGATCGGCCGACGTAGGAAGTAAAGCATCTCACGGTGAGGAAAGATGCCTCCATCATCAGATCCAAGGCCCCATCGCTTGGCGATCATCTCCAGGAATTCTCGATCGCGATGAGCTCGTTGGGCAATGTGGTGAAATATTTGCCAGAAACGGCTCGTCGGCATTTGGTCTGGATCCTGATATCCACGACGGTCCGATGCGAATAGATCCCACCCGTGCTCCAGGATCAGCTCTCTCCCACGTAAAGCGATGCTCTCAACCGTCTGTTCGCGGCCGCTTGGTGGAGTGCCCAGGTAGGCTACGACGCGGGTGGCCTGGGTGAATATCTGCCGCATTTTTTTGACCTGGAGGGCTTTCTCATCGTTATCCGCCTGGTTGATGCACAAGGCATCGGCCCAAAGATATTCCACGGTAGGGTCCAAATGAAAGCGGATCAGGGCTTCATAGAGGTTTCTAGTGATGTTCATTGCCTTCCCATCGATGCGGACCATATCAGGCTTCATTGATGATCCCCAAACGTACGACAACGCGTGGTATTGTGGACGGGCCGCCAGCGAGACGTGGACAAGAGTAAGCTCCAACGGCGGGTTGAAGTAGCCTTGCTCGAGGTCTTGATCTCGAGAGAGAAATCGGATAAGCCTAATCTCATCTTGAGTATCATCCAGCGGCTCATATGTGTAGGTAGACAACGCCATGGATTCCGTAGGCAGGGAAAATATGAAAAGACGGCGAAATGGCTCAATAGTGATAAATTAAGTGAGGGGTAAAGATTACGATTACTTTTCAGCCACAGCACGAACAAGTGTGGTGTGATACGGGTGGGCTCAAATGATTGGTTTATATCACTAAGGCTTGAAAATGAAGGAGGGGATCCCGCATCGATGGCACAAGATGGCCAGCAGTCAGATATAGGACCCGGCTCTGACTTTGCTTGGCCGGATATGGTGGAGTGCCGGATATTTACACCTTTATGGAATTATATCTCGACCGGGGTCAATATGAGAAAATGACAGTTAATCATAGCATGCAACTAATAGTATGAGCAATCCATTCTCACTTCCTTTCCGTGTTCCCAAGAGTCATACTCCTGCCCCATGACCATTCTCTCGAGTTTACTCTCTATCTCGTCCCTCCCATCCCATGATTTCTGACCTGGTATGCCACAACTAGAGCCCCAGTTAATATGCATGAAGAAGCTTTTGAGTCCTCTGAGAGAAGCCATAGGCCGTATCAACGTCTGATATGTCTCCCACATGTGATCCTCGTACCCAGGCTTTTCCTCCATTTGAAAGTCCCAGATCGAACGATAGAAATCTTCGTTGGTTCGAACTTCGAGATGAAGGACTGCCAGATTGGCTTCTTCCGATAATAGGTCAATTGTTTCAATCCAATACTTCCATTCTGTTCGACCTGACTGGAGAAGGTCAAGATTGGATGGTTCGAAGCTGAGGACCAGAGACGTAAAAAGCCGGATGGCATATCTTGGAAATACAGCGAGGCCTGGCACAATCGAGAAGTCGCCAGCAGTTGTTTCAGTAGGCTCAGGCACGCATCCTACCATTTCGACTATAAAAGAGTGACAACTATAGAGAATCTCTATAGCAGCATCCCGGAATTGTCGATTGACAAGGAATAGTGCGTGAGGGAAGCCGATAGTTTCGCAGTGATCGCAGCGCATATTGAACGCAGAGTGACCTCTGCAACAAAAGCATTTTACAATACGCTCGTCTTCTGGTGTAGCTCTAGTAGGCAACCCCCTAACTGAACATAATCCGCCGTAGCGCATATGCTTCTGTGTGCAGGTGACCTCAAACCCATAGGTAAGTCTAGTATACTTGAGAATCTTGAGCTGAATCTCCTTGGGCAGGTGTAGGAATCGAAACGGTGGAATTTTTTGCGGCGGCGGCGGCGGCGCAGTAAGGCGGGAGACAGTATCTTTCGCCAAGAGTTGTATGTCTCTGTCATAATCTCTCGCCAAGCGTAGTGCAAATTCTCGCAGAGGAGGCAATGCCAACATCGGCTCAACAACCTTGACAGCGGTTTGAAGATTTGCACTATCGCATATTACGAATAGCGCAAGTTGTCTAGGGTCAACGCTGGAAAGCCGAGCGCAGACTTTCTCCCATTGTGCAATAATAAGTTGATCCGGGACAGACGCATCGTCCAAGCATGAATCATGGTCTGACCCAAGACGGCAGATAACATAGTTGTTGCCGCATCTGCGATGATAATTACCGCAGCAAACATCGATGCAAGATGCGAGGTTTACTCGAATAACAAGAAATCTGAGTTGCCTAAGAGTCGAGTCCCTGAAGCGTTCCAGTGCTCGCAAGCCCCGAGGGCCTCGTCGGGTGATTGCAAAGTAATTCTGACCATAAAGAGCCTGGGTGAGCTCTTCGTTTACTAGTCGGCAAACAGCGAAGAGGTCTAACGGCAGAGGAGGCAAATGGGAGTCCTCGTCATGGTCGAACGCAAGACCTCTGCGGTTACGATAGCGTGTGGCCCAGTAGTTCATGTGGATAGTCTTTCCCTCCACCAGGCCAGCTTCGTGATAGATCCGACTGCGAACATTGAATGGCAAGCTGAGAAACTGGCTGTGTCGCGTTGCACCAGGTTCAGTGTTCTTTGTCTTCGTCGAGACAACGGGAAAGAAGAGAGTTATCCGTTGCTGTCTCATGGCATCGGCTAGATGTGGCGAGTGCTTGTCGTCTTGATATGGCTATGATTCAATATAATATGTCGATGACGCTGTGAAAAGGAAAGGCGAGGAGAAGATAATTTGGCGACAAGAAGAAAAGGCGGAGAGCTCTCGTTAACGTAATCCACAGCGAGTAGGCGGTCACACGCGAGCCGTGCTACCATCCGTTGCTAGAAGACAACGCCAGATTTCGGTGGGTACGGATGAGAACTTGGTAAGAGACGCGTTAAAGGGAAGGCATATGGTTGTAGGCGTTTCTAACGAAGCCTTTTCTTCACGAGGAGAGGATGCGAATGAGCGTACAGACACTTGATCTTAGGTTCGCTAGGCAACACGCCGGTGGCGCAATATCAGACGGAGGGATTCGGTCCGGTGGGTGACTAAGGAAGCAGGGGTTTCAGAGACTGTAGAAAAGAGACATTTCTTACCAGTTAAGATATAATCCATAGTTAATCCATTAGTTATAATAATATTATCAAGCGTCGCCAGAAAACGACGAGCCGCATGATGCTAGCATGCAACTACAGTCATTCATGTCAAGATGTGCCTTGAACCCTGAAGAGACAATTTTCGCCCGATCGCACTCAAACGAGGCGCTCCCACCAACCAAGGGCGACGCCTAACAGCGTGCTTTGGTCACTGAAACATGTAGAATGGCGCTTGTGGTATAAAATGCCTCAATCCCTGGCCAGAGGTTTCTCGCATGCTATGTTCATTCTCATCGTGTAGTCGTAGCATACTCCATGTTTTATATCCTTGACCACCACGATATCAGGAAACATCTGGGTGGGTCCTAAGCGTCTTGTTTAGAGATAATATTTGTCCTCTTCAGTCTACTATCATCACATCATGAAGCTTCACCTTCCAGTCAAGACATCAACTGATTCACTCCAAATTCTCTCAAATTTCATACATCATGATCCTCCCCATTGCTGTGATTTTGTGAACATCCCGATAGCTCGTTACCTCCACTCGTCATCCAGAGTACCAACACTGCCACACCCACTAGACGAAGTTGCTCTGCGGTTGGGGTCGCTCTCCCAGGTAACGGTTCCATCGCTCGTCTTCTTAATATACTTGTACTCGAAAATCGTGTCTGACGGGATCTTGATCGTGGCTGTCCACAAACCTGCGGTGGTCCCAGAGGCTTCAAGAGCAATTCCATCTGCAGGTGACCAGTTGGCAAGTTCAGTGATTGAGCCAACAACGAAAACATTCTGGTTGGACACAGACACACTTCCGACGCTGAATGTTATGGTAGCATCGCAGGCCGGTGCTGGCTCACACACCGAGGGCACTGCGTTGGCACGAGATTCTCCCCAAGAAGGAGGGACAATCCCAGCGCGACGTTCAGCTGCCCCGATGAATGATGCGTATGACCAGGTCAAATGGACGGCTGACTTTGGTGATCCGGACGTCTTGTCAAATTGCTCCGTCAGGGAACCATCGGCTGGAGTGTAGGTCTGAACCACGGCGACAAAATCATCGGCATATGCGCGCACAGCCTTGATAACTGAGTCGAAGGTCTTGGTACGCTTTCCGTAGGTGCCAGTAGAGATATTCGGCAAAAGGTCGCGGAAGAAGGGCAGCGACACTTGGTTGACAACAATAGAGCCTTGCTTCTTCCACTGGTAAACGGCAGCGTACAGCTGCTCTGCAGCAGCGAGAGTGGTCAAATACCACGGATTGCCATCGTAGTACACATCTTCGCTGTATCTTCCGACTGCAGCGGCTTGACCTTGACGTCTACTCTTGTTGATGTCGTAAATGGATCGGAAAGAATCGACGACTGCCTTGTGGTTTGCAAGAGCCCGTGCCGAGCATGGTTGAAAGGTTGAATCGGTACACTTGGCCTTGGGGTCAAATGTGTGAATCGACGAGAGGATTGAGTTGGCGTCCTTCCCTGTGCGGCCGTCTTTAACATTGATGTTTGAGTCAATGTAGTCGCCCACCCAGAAACTCTCCAAGAAGCAGAGAATCCGAGGAGCGCTGACGGCACAGTCAGGGCAGGTTTTTCCCAACGTCTTTGCAAGCGCAGCTCCCTCAACGAGGGCACGATGCGACGCAGAGAGTGTGAAAAACGAGGAGCCGTTGATTTCTTCCCACAGGTCGTAGCCAGTGCGGTTCCAATATCTCACCGTGTACGCAAGATCCTTTGCAATGACTGGCCAAACCTTGGTGATGGCCTTGGAGCGGCCCCCATTCGCAACGAGCCAGTTGGCGTAGAGTGTAAGAGCCGTCGCCCTGAGAGGTGGGCCATCGCGTTGTGGGCGACCCCAAGAACCGGTGAACTCGGTGAGATTGACGTTGAATTTTGGTTCTCCCAGCCCACCGGACTCGGGGCTGCCTGATGGGTTCGACACGCCCTGGAGCTCGGCTTGTGCGGAAACGTATTCGTCGATTTTCCGTTGAAGGGACTTGTCTCCGTGGATGAACTCCTCAACGAGGACCTTGTACGTCAAGGCAGAGTCTCGAGTCCAGGTATACCAGTCTTGGAAAGAATCAGCGACTGCTCTACTCACAAGCAATTATTTCACAAAGAAAGGTCGGGCTTACAATCTGGATCTGATTTCGACGGGCTTGCGACTACTGCTCCGGGCGCAGCTCCCTTGGCTCGCTTTCCATCTGCGCCAATATTGGCTAGAACGCCTTTGATGGAGATGTCACTTTGCTTCGTGATGAATCGCTCAAGATTCGAAGCGCCATAGGCTGGCGTCGCTACAACAGCACCCTGCCACAGCGCGATGGCTGCCAAGCCACCGAGGAGCTGCTTGAACATGGTGATCGCTTTGCACGATGGCCAGGCGGAAGGCCAAAAATGAGATGGGAGAAGTAGAAATGAATAGATGTGCACCAAGACACCGAAATATGGCTGCCTCCGTCTTGAGCCAGGACACTCTGGCTTGCACCAAGTGAAGGAATAATGAGGGCTATTTAATTCCACGACCCCAGGGCCAACAGGGTGCCTCCATCTCGCGATGCGTCGTTTCTTGGCCTTCACCTCGACTGCAGTCCCTGCGAAGAACGGCCGAAAACATGTGAAGAGGGAGCTCAGCCGACGAGGAGCATTTCATTTAGCCTCATGCCATGTCCGGGGTAAGCTCTTGGCTGGCGTCCATCTCTCCGCATTAAAGCTGTTCTCCGGGGCTTAGCTCAACGGGTCCCATCGGTCCGTTTTTCGGCCTTATCCTTGACTAGACTCGAAAGCCTCGTTTGTTCCACGGTTTATTCAAATGTCATGATCGACTATCGGGCCGTTTTGCCTCGTTAATCCTGGGGTCGACAGTGGTGTTGACAATTGATCGGTCCAGCGCGAACGTGCCACCGTTGGGTCGATTGAGTAGAATCGAGCTACTGCAGGGCTCGAGAATTTACCCTCGTCAGCGCAAGAGAGCAATCGGGCCGAGGTAACCGAAGCACAAGAACCTGGGGAAATCTCCTGCGGATCAGCCGGGGTTTTGCTGGAATAAGTGAACAGCTGCTCAAAGCTGGATTGATCACGCAACTGTTTTTTTTTTCTCTTCAACGGTTTCTTTCCGCGATACTTGTTTGATGCACGGTACGTATTTTTTATCATGTGGGCCAATCATTGATGACATCTCTCGCTTGTCCGCTCTTTTCTCAACATAAACCATTTGCTCTCAACTCGGTATGCAATGAAGCGGAATGGGGCAAGGTTTATATTAGACAGAGTAAATGGGCCTCGTGCATGGTTTGCATGTCTCCTGTTTACGCCTATCAGGCTCTAGCAGTGATAGGAGATTTCATTAAAATCATGAGCCAATAATTCGCTGATTCTAGCTCTCGTCTAACTAATCCCTCTTGCCATGTCTAAGCCATGCATGCACTGCGTAGATATCGAGTAGACGCATCGCTTCTCGATTATGGAAATATTCTTTCAACTAATGCTTCTCATCCTTGTCTGACTCGGTTGTGTGCATATCCTTTACCCTTCGCTGCACCCACTCCAGACAGCCAACCTCTTCGTACTTCTTGGACTCTCCATCCCCGACGCAGGTATCCAAAACCCCGCAGCTCTCATTCAGGTTGAAGCCAAAGAAGAACGGCATGCTGATCCTCTCTTTTCCGCTCCAGTTTTGTGCACGATGCACAGTGCTCACGTACTTGTCATTTGTGATGCGCTGCATGTAATCTGCTATGTTCACGACAAAGGTTCCGGGGATGGGCGGGGCCCTCAACCATTGGCCATCTTTGCTTAGGACTTGGAGACCTCCGTTGTCGTCCTGCCAGAGTATCGTGAATAACTGGAAATCTGTATGCGAGCCAATGGAGACCAAGTCGTTTGCATTGTCTGCTGGGGATGGCGCAGGGATCGACGGGTAGTAGTTCAGGGCCAGGGCCGCGTCCGGATGCGAGAACTTTTCGTCGAAGAAGTCTTCTGGTAGGGACAACGACAGAGCAAACGAGTGCACGAGAGCCCGCGCCAAGCCGAGACAACACTGCCAGTATCGGACAATAGCATCTTTGAAGTGTGGAATATTGGAGGTGGCCTGCCAGTGGGAGTCTTCGCAGCGCATATGCTTGGCGATATGGGGAGGGATTGAAGTGACGTCGGCTATGGATGGATCATACGTAGGGTCATAGGTCCAAGAGAAGGTCTCGCGGACATCGACAGACTCGGAAGAGTTAATTCGCTGCGAGTTTGGAGGCTTATAGCCGTTCCAGTGGCCAGAGCTGGCCGAATTTGCTCGTTCTTTGGTCTCCAGAGGCTGGCGAAAGAAGTCCAGGCAGGCAGAGCACGCAGATTCGGTGACGCCTGAGGGGATGCCATGGTTTTTGATATAGAAGAAGCCGTTGTTGGTAGCAGCATCGTGGATCTGCCGAGCAACAGACGCACGGTCAGATGCGACACTGCTGAAGATGCCCGAGATGTCGATGACGGGAATCTCGGATGGCGTGGCATCTCGCAGCGGAGTCCTGAGAACCGTCCGATACACAGGCCCGTTGCCGGATGAAAGGCGTAGCTGGGTGGTGGAAGAGGTTTCCAGGACTGGTGCTGTTGTTTGAGTGGCCATTGTAGATGGAGGGATCGTCAATGCGGTTCGCGGACGAATGGAACGTCTACTTTGGAGAGATGACTGGTTCAAGTATTCTGGCCCATTGACGAGACCCCGCAGCGTTAGCGATAAGAGCGGATCCTACTCCGCTACTTGTCTATCTGGTAGCACAACTGATTGATGGTTGATGCCAAGGGCGGCTTGTCTTATCGTTCTCTTCTTGGTTCTGGGCCACTCTCCTCCCCGCACGCTAATAATAGATAGTCTCACTGTGAGACAAACATATCTACCACCCAGTGATTTATACCTGATCCAGCAGCCCGGTTTGAACACCGAGGAGCTTGGTGCATCGGGCATCACAGGCCTTCTCTCATTATTCGCTATTACTCTGCTTCACAGTGGTACAGATGACACGGAGGACATCTCATAGCCACGGCCAGATTAGAGTGGGCCAGTAACACGAAGGCTTCTCGTGACGTCATATGATGATGCCGTCAATGCGCGAAATTCGTGCCAAGGCAAGCAGACGACTAAGATTAATCAAGACTCTACTGAGTACTACTACTCATCTTGCGGTGTGCGATGCCACTACTCTCATGTCATCACACTCGTGCCACCATGATGCCTCGCATATATACCGCGTATGCCATTCCTCCCATGCCCTATCGTCGACAATCCATTCATCACTGTACCATCTGTAACACCCGAGTCTTCTGGCCGCCAGCACCAACAAACACTGCCCAAAATGAACTACTCCAACATGATTGAGGAGAAGAACCTCAAGGTATATTTACGCGCCCTCTTCTCGAGTTGGCAGTCTGCTAAGGCTCGAGGCAGAAAACCTTTATCATAGCCACACTATGCTCTACCCTCGTCGGCACATTCACCTCGTCAATGGGTCTATGGGATCGCGTCAAAGAGAAACGAAAGCAACAAACCCGCGACACGACGCAAGACGACGAGATTAAGAAGCTCAAGGCACAGGTCGATCGTTCCGAAAGGCGAGCGAGAGAAAATGACCGAGCGAGAGATAGGAGCCGAGACGCAGATGAGGTTGGCGCTTCCTTCCGGCAGTCCGGGGCTCTCATCAGTCGGGAATTCGAGGATGGATACGAACGGCTAGGTCGGAAGTTCGCCATTGGAGACGTCGTCACCGAAAACAAACTCCAAGCACAGGTCATCGCCCTCCAGCAAACCGTCATCGACGTACTACAGGACGCCCTTTACCACGGCCGTCAACTGGACCGCGCCGACATGGCCAAGCTTGTCGCTGCTTCAGATGCCGCGCGTGACGGTTCTCTCGGTGCTCTCCGCCAGCAACGACAGCGTCTGCTCATGGCCACAGAGACACAGCTCCCTCCGCAACTGTCACTTGGGCCTCCCACGCGCGCCTCCACTATCGTCGAAACACGTCCACCGCAACTGTTGCTTGGACCTCCCAAGCGAGCCTCTACCGTCGTCTCAACGGATACGCTGTTTTGTCGGTATAGTCTCGATATGCAGTATATCAAAAACAAGCCGCTCGCCGCCAGTTTCGCTCCCGGGGGCAACTGCCAATGTCCCGCCTGTGGGATGCAACTCGATGTCGAGTCCGACGACCGCTGGGCGATTGGGAAGCGTGCCTCGCGGTGGATATCGGTGGAGGGATATGACAGGGAGATTGAGGAAGCTATTGAGTTCGTTGTCGACCAGCGCTTCGTTGTGAAGTGTCACACTCCAGATGGAGAGTATGCGTGTATTCTATGCAGCAGATATCGCGATGGGGATATCATCTGCGCAACTGCGGATGCGTTGGTCAACCATGTGGGCCGAGCCCATAACATTGACGAATTAGAAAGAGAGCCTGACATACTGGCGAGGTCGTTGGAGCCGGAACGGAGTCTTTACTAAGGGTGTGTTTTTCCCCCTCATAATAGAAAAGAGAGGAATGCCATCTAAATATAGTATCAAGGTCTACATCTTACGTAGAAAACAATCCTTGAATAATTTCACAGCGAAGGAATTCAAGATGTGCAATGAACCGGAAGGGCGCGAGGTACTCAGTGCCTATGGTACGTTCGGACAACTATTGAGGGAAAATGACCAGCATCAATCGTACGTGGGATAAACTCTCTTGGCGGATATTAAATAAATTCCGGACTAAGGCCGGATAGACGACATAATCAACCTCAAGTTACCTCCTAACTCCGTAAAGAGTCTCAACTTGGACCCACTGTAGCCGGGTTGCCGAATTCTCTGCATTCGTCTTGGAATTCTATATAACCTTGGAGCAACTCCAGTTGTTGCTGATCTGCCGAACTTACCTCTCAAACTCTCCCTTCTTACAATACTGACTCATGGCTCAATCCACAAACCCCTTCCCCCCCGGCCGCCGGGTGGTAACAGGCCACAATGCAGATGCGGCCGCCGTAATCAAGATCGACGATGTCATTCCGACCAAGCCAACCGATTTTGGCATCGACATTGGGCGTATTTGGGTAAGCACAGAGCATCCTGCAGACGTTCAATCGTCTGAGGATAAAAGCCTCATAGACGCTGGTCTGGCTCCCTCTGGCTCCCAGGTCAATTTCGTGGATTTTCCACCGAACACCAAGGTCATACACCATCGCACGACCACTCTGGACTATGTCTTTGTGCACAAAGGGGCCGTTGTATTGGAACTTGACGATGGCTCCAGGACGAAATTGCAGGCGGGTGATTCTGCTGTCGTGCAAGCTGGTATGCACAGTTGGCAAAACGAAGACACTGAATGGGCTCGAGTATTTTCCGTCATGGTTGCTGCTCAGCCGCCTTCTATCGGTGGGAAGACGCTGGAATTTGAAATTAAGGAAACACCTGAAAATGTGTAAACAGAGATGCGAGGTAAGAGTCTGGTTCTACAACTTACCCGCAAAAGCGCTTTCTTTCTAATACTGTATTAGACTCAATCTTGGCCATGGAACCGATATATGTTGAAAACACATGTTATATACCTACGCTGATGCATCCCGACTTTGGCTCGGCCTACACGATTCCGTCCAAAAGTCGATGGCCCTCTGAACAATCTCCATTGTTTGAAATATGGTAAAATTAAATAGTACCGTTGAAATTCAATCGGTTTCTTCAATCTCGCAGAAAGAAGGAACTATCAACTCAGGCCATACGAGACTGAAAAGACAAACGATACTCAACCAGTTTGATGGATATTAAGAAAGGAGCGCCTCGGTGACTCGGATAGACATTGAAATGTAGTTAAAGTAACTTATAGTATTCGTCATCTCGCGTCACCGTGTTGGGCCCAGGGGCATTGCCGGACATTCTGGCAAGCAGTGATTGGGCTTGCAGCCTGGGATGCAACTACTGGATCTGAGAAGTCAGGTGAGTAGGATCGGCTTTACAAATCTTCGCAGAATCTATATATTTTGAGATTGGAGCCAACATCCGAGCCGTTTGTACCTCATTCAAGTGACTCTATTCTATCCAATTCTGAGGCAGAAGAATGTGCCCTCGTTTCAATAAGCTTATCTAGGTACTATGAGATGGCACATGGGTGCAACGCAAGGGTCAAGAAGTATCGACTTTCCTCAGTCTGCCTAGTTGAAATGAAGACGGGCTTATTAAAGATTACAGTCTTGAATACATTGTCATAACTAAATATTATTCGTGCCTCATCAATGTGGTCATTCATGCAGTGACAATATTCCTCTCCTCTTCCATGTAGTGTTTGATTCATTGGACAAACCCCGTACTCTTTGATCGATGGCTTTTGTTCTACTTGGACGTCATATTGTCGGTGTAGGGTACTTGCACCCACAAGGTCAAACGGTCACTGTGCATCTGAAGGGATGCCGAATTCCAGCAATTGAGACACCGGAAAAGGAAGTCATTATGCCGATCACTGTTCGGCAATCGGGTGGTTGGTTTGACCCTCACAGGAAAGTAGGCATTGTTTTCGTCGAGGACGTGAATTGAGAGCTTCCATAATCAAGTCTTCAAGTGGCACTGGCAGTATTCCATCTCGCCGTGATTATCGTCGCCCCTCTCTTATCTTAGCAATTTTCGGCCATTATTCGGGATTCGTTATCAGGACCTGACTAACCACCCGATAAGCAAGCATGTAATGACGTTACAAATATCGAATCATGGCCTATACCGAATTAGGCACATTGTCCCGATGGCTGATAAGCACATCCAAACTGGGAATTATAACCATTTCGCTGCAATGAGCAGCTAGCCGTCTGGCACGTGGACTGATAATGGCTGGTTAAGCTTAAATTAGCATGGCATCAACTTGGGGGTTCACGCACAAGACGTGGGTTGTGCATTTTGTGCTATCGCGAGCATCTGGATGTCCTCGTAATCTGATCCACCTCGGGGAAGAGGTGCCGTGTGTTTCTCCAATCATTGACGTTGATCTCCAGGTTCGCAAGTTGTAGCGACTATGGGGAACTGGGGAGATTCCCCGGACCACTCTCCGTCCCGCCGTCGTAAACGAGATCTTGGATATTACATGTCAGACAAGATATGCATCTCTGATAAGGGCCACCATCTTACGGCGCAGCCACACATCGAATCTCCCGCTAGGATGGTATATGGCACACTACCGGGTGGGCGGGTGCTTATCGCCATTTAACATGAGTCCAGCGGCAGGCTACTGTATCAACGCTTGATAAGCATCTGGGTTATCTTCATTGGGACCCTGGTAACCCGCTGGGCAGTCGAAACCTAAGACACTGGCTATCTTAAAGCCCCTATCCCCTTCCCCAGACTTGGCTGCACCTCTCTCTCGCAAATTCTTGGCGGAGTGAGACCAACGCCCGTTCTGCGCAGGATATCCCTCTTGGCACTGCCAAGGACTCGCTAACATGTCTGCAGTAAGTGATCGCGCCTTGGCTTTTCTTGGAAGCTATGTCTTGGAATTTTGCTCACGTATTTCTCGCCATAGCCCGTCTACAATGAGTCCCAGCCCAATGGAGGCAATCCGCTCGAGGTGGACGTCAACGCCCAGTACGAAGGCGTCCAATTCAACTACACATACATCGCCTTCTGCGGCTTCATTGTCTACCTGATCATCCCCGGCCTTGGTCTGCTCTACAGCGGCCTCGCCCGTAGAAAGTCCGCCCTCGCCTTGATCTTCCAGTCCATCCTGATTGGCGCCGTCACCACATTCCAATGGATGTTTTGGGGATACTCGCTGGCTTACAGCCGCACTGCCGGGCCCTTCATTGGTGACCTCGCCAACTTTGGCATGAAGGATGTCATGGCGGCGCCTTCGGTCGGCAACCCCAACATTCCCGAGATTGTCTTCTGTCTCTACCAACTCCTCTTCTGTGCTTGCACTGTTCAGATCGTTGTTGGAGGTGCATTTGAGCGTGGACGAATCGTTCCGTCTCTCATTTTCGGCTTCTTCTGGGCCACTCTTGTCTACTGCCCCATTGCTTGCTGGACATGGAACCCGAATGGCTGGCTGTACACTGTAAGTCATCATCCGCGAATGCCCTGTACTCATAAGCCGGTGTTAATCTCTCGCAGCTCCCTTCTCTTGACTTCGCTGGTGGTGGTCCCGTCCACATCGCGTCTGGTTGGGCTGCCCTTGCCTATGCCCTCGCACTGGGAAAGCGCAAGAAGACCGAGGGTGACAAGGCCCACGGAAAGCCGCACAACATTACTCTTGTCTTCTTGGGCACCGTTCTCATCTACTTCGGATGGTTCGGCTTCAACGGCGGTTCTGCGCTGAACGGCAGCATCCGTGCCATGCTGGCCGCTTTCAACACCAATACGGCTGCCTCGACTGGTGCCATCGGCTGGGTGCTCGTCGACTACATCAAGTACAAGGGTCGCTTCCGTGTTGTTGGTGCCTGTGAGGGTGTCATCGCTGGACTTGTGGGTATTACTCCTGCTGCCGGTTACGTTAGCCCTTGGTTGGCCGCTGTCATCGGTTTCCTCACCGCCGTCGTTTGCGCCCTCTGTGACGACGTCAACGAGTGGCTGCACATCGACGAGGGAATGGATGTCTTCAAGCTCCATGGCATCGGAGGTATGACCGGATCTTTCCTTACCGGTATCTTTGCTACGAAGTCCATCTCCGCCCTTGATGGCGCTACCATCGCCTCTGGCGGCATTGATGGTGTCGGTGTCCAAATTGGCAGACAGTTCGCCGAGATTACTGCCATCTCCTCTTACTCGTTTGTGGTTTCCTTGGCCCTGCTTCTTATCCTGAAGTACATCCCGGGTCTTCATCTCCGCGTCTCTGACGAGGTGGAGGAGCGCGGCCTGGACATGGACCAGTTCTTTGAGGAGAACATCGGCGATTGGGAAGTCTCCGAGGAGTTTGAGAAGCGCCGTGCTCAGGCGGAGACTATTGTGGCCGAGACTGTTCCAGGTTCCTCGAGCAACAGCAGCCGCCACGGAGTTGATAGTGGCAAGACTCAATAGTGGCGTTGCGTTGGTGTATTTTTCTTTCTCTAGTTGGTGGAAACACGTGTTGGCCTGCATCAAAGAATGGTGAAGATGAGAAAAGCGACGGTGGTAAGGGCAGATGTAATTTTTTATTCAACAATCTATACCGAAATCAACCACTATAATTCTATGTGCGGATCCGTTTTGCCTTATTTTATCAATGTGTATGCCCAAGCCCCGCGAATACAGCTGGCCTGTAGCTGCAAATAGAGAGCGAAGCAAGAATGGAGTGAGAGGCATGTTATAGAGAATTGGCAAGCCTTCAACTCCTGCCACGAATTGGCCTAAGCCTTCCACATGCCATGCTTCTCCAGAACCTCCATATCGTCTCTGCGTAGCATAACCATGACTTCGACCACTTCATCAGATGCGCCCGCACCAGCAACTACTTTCTTTCTAGGCAGGACCATACCGACACCGTCGGCCTCTGAATAAGGAGGCCGAATGAAATCGGGACTTCCAAGCTCGGAACCAAAGCTCATCTCATACAAATCAAGATCGGCCCAGCTGGTGATGGTAAGATCGCGCGAGCCAAACAGGTCCCAGCCGACAAACATGGTCCTGTAATCCTCCATGCCGTTTGCCATGCTGTAGACTTCGGCAATGTGGCGAGAGTTGACGAGAGTGGAGGATTGAGATTGAGCAATGATGTCACAGAGCTTGGAGAGCTGCTCCGCATTGTCTCCGCCAGATGCCTTCAAGTCTTCGACCGAAAGCTTTGCGAGAGAATAGAGGATGTTATTTGCGATGTACGGAGTTTCAGGAGACGAAAACTCCTCGCCAATGCGTCGTCGACCATTTACCGCCATCGCCAGTCGACTAGTCTCATCTGCAAGACCAGGGTTGCGTTGCAAACGGGCACGAGTAATGGCGGACCAAACAAGCGCAGACACTACCGTGTTTGTAGTAGGTGCCTTCGGCATGCATTTGCTCAGGAGCTGCTTGGTCGCGTTGATGTGCGTCGTTGGAATGGAGAGCACTTTGGAAGTGCAAGACGGGAATTCCGAGGGGAATGCTGGAGGTGCTTTAGAGTACTCTGGGTGCGAGGCAAAGAGGCTGTCAATTGACTGGGAAGAGACGGCACTGAGGTCAGACGAGAGTGCTCCCGAGAGTTGGCTGATTCGACCCAGGCCCAGAATGGAGGACGACGATACAGATCCTGCAATGCTCTGAGCCCAAAGCCTCACGATCTCGGTAAACCCTGCCGCATCAACCGTGTTGTGATGGATGCTAATGCAGAGTCCGACACCGCGGTTGTCGGCGAAGCGGAAGAGACTTGCACCAAAAACAGGCGCTCCTTTGGCAAAGAGATCCTCGTCGATCATGGCAGGTACGGGCCAGACATCTGCAGGGATAGCTGAAGGAGGCATTCCCTGAGCAGACAGGGTCTCGAATGCTTCTTTAATTGAACCCTTGTCGACAATTGTAGGGGCAGGGGCATTTACGTCCCATCGGATCTCAAGACCGGGTGCTTCCCCTGCGGCGGGTGTTGTTGGGAAAACCTGACCAGATAGCCATGGCAATTGCTTGAGAAGGCCGTCCAGACCACGTTGGAAGTTTGGAGAGATTGATGAGATTGGTTCTGTCGTTGAGAATGTCAAGAGTGCGCCGATGTAAGTCCTGGGCATGATCATATCCAGTGGCGTCAACCGCTCAACGTTCATGGTGTCGGACATGGTGGAGTTTATGCTGTTGCTTTGGTATTCAATGAGTGAGATGAGAGCGATGTTTACTCTTCAAGAGTCGTCAAGACTTGGGTTTATATTGTTTGTCCCAATACGGTGAGCATGAAGCTGCCTTCCACGGTGACACATATTGAGGACCCTGCATGAAGATTGGATTCCGAGGGCCCGCGGATCGCACAAACACTACGAAGAATATCCAATAACCGTCCAAAGATCGACCTCATATCCCCACTAATCTGTCTCGGGGAGCCGGAAACCGCGGGCCCGTGGTCCCGTGGGCCCGAGGCGAGTCAATCCTCGCCCCCGAACGTCGTCGTGTCCCCTTTCGACAGCTCCGTCCGTCAACGCCAGACACGCAGAGCTGCTGAATCAGTCTAGACATCATGGCCAGCGTGCATGGAGGAGAGACGATCCGAGCACAGCGGCAGCGGCTTTCTTTACTTCCCCGCGCGGTATGTCCATGACGTCCCCACCACGTATCCCCGCTAACGGCTCTGCAGTGTGAAGGATGCAAAATACGCAAGGTATGATAGACGTGGGATTTTGTTATGACGTATGGCTAATGTCTTCTGACACCAGACTCGATGCGATCGGTCTAATCCTTGTTCGAATTGTAAAGCATCTGGTATCACCTGCCAGCAACCTCCTGTGGAGACAGAAAGCCGTCCGAAAGTCGACCGAGTAGCTCAATTGTAGGATCAGGTCTAGTGGATTCATCCCGGATGAAGCTAATTGTTGAAAAGGGAAGACTATGTCGAGCGACTGGAAGAGCGATTGTCCAAGGTGGAGAACCAGCTCTCCGGTCATGGCATCGAATCTGAGGCTCCCAGAGCCCCGTCGGTGGCCCACACTGGCAGGACGGAAAACGAAACTCCCGTGTCACATCTGCTCAAAGACAGTCCTGGAAGTCTATACGAAGGCAGTTCCTCCTTTACGAACCATTCCGTCGAAGCCATCGAGGTTGCCCAGCGAACAGTTGGATCCAATATTTCCGGAGCAGCATCGAGTGTTGGCGCGTCTCTCAGTGACCTAGATGCTCTGCTTCAGCCGTCTTCGGCCTTGCCGGCTCTGGAAAACCATCAGTTCTCGTTCAATACCGATTCTCGCCCCCTACCAACTCTCGAGCCGTTACCTGTTGCACTTGTTCTCTCTGTTGTGCGGAGGATGAAGGGTATGTATTGATCCCGTTCATCCACTACTCGAGATGTGATGAGAGCAGTCTTTCTTGAACCAGATTACTAACCTTGGCAGCCAACCCACCGATATTCTTCTCCGGGTACACAGTCAATGACACATCTCTCATCGAGAATCTCTGCCAAGCAGTCTTTTTCCCGACAGACCCGGTATCTCTAGGCCAGCTCACCAGCATGAACGGAATACTGTATTGTGTCCTGAAGGAATATCTCGCAACGCAGGACCCGTTGGGTAAACAGTACGATCTCAAAGCATTTCTCGCCAAGTGCGATCGCAACTTCAATCTTGGTATCGAAACGTATGATGTTCTGGCTGTGCCTACTTTCGACAACGTGCTGGCATTGACATTGGGGGTAAGTGGAACGTTTATCCACCAAGAGTTCCTCCCAACCATCTCAATTGTCATTTAGGTAATCAAGGCGCAGAGTGAGTGCAAGCCTCAACTATGCTGCACTCTCATTGCAACAGCAGCCAGCCATTGTCAAATGCTAGGATACCATCGCGAGATGACGTATCGCAGCGACACACGCCGAATCGCTGAGCAAAAGCATCGCATCTTCTGGTCTTTGTACATATTCGACAAGAATATGTTCTTGCTTCTAGGTCGCGCCTCTAATATCCAAGACTCTGAGATTGATGTACAGTACCCATCTCTATCGACAGATCCTGGTCAGCTGCCGTGGGATAGATGGTATCTGATGGCTATCCTGCTAGCCAAAGAACAAGGCCGAATTTACGAAACGCAATACTCGGCTGCAGCGTTGAAAACATCCACTGCAACCCGGGAACATCATATCAACGAACTGAGCGTCGCCCTGCAGCAGTGGCGCACCAACTTGGAGCAGGTAAGTGACAGATCCAGTCCACACATGCTGTCAGATTGAGAAGGGATTAACAGTCCGTTCAGATTGATCCTAGTCGGGTCAAGCACCCCGAAATATTTGCACTGTCTAGGCACCATTGGGACATAATGTACTACTCCACGTTGACATCTCTGTTACGAGCGTCGACGACTTCTGGGGTAGGAGCAGAAATCAGCTCCGCCTGTTTTCAAGCCGCGCGCTCGAGCTTGCAAAGCCATCTTCGTTGCTTTTCCGGCTATCAAATGATCGAGATAGTCTCAGACAAAGATTTTGCCGATTGGTGAGTACACTTTGCTCTTCAAATTGATATGGCATTGACTTATATTTCTAGGGTCCTTCACAATTCTTCCTTCAACCCATTTCTTGTGATTTTCCTCCATGCCATTGCAGCAACCAGCCTGGAAGATGTGCAACTACTAGACGAGGTCGTCGAAACCCTTCGGAAAGTTAGGGGAGCGTCGAGCAGCTCCGAACGGCTCTATCTAATCTGCGCTACCTTTGCGCGGATAGCGGGACGGATGGTGGAGGAACAAAGCTCTTGCGTGGGGCTATACGACCAGCAGACCGACTCGTTGCATCTTTAAGACGCCATGGACCAGATTCCGATTATCTGGCCCGAGTCACTGCAGGACTTTCCGGAGATGGACACGTCGGCTGATCAATTCTCCGACTGGGGCGTTCCCGACATGGCTGGAATTTTAACAAGTTGGGCCGAAGGACAGCCATCTGCCTTTGGTATGTATGGGACAAATATGAGAGGGGGCCAGCCGGAATAGAGTGGCATAATATGTCGGCAAATTTAAAAGGATTTGGCGAGGGAAATAGTCGGACTGCTGGAAGAGGAATAGTTCATTATCATCAGAATCATACATGTCCGGGGTGGTAGGTGCCCATCCCACAAGTAGGCGCTCGTGGGGGCAATCATCAGTGTGGAAATGCCCTGCAGGATTAAAATTTTAGATTCTCAGTCAATCTTTGTTAAAGGATCAAAATATCCTCTCCCACCAGGCTTGGTGCAAGGGACAGGGAAGGGCTGATGGTACAATCTTGGCTCAGCAAAGCTCTGAAATCGAAGTCTTTCGTTTTACTTGCCCAATTGTATGACCGCAGAGTGGGGCGACACAGTGCGCTAGTAGCTACTGGGAGTGTTGAGATGACATTGTGCAAAAGGGATCTCTGGCGAGGGCATATTGCCAACGTTTCACGAAACGAGGGCTACTGATCCAACAGCTCACTCAGCCACGCACAGCGCGCAAGTAATCAGTACATAGTTTCACGATGCTCGAGAGAAGTCTGCCGGGTAAACTTGAAGTGATAGTTTCTCATTGATTTGATTCCCCTTGACGCTCCAGTGCCAACTTCCATCGACGACGCCACAACAGTCCAGACCTATTTCTAAAACACAGTAATCATACCATCTGCTCCAACAGCTCATCTCCATAGCTCCTTACCATGCCACTGCCTCGACATGGTCTTCCTCTCAGTCACTAGCTACTGGACCTTTGCCGCCACACCGACATCTTTTTCCAGGGGGCCTGGGTTTGCAATAGCAGCCCCGATTAAGGAAAACATGTTGTTACAGCGGAGCAACATGCACTGGTATAGGGTCATACCCGTTACCAGAATCTCCTCTTGAGCATCCTGCGAGGTTGCTTTCGGCCCGATGAATTCAATGTTGACATATTTCTTCGCAGCGAACGTGTTCACGGAGAATTTTGCCACGGGCATCTGCTGTTCGTCAAGGCAGATAAAGTCCCAGGTCTTGAGCGCACAGTTGGCGGTCCACCTCATTGCTTCTTGGGTTCCGTCGTCGGAGAAGGCCAATGAAAGGTAGGTGTACTCAGTTGCGAGACGCTTGAGGGCTTTCAGTTGGCCTTTCCGGCCGTGGATTTCGTAGTTGGCGTTGATGGAAACGGCATGAATCGTGCCAGTCCCGATAATGCGTTCATCGGGGGCAGATCGGAATATAATGTGTGGGGACGACAGGGCCTTGAAGTCGATGATATAGGCAGGTTCAGAAGATCTACCCTGCTCGGTGACGAGACTTCGAGACTTCTTCCATGAGAAGTCGATGTTGAAAACGGGATTGGATTGTGCGTCGTCTTGCGATCGGGGTGGCTGAGATACTGACTCCATGGTGAATGTATGTGAATGTATGTAATTGTATTGTAGATGTGCGGTTGATGTTTGTATTTTCTGGCGATTATCTTGCTCGGGTCTGGATACAAAATGCCAGGTTTTCCTGCGTCTTTATAGACGACAATTGATGGTTCGATGACCATATGCCGTACGGCAAGGCGCAGCCGATCTGCTTCACTCCCCTGTCTCAAACTGATTTACACTAGCCTTTTCGGGTCCCATGTGCCGCTTGGTGATGGATGACCTGGACAAGCCCCACAATGAGCCCAGTGGCTGCATGATGGCATCTTTGAGGCAGTGCATTGGGCGTCGCTCCAGGAGGATTCCCACCTTGCTGTCTGACGAGAGACGTGCCGCTGTTGGCTGGTTGGAGCGGGCGTCGCAGCCAAGGATGACGCCGAGGAATCCTGTACGCAAAGCAGGGCGTTCCTCATCGACGTCAGGTGGAGATCCATTGCGGCCGGGATAGTAAGGATCGTCGGACGGATGTGATCGGTACCGGCACGAGCGATACGCTTTCGACTGGAGTACTGGAATTGGATGCTTTATACCAAGAGCGGCAACACCTCTACCAAGGCCAGTCCGTATATACAGTATATCATTCTTGAGGTGAGATCAACAGGCCATCCAGATCCATCCCAGTCGTGCCCACCCCTAGATATTTGCTCTCTCTAGGCACCCCTGGGACATGGTGTAATACTCGGCCTTGGCATTCGGGATTTGCTGTTGACCCTGTCGTAGATTGACGTGCTAAGTTTCCACCTACTAAATTCGGTGCGGGGGATAAAATGACCCAGACCGGGATAACTGAGAGCAGCGAGGAGAAGTAGAGCTGCTGAATGAAGGTGGGACACTGCAGGACAGACCACATGGCATACCAGATCCAATGAAATTATACAACCCTTTCTTCATTTATTTTCTTTGCCACAGAAGGTGTTTTATTGTGATAGACTTGAGCGTTTCCCACCTGGAACACGGAGTTGCCTCGTGCAGCGCATGTGTCTTATCCTGGACATGAGGTCTAGGGTAGGCGCGGAGCGTGTCCGCAGAAATAACTGAGGGTGTGCATGCGGCATTCCTGTGAATAGTAAGCTATACCAAATTACTGCTAGCTGGATGTCGTTTTGCTGCAATTTTAGAGCTGCAAAGGGAGTTGAGTATCATCACAGCGGTGATGTTCCGCCAGGTCAAGAATAGCACATTGAGGTACGGCGCAAGGATTGGAACGGTGATGCGTTACTTAACCCGCTCGTACATAATTATCCTGCTGACGCTGCTGTTATCAAGAGAGGGTGGATCCTGGACATGCAACCCTTTACGCATGCATGTACTACTAATATAGTTGCCAATAGAGAGAGGGCTCTTCAGCTGAATTTCAACCTACGAGAAGTTCTTAGTAGAGGCTTTATGCGAATATGACCGGAATCAACCTTTTCAATCTTGTGGGCTGTGCATCATTGCCCATTTAAATTCGGTGGCTACGGAAGTGCTATAAATCTAGTGCAGAACCACACCATCGAGGCAAATATGTGGACCCCCTTCCCCCTCACTGCAATTTTAGCGCTTCAAAGGGAGTTGGGGTGCGTTGTCAGCAGATCCATTTCGACTCTCTTACACGGCAATTTTAGTAGTGTACGGGTAGGTTACTGGAAGTGCTTATGCTAATCTAGGGACGTTGATTCGCTGAGCAAACTAACTGATCCCTCCTCGGAGCTCACAGGTTCCATATGTTTATCCCCTTTATTCTTTCAATCGCTTTAGTTACAATTTCTTGGAATAATAACACTGCCAGGTCATGCCGCTTATTTTAGTCGCTTCACAGAGGAGGATTGGGACTGGCTCCTATTTCTATATCATATGACTCCGATGATTTCAGGCTGAGTTGAGTCGTAAGTGCACCCGGCGTTCCTGTAAATAGTAAGCCTGGACCGGACTACTGCCTATGTCATATTCGCGTGCCTTTATTCTGCCCGTTACCCGGCATGAACGCCTAATGGTGGACCCTCTTATGACTTTCTCAGCCATATCGTCGATGCCCCCGAGTGCATTTCAGCCATTCTCAGCCAGGTGTGCAACATCCGGGTTGTCCTCCAGGCATTACAAGGCTTTCTTGACAAATTCATCTTGTGTCATCACGGCAAACGACCGTTATCCAGATAGAAAATATCGGCATTATTCTCACCCAGACGGTCTGGGTCTTTTCTGAGCTCGAGACGAATTTGCAACCCCTCACTACCTAAAGCTGGCTGCCGGGTTGGCGTCGGCTGAGTTGGATGAGACGCCAGCCTGCATCTCAACGACTCGTCAATCAACTACAAGAGTATGAGCCATCTCTGTCGCTGTTGCTTCGGGTAAATCAGTGGTAAGTAATAGTTATTATTTGTGATGATTTTCTAATCCAAGTTGTGTACCTAGTGACACATATGCCGAAGCAACGCAAAATGCGGCTCAGGAACCCATATTAAAGCAGCAAGTAGACGATGACGCGGATTGTCGGCACGGCTAGAAAACCTGTGACTTGCAACTGAAGATGATGAAAGTGATGCCTCGGGAGTGGATTCCACCATCACAAGGGGCGTTATGTCGACGGGTGCACCGACACTTCCGCCAACGAGCCAAGTCGATAAATCAGTACAGAATACAGATTCATCGGTTCAAAAGTTTTTGGAATTCGCTTTGGCTGGTACCCGAGTTTATGGCAAGGGCCAAGGCCGAGAGGCTGACACCACTAGTATAATCTCGACAAGCATATCTCGTACATTGTCCGGTCTCTCCGCTCAAACCCTCTCCCGACTATCGGCGTCCGGCGTTATCGACCCAAACTCGAACGATGCTGAACCAGAGAGATTTCCGTCACTTACCACTCTTTCAACTTTGGGTTTAGTTGCGAAACACGACAAAGCTCTCCCATACTTCCTGGGCACATTTGGACGACGACTGGCGGAACAAATACGGATTGGACATAAGGTATAACCCTGCACAACCTAAAGAGACAGCTGAGAGACATGACACAGGACGGTGCATCCTCGTTCATTTCGATGGGAACTATTAGAGAAGACATGGTATTTCTCTTCCGACTTCTGACTTGCGCGTCCTGACATTGTATAGCTCAATTGGCGAGGCAGCATTTTGGGACCTGTGAGCAGCGACTTTCCTACAATACGGCTCCGTGCTAACAAGTACGCCCCGTTGAATACCCTTACGCAAACAGTATATTCTTTCTGAGTATACAAATTCCTCAAGATTGCTAATTCCGGCCTCTTCATGCAAAGTTTACGACGCGCGTGTATCACCCTAACATAGACCACACCGGCGCCATCTCGCTCGATATTTTGGGTACTGAAGGGAGTTCGATATTGAATTTTGAACATGGTTCGAATGCCCCTTGTTAACTTATGAGTTGAAGCTGTTGCTAAGGCTGAGTTGGCAGTACTACTCTCGATATGCTCATTCCTCGATGACCCAAGTCCAGATAAACTTCTTGTTCTAGAGATAGCCTATAACTTCAAGACTGATAGAGCTCGGTTATAGCAACCGTTCGAGAATAGTCAAGGAATCATGCCATTTAGTGCTATAGGCCTCCGAAACACTGATGCCCAATGCTAAAACAAAGACTGTACCATGGCTAGTTTGGGATACGACGCTGTGGTTGGAGAAAGTAAGACAGTTTAAATTACTAGGTGGATATTAAATAGACATCTGAATTCCGCTTTCCCTATCCCAACTTTGCTGTTTCATCGTCATAGCTCTTAATATGTCGTTAATAGTCGAGAGTGACCGTGCATGACTCATTTCGGCGCAAAGATCAAAGCCAGCTGGTCAATCTCGTCGCCATCCTGGCCGAGGAAGCCAGCAATCTGCCAGCCAGTGGGCGCAGTGATAGTGACACAATCGCTGGTGGCAGTTCCAGCAGTCACAGTGTTTCCGGCGCTGGTCGTGGCCAAAATGTAGAAGACGCGAGTCTGCGAGCTCTTCTGTCCCTGGCACAGCTTGGCGCTGGTCCAGTACTCACTAGCACCCAGGGTCAAGCTCGAGGCGGTACCACCAGTGCCACCGTGGCTCAGGACGGTTCCATCCTTGAGAGTAATGCTCACGGAGTCCAGGCGCGAGCCGCCAGCAAAGGTCAGCTTCGTGGGCTTGGAAATGGTGGAGTAGGCAGAGAGCTTGGTCAGATCAGTGAACCAGTCGCCGTGGGGTCCGCCGATGTAGGCAGACTGGCGCAGCTTGGAGGACAGCGACCAGGTGAAGTTGACGCCGATGGGGTTGTGGTCGGAGAGAATGTTGCCATCAGGCTGCAAGAACTTGTTGCTCTCGTAGTTGAACGAGTCAGCGGTCAGGCTAATGATGGAGTTGCCGCGGTAGAAGAGCTTGTCGACAGTCTCGCAGTTGTTGGTGGTGCTGGGGTTGGAGCAGATGGTCTCCACGGTTGGCTCGACGCCAGAGCGGACCAGCTGGACCCATGCGTCCGTCAAGCCGTTCTGGGTCCTGAAGGTGGCGATGTTGTCCGCCGTGCGCGTGTAGCGGCTGTTGGTGTCGCCAAAGACGAGCACGGCGTTGCCCACGCTCCAGGTGTCGATGTAGTTGGCGACCTGCTTCACGTTGCTGGTTCGGGCAGCCTCGTCGCCGTCTTCAGTGCCGGCGTCGGTGTGCAGATTGTACGAGTCAATGTAGACGCCGTCGGCAATCTGGATGCGCATGAAGGTGAAGCCCTTGGGAGTCAGGCAATCGGCACCAGAGGCGTTGGAGCAGTCGTCCCACTTGACGCGGGAGAAGTTGATCCAGTCAAAGTTGGCCAGAGTGTTGAGACCAGAGCCAATGACGGCGCCGCCAGATGTAGCAGTGCGGTAGGCATGCGTATCCGTCTTGTAGATTGAGGCATGGTAGTTGAAGTCCTGTTACGCATGAGTATGTTGTTCAAGTGGATGTTGCAGCATATTTACCTCTTGCACATTGATGATATCATAGCCGTACTTGGCAAAGTAGGTGCCGATGAGCAGCGAGTTGGTCGTCTTGTCACCGGGGACATCATTGCCGTTCAGGATTGGCGGGAGACCTGCGACATTCATGCTCAGGACGGTCAAGTCGCCGCTGGTGGCAGCTGTGGCGCCTGCCACGAGGACGGCGGAGCAGATGGCGGTGCGCCAGTTGACCATGATGATATCTGAGGGACTGGTTCTTTACTTTGGCGATGAGAGAGCGTCCTTGAACATTTCCTGGAGGTTTATCCCCATCTATAAGCACTCCGCTGGCTGGCCATAGTGGTGGCATCAGGTGTCATAGCTGCTACGGTATACTATTAGCGAGATATATCCCGCGGCGGATCGGCTTCCTATTGCGGAGTGCCGCTCCGGGGTAACGGTGAGAGTTCCCCATGTCCCGAGGCCGTATTGGCGCGATGTCACGGCGCCGTCATTTTGTTCGGCACAGACTACTCGATTGGTTTACCGAGATTGGCGTCGGTCGATCTGGGAGTTTGCAATGCCAGGACAGGAAACACACACGTGGAGGACTAGGCCTGTCGAAAGCCGGATTGAATGCTGTATATGCTCCGTAGTTATCTTCTGCAAGAGTTAGCACGTGGGAATTGGTTGGAAGAACGGGATATGATATCGTATTTGCTCTTTTGGGTTCAGCACAGCCTATTTCCATTGGTGGAAACCCTGACAAGCGCTCCGAACGGGCGACTTCTAGCCTCGGCTTCATAACCAAGCGCAGAGGGGAACGCGCGGATCCCATCACGAGTTCACAAAAGAGACCATTACGGAAGGTTATATTACGACAAATATTATCCGATAGGGAGATGGTGTGGTTGCCAGCCTATACACCCGGCCTATTTGGTACAGAATTTAATTCCGATTTCCCCTGCATGCCCGTTCCCTCAATACCCCCACACCACATCAGCCCAACAACCCTTGTCCTATTTGTCGCACGGATATGTGACCTCATAAGGCTCCTATTCAAGCTTCTACCATAAGGTACTTTTAAGGTGGCCCTCTTCCGTTCACGGGCGAAATCCGACCCATAATAGATATGGTTTTTGCATACGAAAGGTAATATCCGCCTCGGCCCTTTTTTGTAGCGGAACATTTAGGCGAACAAAGTCCATGAACTCAATCACTTCCTCTTTTCCATAAACTTCGCGTTGAATTGCTCTTCCTGATCGGGCCAGGGGTGTGTGGTTTGCGCCAAGCGCTACCATTTTTGAAGTTGCCCCTACGGGCCCAATAGACAGACCATGTGTATGAAGCCTGCGCAGCATACTTTTCGCCAGTGCAGGCGCCTCACTACAGAGAACCGACTAGCACCGTGCTAGAAAAGACGGTAAAAATGATGTATGTGCTCTCCGTGATGGCCTCCTCTACGGCACTTGGCTTCGGACCCGAACTTGGCGAGCATCGCCGTAGTATCATGACAGCACCCTAAGATGCCAGTGGCGAACGTAATGTGTTAAACTTCATCGGCATGGATCTTTCAACCCTGATAATCCGGCAGGGCGGAGTTGGCGGTGTTGGCAATCATGTAGATGTCACGACTGATTGTGAGAATCTCCAGGACGGTCGTAGGTACTTAATCGCGGGGTCTTCATCAACTGGGTTTTGCTGGCAAGCTTGCCTGTCTTTGGATACACCTCATGAGGAGCTGACAGCGGGCTTATCTGAGTTATGTGCATCGTGGTGCCTGCCCAGTTCTAGCAGGTTTCTGCTCATTTCATACCTGGCCTGAGCTGCCGCTGGTGGTGACTAATCTAACTTCTGTCTGCTCCCTCAAGGTGATCAGGTTGCCGGCACAAGGCCAAAAAACACAGTTTTATTCACAGTTCAAGCATGTCCTACCCAATGTTTCTGAGATGATTGAATATCAAGCTTTTCAGCTTGAAAATGTTAAACCTGGGGGTATATAAGCTGCCGTTAGCCCAAGAAGCCGAGCCATGATTCTTTCCCTCCATTATATCACCTTTCCTACCAAGAAGTAACGATACCTTCTTCATTGACGAGACCCATGGTCGGTTCAGCTGACCTAGCGAGCCCTGCAGCCATCGAATACGCGTCCGGGGACAAAATCACAAGCAATCAACTTTATCTTCTCAGTCTCAACGCAAACACCCACTCACCAGTAGAACGAGGGCAATACTTTAAGAGCCCGGCCGAAGCCGAGGTCGTGGGCTGTAATAGAGACAGCCAGGCAACCTACAGCGCTGGGTTGATCCAGGTCAGGTTGCGAAGCCAGGCCAATTGGGCCTCGGCTTCAGCCGGGTTCTTGAAGTATTGTACTCGTTCTACTGGTGAGTGGGTGTTCATGTTGAGACCAAGGGATATAGTTGAATGCTTGGGATTTTATCTTCGGTTGTATATTCGATTGCTGCAGGGCTCGCTGGGCCAGCTGAGGCCGGAAATACATCGTCTTCACCCTCGCAATTTTTTTGTCTTCGCACTCGAGGAATAAGGTCACTCACGTCTTTGGTGGTCTCTATGTTCCACTCCGCATTGATTGACTCATATGGGAATATTGTATCACTTGCTGCTCATCGTGACGTCACTTCACTTGACAGGGTATCGACTATGGCTTTCTCTCACTAACCATATTTCTATACCTGCCCTACATTAGCATTAGGCTTATTCTTACAACATATTGCAATCCTCTTTTATCTTATCCACAGCAGTGTGCTAAATTAGAATTAAACGGATAATATTTTATTGACGGTCAAATTAGGATCCGTGAAGCTCAGTCGGGGGTAGTGACTGGATTTGATAAAGCACCGAAGTGCATGTTGTGTGTCGACATGTTTCCAGCACGCTGAGGAAAGGAGAGCACTAGTTATGCGGACAACTCCGATGTACTTTCTTAATAACCAACCAATATAACATAAAACTCTCAGAAGGCAGTATCTCTGAGACAGCTTACGTCAAAATGGCAACTATTGATGCTTTACACTATCTCCTGTGCTTATACCAGCTTAATAACATACCCAGAAATCGAGTCGTATTCTTCGCATGGTAGCCCAGGATTCGCTTCTGCCGACTTGAGAGCGTCGTACGTTGGGTCAAAAGCTTTGGTATCCTCGCGAACCGACGCAGCCACAAAAGCATGACCGCATCTCGTATACGTTCCCGGCTCCCCACTCACGGCCTGAACAAGGATGCCCCTAATCTCGGATGCGAGATTCCACTTGTCTTCGAGTGAGAGTGGTGTTTGCAGGTCGAACATCGGTACGAAGAAGAGCCGGTCGGCGCCGATTACATCTGCCGAGTCGACCCAGACATTCTTCGCATGATCCATCCCTTTGCCTTCCAGGTGAAAATCTTGCTCGCTTCCTTGTACTGTGACAGGATTGAGGCTGCAGCGCATGCGCAGGTACCCAACAATCTTTTCGCCGCGGGGCTCGTAAACTTCCCGACGCGTGCTGACTTCTGTGACGGAAGCAAGAGGGGTGATGTCGTATCCTTCATATGCGTCGACTTGTTGCGTGTCAACTGAGCCGTTGATGGACACCCAGGACCACGAAGGTGCAAGCTCATTCCGAGGGCTTTTGCCCTGCTGTAACGTGTTGACAAACCACGAGAGTTGTATTTCCATCCTGGGTCGCCACAGGCCCGCACAGTATTCGAGCCCTAGTTCGTTCTGTAGGTGTTCGGCGACACCGGAAATCGCGATCAGCTTGTCACCAATCTGGGTCAGGCCACAAGCCGAATAAGCGTTGACGATTCTTGCCCATTGACTTATGGCCTGGTCGGCCGAGTCGGGCGGTGTCAAGAAGTGGGAGCCTTGCTTGCATCCAACCCTCATTTGTGTCCTCGCGGAGGAAGGCCAAACGCTTGTTCCGCGGGGCAGCGATTCGCATGCTGTGAGTTCTGCACAATCCCAGATGACTTGATCAGATGTGAAATGAATGATTCGCGTCGAGAGTAGACGCTCTTGGGTCACCCAGGCACGCCGGTTGAGCTGTGCATCATCAATCTGCTGCGTGAAATAGTCCTCATCAATGAGGCGGAACCGGCCCTTCAAGGCCCCGTTATCGATATCCAGTATATCTGAGGTTAGCACAGCTGGATCTCTGTCAGTAAATAGCCCCCCAAAGCTATTTGCTGACCGAGTGGCCGCGATGTTGCAAAGCGCATGCTTGTAGACCTTGAGCATCGTTACTGCTTCACGTTGCCAATCCTCATCCGAGTCTTGGATGATGCACAAGGAGTCGATCCAAATATAGTTGATGTCAAGACACCTTGCAACTTCAATTGCGTCTTGGAATGTTTGCGGAAGTTGGTGGAAGGGAATGTCGTCCTTGAACTGAGAAAGTGTCTGCTTCTCCAGCTTCAGTATTTTGGCCCCTCCCCAGCAATGACTCAGGCTCGCGTATGGTCCGGAAAGTCCGCCTTGGATAGACTCGACAAGTTTCACGCTGTGTTGTTGGACGTGGATGAGTCGAGTAGGGTACCATGGCTGTGTACTGGACATAGCTGAAGTACATGTTGAGTGCTTTGCGCGGCATTCGTTCAGACAGCCTTTGAAGAATCCCAGAGCTGCCATGGAACCGGTGTTGGTGCTCGTAACCTTGTTTTCTTGTACTTTGTAGTTCAGCAGCAGTCTAGATTGGTAGAAAACAGAAAACTTCATACCTGCATCTGACACGTTCTCGAAATGCATGACCTGCACCCCAAGCTTCTTCCCCTCCGAGACTGCCCCATTCCACAAATAGGTGCCGCCGTTCTGCTTATCAGTCTGCGCAGCCAGGATGTATGAGATCTGCAAGGGTGCAGTTGCTGGCATTTCACGGGTGCGGTGTTTGATCAACTGCCGAAGGATCCCGCGACAGCCATAGCAGCGAGCCGCTTTCCCTTCCAGTCTAGAGAGAGTGATGTCGTATTCGAACTGCCCCTCCCAGCGATCCAGCTGCCACTGTTTCTGGACTAGTGTCACGGGTTGGTTGAACACGGCTTTGCACTCTGGACACAACATGTTGATCAACGATTTCAGATCTGGGAGCAGCGAACAAAATGGAAGAACAGGACATTTCAATGACTTTATCAACTTGTAAATTTGATTGAGTCTTACGTCAGCAAGCCACAGATATTCTCGCCAAGTGGTGCAAATCAAAATGAATGGCGCTGGATGTGCCACGTGCTACTCCGTAAGCTGGCGTTGGGTCCGGTGCGGCTGAGGGCAGCCATGGGCTTCGAGGGTCTTAGGCGCTGAATGATGACGTAGGCCACTGGAATAAGGGCGCGTAGCGCGTAAATAAGTCATACGCTTTATAAATAACTATCTCATCGCATCAGTGCAAATGAGCCCGGGTCACCACTGATGTCGGGACCACGAAAATAAATTAAAATGAGACTGTTCAAGTGAAAACCAAACTTCCTAACGGCTCGGGCTTATCAATTTCATTTCCCCCCTAAATCGCCAGACCCTGTTTGTGAGGCCGCCCCCAAGTCCTGATCTCGTCGGATATTATTGGTGGCCTCGTCTCGCAACACCATGCAGACGCAGCCCATCTGCGCCCTTCAGCCGCCTGAAATCAGATATCATGTGACCGATAGGATGAATGCGGAACAAATTCCCTCAGATTTCTGCTGTCGCTCCTCAGACCTGCTTTTTTCCCGCAGAAGCTCCGGGTCAAAAACCCATGATCCCATCCAGGCGGAGAAGCCTCATCCACTTCACCCGAATACGTCTTCCCCGACGTGGCCCGAACGAACAATTCTTAAATTGATTTTCAACATCATCCATCCTACTCTGATATCTAACAGTACTGCACCTACCAAGGGGCTGGGTTGAAGCGAAGCACAATGGATTCACCAGCCTCGTCGGCGCTGAGCAACAGGAGCGATCCACAGATTCCGCTTCACGTCAAGATCCGTTGCACAATTTCCGATGCCCCGCGAGACAAATCCCCCAAAGACGTATTCGTTGAATATGTTTGGCCGAAATTATCTGCCGACTATGGGTCAATGGTGCAGGAACTGGTCAAATATTGCAACGATCAACTCGGCGACAAAGGCATTCCTGCCAAGGTTGAGGGTAGAGCGAAGTCGAAAGATTCGATCCGAGACACCCTCGAGCGCCGGGAGCAGCACCGAATCGATCGCCGGGAAGGAAAATACAAAACCCTCAGAGAAATTTTGAAGGATATGCACGATCTTGCCGGCATCCGGGTCGTAGTTGACTACCCGTCAGATGTGGACAAAGCCAACCAATTCATCAAGGCCGCCTTTAAGGCGAAGAAGGAGCCGAACAAGTTTGCACGGGATCGCCCCATTGGAAAATTGTGGGAGACATGGTTTGGTGCCTATGAGAGCTTCAATCATCACGTCACTCTCAAACCCGACACCTTGGGTGTTTCTCGGACATTTTGCAAAGTCATGTTTGAAGTCCAAATCACGAGTCTTCCGGAAAGTCTTTACAACAGACTCGCACATCCTCTTCTGTACAAGGAGTCATTTGGGGCCATCTCTCGTAAGGATGAGATGATAATCGACATGTCGCATGGACTTGCACTTTGCTATTCCCTTTGTCAGTTATACATGCAGGACAAGTTTGAGGGCCCCTCTAGATCTGCGAACGAGATGGAAGGGATGCGCGATGCTGCGAGAAAAGCAATTCCCGCACCAGGAGTCGAGCAAGTAGCGAGAGACATGGATGCCTTGGTGGACTTGGCCAACCTTGCCTCCGAACCTGGCACAGACGATACTACTTCTTCCAACCTGGAGACGAGTGCATCTCTCGGCAAAACCATTCCAGTTGAGTCTCTCTTGAATGCACTATCAAAGCTTTCAGAAGAGCCTGGTTCGAACAAACATCTTTGGGCAAGCCTCAACGACGAGATAAAGAATTGGGGCTTAGGCTTCAAGGCTGTAGAATCAGCAATCCAGGTGCAGACTCAGGTTTTACGCCAGACTGCGCACGACAAAGAAGACCTCAATTGCCTGAAGGATCTACACATCATCAATCCGGAAACCCACAAGAAGCAAATAGAGAACACGAAAGGCGGCCTACTGAAGGACTCTTATCGCTGGATCCTCCAACACAGCGACTTTCGGAGATTCAGGAATGACCCAGAAAGCCGATTGCTTTGGATCAAAGGCGACCCGGGCAAGGGGAAGACGATGCTTCTTTGCGGCATCATTGACGAACTAAAGAAAGAGCCTTCACTAGTGGTGTCTTATTTCTTTTGCCAAGCCACCGAAGACCAGGCCAGAAACGCGACGTCGGTGATCCGAGGCCTCATCTGGCTCCTCTGTACCACCCATCCAACATTGACCTCCTACGTCAGAAAGAGGTATGATGTTGAGGGCAGAGAGCTCTTTGATGACTCGTGTGCGTTGGTGTCTTTGGAAGGCATACTTACGGATATACTCCAAGACTCGTACTTGCAGGATGCAATGTTTGTTGTCGACGCTCTAGATGAGTGCTCAGACAAGAATAGAGTTGAGCTCGTTGACCTTCTTGTCAAGTTGTCCAGCTCCTCTCGCGCTAAATGGATTGTGTCTAGCCGTAATTGGCCGACAATCGAGGAACAGCTGCGAGATGCCGAGAAGATCAGGGTGCACCTTGAAGTGAATCAAGACTCCATAGCCGGAGCGGTGAAAACTTTTGTTCACTACAAGGTGGACCAACTTGCTCATAAAAAGGGATACAAATCAGAGACAAAGCAGGCTGTCCTTGAAAGCTTACTTCTGAAGGCCAACGATACATTTCTTTGGGTAGCCTTGGTTTGCAAAGAGTTGGCGCGTCCTCAAGTCAAATCTCGGCACACTCTTTCAAAGCTAGACTCCGTACCAGCAGGGCTCGACGATCTATATGAGCGCATGCTTGGCCAAATCCTCAAGTCGGAGGATGCAGACCTTTGCACGCAAATACTTGCCACTTCTTGCATCGCATACCGTCCAGTTTCGCTGGACGAATTGCGGGTTCTGGTATTAGAAACACAGGATTTGAGCCGTGAGGACTTGGAAGAAGTCATCGGCGAGTGCGGCTCATTTCTAACTATTCAAGACGACATCGTCTACTTTGTGCATCAATCCGCTCAAACTTTTCTGATGGAAAAAGGATGCGATGCAATCTTCCCCTCAGGAATCAGGAATCAGAACCATGTTATGTTCCGACGGTCTTTGGACGCATTGAGATCTCTGGAGCGCGACATGTATCGATTGCAAGCGCCGGGTGTCCTCATTGACGAGATCTCACGGCCCGAGCCTGATCCATTGTCTCCTCTCTGCTACTCTTCTCTTTACTGGGTTGACCATCTTGAACAGTCCAAGCAAAATATCTCATCGTCTGATTGTGGGGAGATTGAGGAATTTATGAGAGAGAAGTTCCTGTACTGGCTAGAGGCTCTTGGCTTGCAGAGGAAGACGCCAGAAGGAGCTGGGGCAATAGGAAAGCTAAGAGATATTATGGTAAGTGTCCAGATGTTTTAGCTTGCCAATGATAAGTCTAACAATTCAGCAGCAGAACACGGCAGACGCAGAACTGAACAGTATCATCGAAGACGCGCGACGATTTGTTTTTTCTCATAGGGCCATTATTGAGATTGCACCTCTTCAAGTTTATGCATCAGGGCTGATATTCAGCCCCACCGACAGTCTGGTTAGGAATATGTTTAAGAACGAGGAACCGGACTGGCTGAAATTGAAGCCCAGGATGCAGAGAAATTGGGACACGTGCATCCAGACACTGGAAAGCCGATCTCTTATCTCGTCGGTGGCCATTTCGCGTGATGGCCAGCGCCTTGCTTCAGGTACGGAAAGCGGAGTCGAAATCTGGAATGTAGCGTCAAGCCATTGCATCCGATCGTTTGAGATTGACTTTGTGTGTGGAGTCGATTTTTCAGTGGATGGCCAACATCTTGCGGTGGGCTTAAAAAGTGGGGACATAGGCCTCTGGGATGTGGATTCAGGCGTGCATGTGCAAACGTTGCATGGTCATAACACGACGGTGAACGATGTTGCCTTCTCCCCAGATGGAAAGCTGCTGGCGTCAGCCTCCGACGACGAAACAGTCAAGATGTGGGACTTCAAAAAGGGCGAATGTATCAGAACGATGCATGGCCCTGAGGGTGGTGTTACATCATTGTCATTCTCGGCGGATGGTCGGCAGTTGGCATCGGGTGGGTCGGATGGTACTGTCAGAGTTTGGGAATCTGCCACTGGCAAGTGCATCTGGACTCTTGACGGCCACAGCGATTTCGTTGGGCCAGTTTCCTTTTTATCAGGCGACTCCCTGGCCTCTGGCTCGTACGACAGAACAGTCAAGATTTGGGACGTGACGACGGGCATCTGCATCCGCACCTTGCAAGGCCACGGTACATTAGTCATGTCGGTTGTCTTTCTGGGAAAAGGTCTCAGTTTTGCATCGGCCTCATATGGTGGTATGATCGATATTTGGGATGATACAGGAGCCTGCGTCCAGACCCTTGACCATCATAGCAGGAGTGGAAGATGGTCCCTGGCGTTTTCTGCGAACAATCAGTTGCTTGCTTCAGCTTCTGGCAACACAACCAAAATCTGGGATATGGCAGCACATTCGGCAGAGCGCCCCTTCGAGCATCACGTCGCTGACTACACAGAAGTCGCAATTTCGCCGAATGGCAAGTGGGTTGCGTCAGTTTCAGAAAACAAAACAGTGAAGCTCTGGAACGCATTCAACGGGACATGTGTCCATACGTTGGAGCATTGCCATGAAGGAGATGTTCCATTGGTTTTCTCACCGGACAGCCAGCATTTTCTGTCCGTGACAACTTCGCACCACTTCTTGTATCCCACAGTCAAACTTTGGGGCACAGCCGAAGGCCGCTGCGTCGAGACATTTGAGGGTATCATGCATGAGGCCTTCTTCCCGGACAGCAAGCGACTCGCATTGGCTGAGCACACATCAGTACATCTGTGGGACATTGATACACGGGTTTCCATCCAGAAAATTGAAATTCAAACGGAATTCATCACCGTCTCGCCCGATGGCACCTATATCGGATCAAGTTCAGGCGCCAAGGTTGAGGTCTGGGACATCTTAAGAGGACATCGCCTGCAAAATTTCCAGACTAATCACCATGTATTATTAGTGGCCATGTCAAGAGACCCGAGATGGATTGTCGCCCGGACAGAAGAGAACGTCTTGGTGTGGGATATCCACACAGGCACACTCCTTCACAGGCTTCCGTCCGTGGATAGTTCGCCTACCATGGCGCATATGACCATCTCTCCAAATAGCAGATGGATCGCAATTCGCAACTGGACTTCCATCGAAATCTGGGATTTGAATGCACCGCTCCTTGCGCAGAGCATTGAGCTGAGCATTGAGTCTAACCATCTTCATTTCGATGCAACTCATAACTCCCAACTCAGTACTAGAGTTGGCGTTCTAGACTTGGACAAGATTCTTGCAACAGATGTGGAGCAGAATAATACGACTTGGGAACCCAAATACCACGGCTGTGGGTTTAGTAGAGATGGAGCGTGGATTCTTAGAGGCAGCCAAAGGATGCTTTGGTTGCCCGAAGACTATCGGTCCTATCGATCAATGGCGTCGGCGTCGACTGTTGTGATCAGAACTGATACCAGAGGTTTGCTTTTTATGCAATTTGGGGTGGAAAGTTCGAACTTGGTCTAAATAATGTGTTATTTGATGATGAGTCTGGTAGTTTGATCCTAGACAAAACTCGTTTCCAAAATGAAGCCATCGCAACCCCACATGCCATTGACTTGGGAACTGATTCTTCCGCATTCTGTTTAGTGTTTGTCCATTTCTTGACACTCAAGTCTCAAAAAATTGAAGATTCATCACTTGAGAATGCTTCGAAGAACCGCAAGACACGGCTCGCATCTTCATCTCCAAAGCTGAATGTTTCGCAATCCCCTGTCTCATTCTCATCTATCCTTGCTGTATAATTTCCATCGTGCCACGCCTGAGATCTGCGCTGCGAAGTAGCGAGAAGAGGATCGTGGGAGTGTATCCCCAACGTGCGCTCTCTGTTCTCCACCAACTGCTTCTCAGTCGGAAAGTGGAACGAGGTGCTCTGGTGAGGGTAGTGTCTAGCATCATCAAGGAAGACCCATGCTCGTTGTCTGTAGATACGATACACCATCCGGCCATCTTCACGGCGTAGTCGGGAGAACAGCTCTCGGAGCAAGCCGGGGGGTTGTTTCCAGCTCTTGCGAGTAGGTCGTCGAATTTTAATTGTAGCAGGTGGTCCGCGAACAGAAAACCTGCTCGGATAGCGTTTATGAAAGGCGCAAGGCCACTGCTTGAGATGGACGGAGCAACCGGCCTCATCTCGTGGAAGCCCGAGTATAAACGTGATGAGGTCGAACCCGAGACGGGCCAAAGCGCGGGTAGTAAAGTTTGGGTTGCTCTGTTCTAGACACAAGTCGTCGTAATAAGAATCCGGACAGAAAAGGACATTATCAGGAAATAACAGTTCGCTCTCCGAAACAGTTTCAAACGATTGAGTAAATGGCACTTTGGGTACATTTGGGAGCCAAGAGTTGGCATGATGTGCGAAGATGGCTCCGTATAGATTCTGAATGTAATAACGCACACATCGAACTCCCTCATACTCCCAAATTAGAAACTTGAAGTGCTCGCGTAGGCGCAGGGGTTTGTCTAGTTTGTCAAATGATCCTTGTCGTGGGTGGTAAACCTTGCACATGAACTCGTATCTCAAAAACGCTCGGAGTAGCCGACGTCTCTCCTGGTCACTCAGATCATCCAATTTCAAGGTTTCAAGGCCAATTGATTTGTTTCGGAATGTAGATTGACCCCGCCTTGGTGAGAGATCTGGAAGGGCGAGATAGGCGCGAGGTGGGTAAATGGCGGTTGCTTTTGTGATATAGTCTTCCATGTACACTGCTAGCGAGTATATAGCCCATCGAGACTTTTGAGCATGTTCATATCATGCTCCTCGAAAGGATTTGGCAATTGTGCTGAACCCCACAATTTCATATGACGAGATATACCGCTGAAGTCCGTATCGGTAGGGTGCATCAAAGGAAATAAAACGATTGCCATGGCATCTTGCAATGAATCATCATCAAACTCGTGCCGAAGAAGCGCCAATCGAATTTGCTTCTTTGACGTTTGATATTGTGCAAACATCGTCGGTGATGCGCGAATGAGTGGAGCGATTTTTGAGGTGGTCCTGAGGCAAAGGAATATTTCCAAGCGCAGCTCTGGTGGGAGGGAAGAGAAGATATCCATGGTGGGGCTAGCTCTGATTGAGCTATGGAGTATCGTGCGCTTGGTAGTATTTCGGAGAGATTTAGAGAAGATGGAGGTCATGGGGGAAACGTACCTGGACATGGTATTTAAATATGAAGAATTGCACCGTCAGGGAAATGGTTCATCTCAACCTTGATGGCATATGGGAAGTCATAAGGGTAAAGATGGGTTTGCAAAACTTTAATTCCTTTGTCGCCTGCAAGGTTCACTATGACAACAGACAGATTGACTGGGCACACCCCGTGAGATGAGACCTTTCTGTTTCCTTGACCTTAGTCCAGCGGGATGCTGATTTACAGACTTGCGGCCTTATCCGCCCAGCTCTTTGTTGTGGATTGAGGCACCGACGATAGTTCCGCCAGGCCTGTGAGCCCAATTTCTTGAAATGTGGGCTTGGAACTTATCTATTATGCTGAAAATTATACTGAAGAATATTCGAATGCGGATGCGGATGTGGATGTGGATGCTGAAACCTCGGGTTGCGTCGGTAAGTGGTTTTGGATCGCACTGGTGAAATTCTATTCAACTGAAGTACTCGCTGAAAGGTTCGGCATAGGTCTATCAATGGAGCTGTCTAATCACCGGTTGCATTCTTAGATACAGCCTTGTGCTTCGCAAATGATGTATTTCTCATTTGCTGTGGCGTGAATAATCTCAGCAATACAATCTACACCATGTCCAGAGCCTAAACGCCTTCGTCCACTAAGCACAAAATTTCCCTCGGTGCTTTGAACGAAGGTAAGCCATGGGATGAGACCATTGCTGCCAATCGTGGCATCTCCCAGCATATCATGTCCCATGCAATTTGGTTTCGCTCCCATCCTACCACCATAGACTCCAGAATATCAGCCACTTGCTGACTGTCCCAAATCCCCTCTCTTCTCCTGACAGACCGCAAAACGCGGATACATCTCCTCTGAATATCAATGTCTTGGCATGAAGTGCAGATGACAGCCATGGAGGGGACCAAATTTGCGTCAAAGACAAAGATTGGGGTCGTGTCGAAAACCTTGCATTGGACCAGTTGTTCGGCTTTCTGCAATATCGCATCGCATCGTTCAGGTCGAATGGTTTCTTCAAATGAATCGAGCTCTAAAAAGGCTGCCCAGAATTCTTGTTCCATGGATAGAATCATGACTTGATGCTGATCCTGCTTTGGAAGAGCTTTCATATCAACTTGGCCCTTGAAAAGATCGAAACGCTGACTCCACATCTTGAAAAGCTGAGGTATGGATTCTGTGCAGCCTTCTTTGCTTGACCAACTATTATCCGAGCTTCTGCGTAATGATTGATCTGTTTTCCACCCTATCCCGGCGGTGTTGTCTGTGATCTGCCGTACCGGAAGATATGCCCTTGACGTCCATTCAACATCAATGTGGAAGAGTGAGTTTGCCGCCGCCGCCGCGGATTCGAACGGTATGATTGGGCCCGGTGCTTCCAATCCAGTATTGACGTAATGATACAATTTTGGAATAACGTTAAATCCAACGTAAGAGGTAATGTCTTGCCCCAGTTTAGAAAACATAGCAACAATGTTGTCGAAGAACCTGGTCTTCTCTTGTAGGTCTTGTCGCAGAGTGAGACCTGTATCGTCATATGATAACTCTTGGAGTGAGGTAAGAAGTGCGCAGCCCGATTGCAAGTGACGGAGTGCCTCAACATATCGACCCAGTAGAGTTTCAATGCAGATAAAGATAATACAACATGTGAGAATAGCCTCAGTGTTTAGGTTGGATAGTTGTGAATATGCTTTGATGTGATGGATCGCCTGGTTATACTGCTCAATAGAAACGCGTTCCAGGTCCCGAATAGCCAGGGCTCCTGCTGACGATCCTATAGCTTGAGACTTGAAACGTTTGTGGACACCTCCAAGGGCGCAAATCGCATACTTGATAGGCTCCACAGCATGAGCGAGGGGAAGAACGTGGAAGTACCAGAAATCAGTAGGAGTCGATGCCGTCTCAAGATCTTGCATAGTGCAGTTTCGAAAATGGTAGAACAAATCGCTCTCTGTCGGTAGTAGAGAGATGTCGCCATTCAATTCAGGGGCCGAAGAAATCAGCGGCCAGGGTGGTTCCTTACGCCGGATTGTAAGAATTTTGCTTTCTTGGGCCGGTAGACTATGCTTCTTGGCTCTTAGCTTGCGAGCGATGAGTTCGTAGCCATCGCACGTGTAGCCATCCTTGCCGCATCGCTTGCAGGACGGTTTGCCTTCATCGCATTTGAGATGGCGGGTTCTATTCCACAAAATGAGTAATGACACAGAGATTTTCGGAGTCACGGTTACGAACTTGCTATCAATACAGAGTGAGCGGATTTGTCCTAACCAATGCACGCCAGGACAGGAGCTTGACGTACCATGTCTTGCTGCCAGTTCTGACGCGAGGAGCCTTCGCTCGAGTCCATTTAATCGGATTGGCATCCGTAGTCGACATTGTTAAACGCCTTCAATAGCTGGGGCGGGAGAGCTGCCCATCGACGTGTTGGATTCGAGAACAGTAAGCAATTGGCCAAATGAAGCATTCATCTCCAGAAACACGCACGCACATCCCCGGTAGATGCATATTGGTTAAGTTATACGCTCAAGCCTGCCCCTTGGTTGAGGCTGTGCTCTGCGAGCGTGGGTACCTATGTCCACTATTTTGCGCTCGTCGATTCAATCTAGTGTTTCCGATGGTGCCAAGAGGCTTTTATTTATTCTCGTCACTTCCTGTGTATGGATGGTCCTCAGAAACAATGTCAAAATATTGACATCATAAACTACAGATAGTGGCATTGTGTTGTCGCGGGGGATTCGGATCATCGGTCCTCTCCCGGCTAGTTTCAAATACCCTGTTCTCTCACTCGAACATCATAACATGGCACTTTGTCGCAATAGTAAGTCATCATTCAAAATACGAAACGAGGACTACCTATGAAATCCGTGTCAGGAAACCAGGGCCCGGCCAGCAACTTTAGCTTCAGCATTCCACACCGGATCCTTAATTTGACAGGTATCCTCATTCGCAATTGACCAACTCACACCGGTGTTACAGATCTGATTCAGCGGGAAAACGTCCGGCGACACCACTTGCTCCCATCAACGTGGGGTGTAATCAGCCACTGGGGTCATGCCGACCTTGGCATTGCTGGGCAGGGAGTAGAAACACTTCGTAGACTCAATGTCAGACTGCTGCAACTCAGGTAGCTCGTCACGGTAGTTCATGACGGAAAGCTCGTCTCGGCGGCCCAGCTGGACGGCGCCGAATCCTTCGGGAGCAATTCCGCGATCCGGAATCCCGTCAACGGCGAATTCATGTCTCAGACCCAGAACGTGGCCAAGCTCATGAGTGAAGATCTGCCACATGTTGTCCTTGTACGGCTGCTGGAACGCCGTGGTGTAGACGTACAGGTAGTTCAGGTCGTTCGCGTTGGGGAAGAATGCAGAGGCCAAAACGCCTCCCTTGGCACCACCATGGCATAGGACAAACGTTGCGTCCTTGGCCAGCGGAACCCACTCAAAAGTGACACCGACGTTGGCTTTGTTCCACTGTTCGGCTGCCGTGGCAAGGTGCAGGGCGGCAAGGTCGGCGTCTTCTTGACTCTTGAATCCTTGTCGCCAGGCCGCCCACTTCACGACGGAGCCAGGGTCCCATCGGGGGCATTCTTTGTCGAGGCCGACAAAGATATCGACAGGACCATTGCGGAGGTTGACGGGAGCATCCGTCTGAGTGATGCAAGTCGGCACCTCGTTAAGAGTGACCTTGGTAGGCTTGGCGTTGGGGAACTCAGTGGGCTCGACTGTCTCAAGGGCGTCCTCCCCGAGTGTCTGAGCGACAGCGTCGAGGATGATCTCTTTGGTGGAAGGTCCGGTAGAGCTCATGGTGGCGCTGGGATTGAAGGGTGTTCCGCACCACTGGATGGGTAGTTGATCCACGGTTTAAGATTGTCAAAGAAGGCAGATTGTTGTTGTTTTCCAAGGCTGGAAGCTTGTATGGATTGAGTGAGGAGTGAAGATGATGGTGAATCGAGGTGAGCAGGCGGGGCTTTATAGACATATCTCCACGAATACTTGTCATAGGGGAGATGAGAAGTTAGTCCTCCAGTCAACGGCTGCCCTACTTTCAACCGCATTCAATAGATTCGTCTCGGCGTGTAGAGCTGAACTGCGTGGCTGAATACGGGCACGTCATTACGTTGATCACGCTGCACGCCGAGGGCCGAGAACACAAGCCACGGTCATTTGGTCCCACAGAGGAGCAGTGTCCGCACCGTTAGGTCTAGAACATGTCACAATTCACCACAACGTCGTCACACCGCAGTTGTGATATCAAAGATAATTGGTAGCTGAAATGTTCCGTCTGGTGCCCGGCTGGTGCCCGGTAAGCGTTCGTGCAGGTAGGTGACCGGTGAGAATATGATTCGTCGCACTTTTGGTCTCGACAGTTGTACCATATGGCAGCACGTGAAATGCGGTAAGCTGATAATCGGTCATGGGCATACCATGATTGGTGAAGATGCAATGAGCTTCAAGACTAGTTAGCTGTATGTGTTTTCTCGGTATGTACACTCTGCTCAATGAAACGTAAAAAGATGAGACGTGGTAGCCAGGTGTACATGTGCCTCAGCAGAAACAGTCCAGAGGTGCGGGGAAATGTAACGACGGTGTGAGAAGAAGCAACGTGAAGGACTTTGCCTCCCAGCCTGGTCTGCATGTGGTAGAGATAGCGGACGTCTGAGACATGCTGCCTGATAGCTCCATCAGCTGAAATTTAGTCTCCCCCGATGGCGCTATTGTATGCGTGTCCGAATATGCTTATGCTTATTCGTACCTCGTAGCGTGCATGTATGTCTCCCTTCAGAAGCCCGTAAGCAGCCACGATCAGCAGATGATTGGTCTCGACCTGCCATTTATGCGCATTGGCCGCCAAGTCACGGAGCTCAGGTTGTCTAATGCACCCTCTCTGTGAATCAATTGGTGGCCGAGACTTGGCAGCACTTTCTAGCAGGTGAGAGAGGGAACGCGTCATTGAGGGGAAGTCCAGTTCTGGAGCATTCATTCTCACCGTCATTTGAGCTGATGTATACTTCATGCTGCCAAGATTATTGCTTCGTTTCACTTCGTTTCACTTCGTATTGCGCACCGATAGTCAAGCTCGGCGTTGAGAGTCTCTGGTTAACGAAATAACAGCTTACCCTATTCTAGTACCACCCGATACTCGTCCACCTACGAACGACTAACTGTACTGTAGTACTCGACATTCTGTTGGGGAATCATGAATTTGCCGTATGGATGGCATGTGGGCAATTGGGATGGAGACTGGTGTGATGGTGGTGTCGAACTAGAGGTCGGAATGCAGGATCTATTTTTCCAGGTTCAACTCGTACACGTATATCCAAACGCCCTTTCACATGGTACATAGCAATTATCAAATCCGAGGGATTAGCATGAATTAGGACCACGTAGTATCCAGTACCGAACACTCAGCGACCGGTATCTGTTACAACCTCTGTGCATGCCCGCAAAATGGGAAGGATATCTCTCGCACTAACATGGTTTTTGCTTTTTCCGAGAAGGGGGCAGCCTCACGAGACTACGAATATGAGAATTGAAAAGCAAGGCATCAAGAGGCGTCGGCCTAGCTGCTGACTAGATGTCAAGTGCCAATCGTGACTTGTGTTACTTTTGGGCCCCGCAACTGGGATGCTCCAGGCCTTTTTGCATTGGAGACAGGCGTCACGTACTGGAGGTCACCATAAAAAGTGGCACTTCTGGCGGCAGCGTAATTAACGTCAGGACTCTGGGGCGACAGCAGACTCCAACGCTTTGTTAACCAAGCCAGTGATGAAGTATTAGGCAGTAGACAGGGCTAAAATGTGAGTTCCAAATTAAAACAAAGACCAAAAAATAAAAAAATGAAATGCGACCACGCCAGGAGTCGAACCTATGGCAATTGTTAGTTGGGCAGATATGATTGGTGTTACGTAGAACTAACCTGGAATCTCTAGAGAATTGGTGACATCGGTGAACCGAAATCTAGCGCCTTAGCCATTAGGCCACGCGGCCGATAAGATACAGGGAGCACAACTGGAGTAGATAGAGCCGGTGCGTCCAGGCGAGAAACACGCAGGCTCTGTTTAGACGTATAGAATATCAATTACTCAATCGTTGGTACTTTATTAGAATGCCTTCAAGCCGGCTACGTGGGCCTACTACAACTGCAAACATATCTCAACATCAGTTTAATGCTAATCTTTCGACTCATGCACAACCTTGATTGCAGTGGTCAAGTTCCCACCGAGGCTAAAGAAACTGTCCCTCAGTCCAATTGCAGTTGACTCGACCTCCAAAACCGAGGCCCATTTTCTATACAGCTGTAGCTCTTTGTCTGACGTTGGTTCCTGCTTCGATCCTTATTTGACTGTCCGGATGCCTGCCAGCTGCTTTATGGATAACGACGCGCCGATTCCGCGCAGCTTTAATCTGTCCATCTTCCGTGGGTGTTATTGGCAATTGTTGCATAAAGAACAAAATCGTATGCATCATATGGCTTGGTACCTGCTGGCCATCTTTCTTGGGTATTCGTAGTGATCGGGAATATCTTAGCACTGATAGGCTCCGAATCGTCATTTTTCGTTGTCGTACCTACAGTATAAGCCATCATGATGAAAGGCGGCAGATCTGGGCATCCAACCACACCTTGTGATGAAATCTGCTCATACGCAACCGGCACGCAGTTGTATGTTTCAACTGTACTCTATAGGGTGACCGTGGAATTGAGGTCTCTAAATATCCGGCCTCTATCGAATACAACGCAGAGGCCATATTTCAAACATTAGATGGATCCAAGACGCGGCACACTGTGAAGCCACCGAGGATTGCTGGGATAGTCAAGACACAGGAACTCAAGGCGCTCTCCATCTTGGCCGCGACGCTCGCCACGAAAGCCACGACTGATTTGCCCCTTGAAGAACTCGTACCCATCAAACCTCACCCCGCCAGGTGGGTTATGTTACGACTTCCGGGATCCCGCCTACGAATCCCAGTAAATCAGCCTCTTATCATGGTTCGACTGCCGATACCGGGAATTAGAATGGGTTTAGCGAGTCCGGCATAACCTGTTCTGGTCTAGCCGCCGTAACATCATGTGGTCGAGGACCCAGCGGACCAGGGAGGTGCATTCCTTTCCGGAAACGTTCGTGGGGGTTCATCGATTGAAGTTTTCCATATTTCCACTTCTTGCCCTTTGTTAGGCATCGCAATCTCGTCTCCCCTTCACTGGTGACGGCAGTAGCTTCATCACGATGTCCAGGCATCAGGACCTGAGTGGGTCTCGGCTCCGGAGGTATGTTCTCCTCCTTGACGTCATACTTACTTCTCCGTGACGGAGCACTCGGCTGATGGTAATTCTGAAGATGGACGAGTCCAACGGCGTGGTGGCGATACCTCGAGATGGACACCGAGTCCTTGCTCATGATGATGAAGGGATCACTCGCCCCTACGATTGTCATTGCGATGTCAGTAGCATCAAATGCAATTAGCCTATTGAGGCTGGTCCCTAACTATTCTCAGTTCTCAGAGCCACGCTATCTCTGATGTCACCACGACTACCGGTTACTTGGCTGCTCTAATTGCCGTCTCTGCACAATGCCTTCAACCACGCGCCAAATTCATCAAAGTCATGTTCTTTTGCCTGCTCTCCTTGTGCGTCACGGCATCGATTACCTGTTTGGCCATTTATTCAGCCGTCAAGGCGCGCCATCCTAGCAACAATGCAACCCCCGATCAATATGACAGCAGCGCATCGGCCGTGGCTGCAATCTGGCTATTTGTAATGATCTGGTCAGTCTTTTAGTCGGTCACGGAAACCTGCGCTGACAGACCCCATTAGGGTCGGCAATGCCCTGCGAGCCTGGCGTATGGCCGAGCTCCAGGATCCAATAGTCACATCATCTATCTTTGCGTTGGTGGCCCTTACCCGGGCTGGCAACTGGACCACTGTTGACGAGGGTCTCGATTTCGTCGTCCGTCTTATCAAGACGTTCCTCATCGGATTTGCAATTCCCACTGGAGTCTCACTATTGATTCTTCCCAGGACGTGCCGCCAGGGCGTCTGCAAAGACATCCGCAATTTCGTCCACGAGACAAATGCGGTTCTCCATGCACTAACCGAGTTCGTTAACACGGCATCAAGAACAAGTTTCCTTACTCGTCAAAAAACTCACATAGTCTCGGAAGATGATGTGTCGTCACAGGATGACAACGAGTTGCCGTCGGAGGTCAGATTTGCCAAAGCCCGAAGTCGCTTGACCAAAGCTTCAGATACTCTAAACACGCTTGATGCAAAGATCCAAGCCGGCTTGAAGTACTCCAGGAACGAGGTGGCTTGGGGCAAGCTTTCCGCTGCTGACTTGGATGAGATTTCGATGCTTCTGAGAGGCGTCTTGCTCCCTTTGTCTGGCATGTCCCTTCTTCCGGATATAGTCAACAGTTTTACAGAAGCAGAGCCACGGGTACATCCAACAGACGACGGGCTAACCATTGAGGGCCAAGGGCCCATTGATCATGGCATCATTGACGCCTTGTCGGAATGCCTCGGGGACACACAAACCCTGGTCAGCACCGGTCTACAATATTTCTTGCTCCAATTGGAGCTTGCGGGGACTGGAACCAAGAAACCATCCGACTCTGAAGCCTGCACCGAGGAATCGATGCCGAGGGAGCTAGATCCGTCATCTTCAGATTTTGTCAGTGCATTTGGACTTAAGATCCACGAAATGTCCGTGGCAAAGCAAAATCTTCGCGCCGATAAATTCCTTGTTCAGACGTCTACTCCTCCTTCTCAACATGCAAGCGATGACGGCACGTCAGAAACCACCCAGCGCATTGACAGGGACATGATCATTCAGCAAGATTTCCTGCTGGTGCTGTACTTGTTCAGCCTGCAGACTATGGTTCTCGATGCAACCCTCAACCTCATTCGATTTGCCAAGAGAAAGACGGACGACAATACAATGAAGCAATCGCGTCTCATCATCCCTGCAGGCCTCCATCCCAAGCGGTCTCATATTGCGTCTTCAACTACAAAAGAAGCTCCGGCACAGCCCAACGAACGACGAGACACAGCGAGGGAAGTCCAAGGACTTGAAGTCGTCGACTTGGTGCATTTGAAACCAGCCAACTTTCTGGAGCGAGGCAGCGACTGGTTTCGCTCCGTTTCGCACCTCATCGGCTCAGATCTTAGTATGTTTGGCCTCCGAGTCGCTGCCGCATCGCTCAGTATTGGCATTGTGGCATTTCTGCGCCAATCACACGACTTTTTCATCCATCAACGAGGTGTCTGGGCCATGATTGTCGTTGTCATCGGCATGAGTCCTACCAGTGGCCAGTCATTCTTTGGATTTTTCGCTCGCATCTTGGCCACGGCTGCGTCTGTCGCCTTGAGTCTTGCCGCATGGTATATCGTTGTCGGTAAGACTGCTGGTGTCATAATCTTTCTTTACCTGGCCAATGTCATAGAAGTAAGTAGTCTTGAGCCAGACTTTGGGTGTGTTCTTGGACATTTGCTTACTCTGCTTAGTTTTACACCTACGTGAAGAAACCTCACCTGTTTGGCCCTTCTATTATTGCCATTGTCACACTAAACATCATCATCGCGTATGAACTTCAGGTGACTTTAAATCTCAACACAATGTCATTGATTCTCTCCTTACTCTTTTCAGGTCAAAGCAATCGGCTCCGATGTCGCCGAGTCAAACGGACAGCCATATTACCCGATTTACCTCTTTGGCCCCTACAAACTAGCAGCCGTCGCAGTGGGATGTGCCGTTTCTTTCTTCTGGACCATATTTCCATATCCCATTACGGCAAAGTCCAATGTACCGCGTCTTGCTGGCGGGAGTCTCTTTAATCTTGCTAGATTTTACAGTGCCATGCATACCGCGGTAGATCGATGGATTCACCAAGATCAAGATCAACAAGGCCCGCGGGTCCTGGGCCAGGAAGATGACCGCTTGCATGGCGTGCTTCGGGACTTGTACAAGCAGGAGCTTTTGGCGTTGAATGGACTGCGCATGCATAACCATTTCGCAACATACGAGCCGCCCATCGGAGGCAAGTTCCCAAGCGCGATCTACGCGAAATTGACGGCGGGCATGCAACGCATCTTGACCATCATGTCGCTGATGGCGCATATTGCCCAAACCATGCCAGCACCATCTTTTCAACAATTGGAAGATGCTACGGAGCCCTCAGATTTGCCATCGAGTCAATTAGCAGTGGCTTGGGCTTCAACTGGCTTCCAGTTCCAATCCACGACGTCGTTGTTCTGCCACCTCGCCTCATCTCTCACACACGCCAAGCCGTTGCCGCCCTTTCTGACCGCGTCAGAATCATTTCCGCTAGTGAGGCATCTCCACAAGATCAATTCCGAAATGCTTCAGACGCAAAACTCCTACCAGCCGGCGTATACTGCGCTGATATCCCTTGAGCTTCTACGGACGGCATTGAGCCTCGAGCTACAAAAGCAATTAGAGTGAGTTTAATGCATCCAGTAGAAGATGGACCGTGCTAACATTTGTGATTGCAGTGAGATTCGAGTTTTAGTTGGGGAAATTATGTTCCATGTTTAAGACTTAGAGAAAAGATTGTTGCTCAGAGATGGTGCACCATCCGAGACAAGGCAGATTAAAAGATAGCACAGCCGACCCCACCAAATGATTTGCCAAGGAATATTCCCATTTCGTGGCTGCAAGGAGCTCCAATAATACAACGCCACCTTGTTCGCTAACAACCAACAGATTGTACTACGTCTACGGTATTTGCCCAGGCAATCCACAGACCCGCTCTGGAAAATCAATACTCTTCTCTGTCTAGCCTTATTCTGCCCATGGCGTACATGTAGCCAGCTGCAACTTCAGGGTGACCTGATGGTGGCGGTCGATATGGGTCTGTGAGTAAGATGGAAATCGTTCATTCTTCAGTCCTAGCCGCTTCCTGGAATTTTCACTTTTCTGAGAGTGACAGTATAATTGTCTGAAGCCGCAAGGTGCTCATCGTCCCCATAGTTATCTGTCCTCGTTGTCTTGCCACAGAGTGTTTATTAACCCGACCTTGATCTTCGTTACACCAGGCCTGTTCAATCTACGCCATGCGTTCCAACATGCTATTATCTCTGGCCCTCGGCCTTCTCGCAGCCGACTCTGTGTTGGGAGGTCTTTGCAAGCTTCAAACATCAAGTCAGTCCAAGCAGTCCTGCACTATATGCATTGTATGATGGCCTACATACTAATCGAGATATATTCAGGCTCAACTCTTGTTTTTACAAAACCGGGATTCCCAGCTCCTGATCCCCCTACACCAACGATTGGTCCGACTACAACATCTACAACTTCGATCGCCTCGACTACAACTTCTGAGACAGCGGTTTCGTCATCCTCGGCCGTGCGGCCCCCACCAGTTGACCCAGGGTTCACCCCTTTCGCCAACTTCATGATCGTGGCTGGCGGCGGTCCCGACAGTCCCACGGCAGGCTCGGTGCTCCAGTCCAACGGACAAAATACTCGCTCCGTGATGTTCCACCCTGTCGAAGCAGGTCTGGTCCCGATTACCCTTACTATCGAGGCTGGTACTGGGCACCTCATCCAATCAAACGGCATGTACCTCTGTGCTCGCTATTCGTTCCGGCCCAACTATCCTAGCATGCTTATAAACTGCGCTACCGAAGGTGTTTGGACGACATACCGTATTCTTTCATTACCTGTGAGCAGACGGCCGATCGCAAGCTTGTGTGCAGTGTGCCGGCTGTCTCCTGCACACAATACTATTCCGAGGATGAGCTCGTCACGTCCTGTCTACATACCACTGGCACATTTGATCAGTTCTATACAAGCTTCAACTCTTTGTGGGGGTATTTTGTATATCTGGGCTCGGGCAGCTATAGTGAGTATCCAGGAGTTGTTGCCTTGGACTTGAAAGTAGAAGGTATATAGAGAATTGCCCATTGGGAATCATATACATCTGGAAGATGGTCCAGGACTTGGAATGATAGATGATAGAACCAATATGTGAATGATGTATAAGCCTAAGGTCTTTATTTTGGCGCGGGCTTTTGCTTTTCTTCTCCCCTTACAGTACTCCGCACATGTTACTAGAACATTACCGGACTATCGCTGGCTACCGACAACGGTTTTCAGGCCATAGAGGGACTGGGTATTATTAATTGACTGTCCCCCGAAAATTGGTGGCCCAGTCCTCTTCTGCCCATATTGCACCTGATTTTGCCAGGCAGAAGAAATAAGCAAATAGTTGTGCCCTGTGGCAGCTGAATGCCTTCTGGATACGAACGCCACCTTGACGCTAGACAATCAATAGTCTGGTCTCAGTCGACTGGTTTGTGTCATTAGTGCGCTTTTGGACATGGCGTTAGGAGCGGTAATGCAGCTTGAAATTACATCCGGTACGGCTGGTGGCTCTGTTGCCAACAACGCACAAACACTCTGCCAACAAAGCCCGATGGTTGGTGAGTAAGTACAGGTCGACGCGAAGTGGGACAGTCTTGAAGTTGCCACACCCTGAAGTAAGCTTAACAATTAGTAGCTGAGATGATAATAGCAATCGATTAATTACTCCGCTTCCAGTCTAATCACCCGTGGTAAGACTTATGTCCCCTTCGTTATCAAGTGTTTAACTACTAGCATCAGTGATTCTGCACCCCCAATTCTACTTGATACCTACGAGGCCCTGGCCTCCTCACACCTTCACTCGCACTACCGTCCTTGGAAGCTAAAGAGGCTCAGATTACCTTTGGTCACTGTGTTCTGAGATCTCAATGCCATTTATGCCTCCCGTTCCCCGCAAGTTCTGCATTTCGCCTTTCTGCTCCAACTCCGACCCGCCTTCTTGAGGAAACCCTGCTACCATTCTCTGCAAATACTTAGGTAGCGGGTCCTTGCCGCTCCTATCCTGAGGTGCAATCACCTTGTCGTGCAGATAGATGTTCTGCGAGACTCGGAGGAACGTCGAAAATTGGCTGGTGTACGCAGCCTGGGACGTTATCACCACAGCTGACCCTGCCAAGACACTAACGGTGGAAATAAAGATGGCGATTCCGTAAGTGATCCAGAGGGTGCTTGGTGAATACGCGTAAACGCTCTGAGAAGTCCATTTATGGACGTCAACTTCTGGTGGTGCGTATGGAGACGAGATGTTGGGACTATCACTCAAATTAGTATTCTACTGTTGAATCTCAGCCGACGCGGACAGCCTATGCTCACTTCAAAGAAGCTTGATTCATCAAGCTGAGGGTGGCGTTATGAAACATCTCTTCCATCAAGTCCGTCACGGACCGTGTTGTAGTCTCTTGCTGGTACACACTTTTCCCATCCCAGTCCACGTTACCGAAGTTTGAGTTCTCCGATCCGAGTGCCTGGGAGATATTTGCCATCTCCTTGGCGTGGATTAAAGGCGTCATGTCCATATTCGTTCGCATATTCAGCTGGGTTGAAACCGTGTCTCCAACACTTGAGTCCACGATTGTGACATTTCCCACGAACATGGATGAGAATGCGTCCATTACCGATTGATAGGCGAAATTCTCGACGGCCGACTGATTCAGTGCAATCTGGGTCAAGTTTGGGTCATAGGTCAAACTTGATGTTGCCACAAAGGAGCTGTATCCGGACAAATAATCCACACTATTCAAGGGATCCGAGGTGTTGAGCGTTATCTCCTGGACTCCATTTGGATAGCTGAATTTGGTGTTGTATGAAACATTTTGCAGTGCAATCTGCCACACATATGTCGTCTCTTTCATGTAGTCGACAATGCCCTCGGTAGTGATGTTGTGATGTGGATCTGGAGGCGAATCCTTTGGAAGAACCATAACATAAAGCGCAAGCGGCTCGCCGCCGGCTATCGTTGAGCGAGGAGTCCATGAGTCGTTTCCAGAGAAGGTGTACGGTAAGCTGCTATTCACCCCCGTCCCAGAAGGGAGCCAGGAGAGATATGTCATCCATGTGCCAAGTGCCCCATAATTCCACGCCTCGGCATACTGTGTGAAGATGCGAGTTCTGAGTGATCCATCGCTGTCGTTGGTGAGAGCTGTGCATTTCAAAGCCGGGCCGTGGAAGTCCAGATTCCACGAGGAATTCACCGAGGGGGCAGGGATTGACAGGACCGCATTTGAGATCAGAGAGCCCTGGACAGCCTTCTTTACGGAGAATTGGGGCTTTTCGTATGCCAAGTCGGTCGACTGCCATTCGGTCCTGTCCAAGGCTCTATAAATATCCGTATAAGTCCAGGAAACCGACACAAAGTTCATGCTTGTAAAGTCAGCCTGGGACACGCGAGTGCTTTCCGTCGTGTTCAGCCACGCCGTCTTGATAGTGAGCGCGGAGGGTGTGATGAGCGGTGCAAGCTGGAGCACCCTATTTTGCGTTAGTACCATGGAGCAGACAGAAATCCTTAAATTGAGAATATTCACCAGAACAAGAGGAGCAGAAACGCCGGAAAAGGCATGTGCCACCACATTCGAGCGTTGAGAGCGCTCATCCAGTCATCTCTGGACGAAAACAGAGAGTCTATCAGACCAATCTCCGCAGGGCGGCTTTTTATTGCTCTCCAGCTGATTTGATCATGCGCAGCTGCAATGGCAACCGCCAGGAAGGCTTTGGTGCAAAAGGCCAGAGCGTTACCAATTGCAATATTGACCTTTTGTTTGGACACTCCGTGCCAGACGTCCAATGATGAATCCGGAGGTGGCTTTCCATCCAGGCCATTGTAGAATAAATGCTGCCCTAGAGCGCATAGTATACCTGCGCCTAGGCTCAGAAACATGAAGAGGATTTTCTTCCCAAAGGACCAAGGGCGGCGCATCTCCGAGTTTTCCATGGCTGCGCTGGTTGACAGAGCATTTAGCTTCGAGGATAAAATGCACTGTAGTCAACAATAAGATCCACCTTACTGCGATGGCATGGGGGGCTTCTGTTTCTTTGGAATTCGATACCATGCGTTGCGTAGAATCACTTCGGGTGGCCAAGATGATTCTGTTTTCCAGGTCTCCAAAGACACTTCAAATGACGCCGAAGCACTCCGTAGGTATGCTTTAAAACGAAGATTTATCTCGCGAAATTGTCTACTTATGGGCTGACATTTCCAATGTGGATATCTCCAGGGCCCCTTGAGCAGAGTCAGCACTAACCCGCCGTTTTCCCGCGCAGAGTGAATTATTCTGTAGTTCTCAATTGACTTGGAGCACTGCCATGGTTCTTCACATGCCCATTACGGTTCTATAATTACGCGGTAAAATGAGCTATATTTCCCCGCAGTCACTTTTTAATTCTTTAGGGAAGTGACGACGCTATTTGAGGTTCAAAGTTAGGATTTCTGGTCCCGCGTTGTCTTGACCGCTCTGTGGATTCGAGGATGGAGAAGGATTGAAACCTGGTTCTGTTCTCAGCTCGGATTGGCCAATTAACGAGTCTGTGGTCCGCAGGAGTTCGGAGATGCCCACAGGCATATGTCCATAAATCAGGTCAGGCAACATCACCGGAAAAAAGAAAGCATGATTCTATGGGGCCAGAATGATTCATATTGTGCAACGGACTATCCATTTTCACAGTCATGGCCATTTTACGTATATCAAACCAATTATGGCTGGCCTTGGATAAAATCGCGACAGGGTCTTAAAAATGGTAGGCACAGAAGCGGCCTCAACTTACACAAAAGCCTTCTTATTAATAAAGAGTGCTTCTTTCAGCTTATTGGGTTACTTTGTCCCTAATTATGCTTGTTCAAAAACGTTCACCGCCATATTAATTAGTCCCATAATACGGATTGAATAATGTTGTAATTCCGGAATCGACTATACCAGCATATCAACTGAAGGCATACTGCATGTCTGGTAGAGTATTACTATAGGTATCCCGCCAGATTATGAGGAAGAAGAAGATACAATGAAAAGAAACAGAGTGGACAAGGCAAGCTGAACGACACTTTGCTATAGCTCAATGACCACTTCCGAGACCTGACTCAACGAAGAGAAGATTGTTCGCAGGTAAATCAATGATATTAGATCGTACTAAAAGGACGCACACGTATTATCTCGAAGCACTTCAAAGCGATAGTTAACTGCTACCTCCACCTCCACCTCCACCTTCAGATCAACACCTAACTGCCACCTCCTCCTCCACATCCACCTCCGCCTCCTCCACACCCTCCTCCTCCTCCACATCCTCCACCACCTCCCCCATCTCCACCACCACAGCCACCAGCGGAGCATCCGCCAGGGCTTCCACAAGTTCCAGCTGCGACGCCGCCGCCGCAGCTTCCGGCTGCACAGGCGCCTCCGCTGGTGGACGCGTAGCCAGGGTAGCCGTAATACATGCCGGGCGTGAAGTACATCGGGTACATCCACGGTCCGTACACTAAACCCGCAGGTGATTAGTTGATGAATAGTCACAGAAGAGCGTAGACACTCGGACTCACTGTAGTAGCTGTACCCCCAATGGTCGTAGTATTGCTGCCTGGGAGGTAGCTTACGCCCCTTCTTCTCAGCGCGCTTGCGAGCCTTCTCGTACTGGTCCTCCAGTCGACGCTGGTGGATTTCTTGCATCCGTTTGCGCACCAGTGCTTCGGGCCCTGGAATGCTCGAGCCAGGGTCCACGGCGTTGTGCGAGGATATATGGGCCGAATTGTCAGGCGGACAGAAACTGGCGTTGCCTGACTTGTAGAACTTATCGTCAACTGCAAATATGTCAGTCAAGTACTGTCACTGTGTAAATCCTTGGGAATTTGGGACTTACTCTTCTCGTTGGTGGACATGCCGAGAACCTTGCCAATGGACGAGATGTGCGACGTTCGCACTGATTCGCAATACCAGCACGTGCATTCAGAATACACTTCACCGTATTTCTCCTGATAAGTCTTGCTCGTCCACTCGAATCCTCGCTTCAGGTTATCCTCGTCGACCTTGTCGTCGTGGCGGATGAACTTCTTCGTCGCCGCCTTGGTGTAAGCGTAGTAGGCCGACGGGGAAAGCTGGTGCGTGTGCCAGGCCAAGTCGACGTCAAGAGTAGGCACGGCGATTCCCCTTGGATTCTCAGCCATGATAGTAACGAAGCGCTGGTACTTGATGCAGAGCCGGTCCATCGTCTCACGCGCGGCGGGCGAGTGCAGCCAGTCGATCTTGTACATCTTCTCTGAGAAGATGCCCTGGCGCATGGTTGCGCCACACAGATCCAGCGCGAACGGGCTGAAGTTTTCCCAATACCGGCTCATCATCTTACGCACGCACAAGCGTGTGATGGGGGCAACCTTCATGGGCCGCATCGAGCGGGAGGCGGGAGAGCCTTGGTCAACAACGCGCAAGGCGCTCTGCTTGCCAATGACGTCTTCGACCATCTTGCGCACCGTGTCAATTGTCGGCGGCTGGGCTGGGTTTGGGTTCTTGAGCAGATCCTGGATCTCGATCCGAAGCACGAGTTTGATCATGCGATTCGGAAAGGTTTGAGGGTTCAACTGGTCCTTCAACCTCGGCTGGAATGGCTCCGGCTCTCCGCTGATGGGATCGAGCACAGTGCCAGGCATGGGCAAGTTCTTGATCAAGAGGTCCCGAGCATCGTTACAGAACTTTGCGACACTGAGAAGTTCCCTGTTGATGCGCGTTCCGCAGCTGGAGCAGGCTATGTCGAGCTGTCCATCGCCATATCCAGATCCGATCAGACCAGGGTCGTCGGTTGTTTTCGGATTCTCGTCCAGGTTGCACGTCGTCCATGGAATGCTGACGAGGGTGCTGCAGACAGGGCAAGTGAGTGACTTGACGAGGGGGTCCTCTGCGTTTTCCCATGAGCGGCCTGTCGATGCAACCCAGTGGGCTTTGTGGTCGTCGGACACGTTGTAGTTGAAGCTGCCGTCGATGGCGGCATTGACCAGTTGCCATGGCATTCCGTTACCCCAGAGGTCACGGAGTCCAGCGCGTAGACAGTCTTCCAGGAAATTGTAAGGGTTCAGCATGTGAGCGTGGTAGACCATCAAGACATCTTGAGTCCAGTTAGCGGAGAACATGGCAGGGATGATTGAAGAGCTTACCAAGCGGTGGCAGTGATCTCTGAGCCCAGTACTGGGTATCATGGAAGCTGGGGAATTTTGCGTACGCAGCGGAATCAGGGTCATCAATCTCATGCTCATTCAAGCCAGATCCCTCGGCGAGCGAACTCCACCAGGCTTCATATCGGTCAACAGCACGCGCGACGAAGAGAGCCCAGCGCTTTTCGCGGATCTGGCTGAGCAGCAGGTGCTTATCGGTGGGAACCTCTTGCTTCGAGTCGATTGGAACCTCTCGCTTGGAGTCGATTGGAACGGGTTCATGGACTTTTCCCTCCTTGGTCACAGCCTTGCCCCCCTCAACGCGAGTATCCCATAGCCCCCACAAGCCATCAGTGTAGCCGATGTCTTCCTTCAGCGTCTGGAAGGCAAACAGCAGCCGGAGATGGGCGAGGCAGGTGTTAGATTCTGGTTGCTTCGGGGTTTGCGCGAGGTTGAGCGTTCCAAAGAATGCCTTTTCGCTGGGCGGCGCCTGTTCTGCGAGAGACGCCCCCGCCTCAGCGTCCTGATAAGAAGGAGGGGCAGCCATTTCGGAGGGTGCCGAGAGTGAGATTGGCCTGGGCTTGGCTGAGTTGTCGTGAGTGTTGAATGCCTCTCAGACACAGATAGATGATGGCCGTATCAAGATGAGACTCAGAGGGTCAAGATGAGAAGATGAATGCCAAGATGAATGCCAAGAGAAGTGCCAAGACGTTGTCCGAAGCTAACAAAACGGACGAATGCTCGTCTCGTCGACGTCACAATGGTGGTGGGCTCGCACGGAAAAGCAGCCGAGAAATGACGCCTTTAAGCACATTTCTGTCTTGGCACTGCGCCACTGGGGCTGAGTCGGCGGAGCAGTGATTTCCTCGGCCGATTCCCTGTTGAGTGAGCGCGGGGGAAGCTAATCGCCCGATCTTGGTGATCGTGGCTGTGAGATGGGGACACAGGCTAAATGAATCGCCATCAATTGGCCGGTTGAGCGTTGATATTGGATTCATGGTCAGTCAACCTCATCATGTTGCCCGATCTTCTCTTCCATCCAATACACGTCCCACGAGGTCTTTTCCTGCATTATCTAGATGCAATGCAACAGCCCAGCCACCGCCGTTGTCGTAAACGGACCATCCCATCTACGTGATAACTCGCTTCTATCAACCACTCTCCATCCATCTACCCGACCAAATCGCACCCGCCTGATATTCCTACCTTCCATTTAGAGAAGTTGGGCGCAGCAACCGCCTCACTTTACCCATTGTTAGGCAGACTCGATTGCTTTGAGGGGGCAGTGTCGGGCGTCGTGCCGCACAGCCGCTTTTCAGTTAGACAATCGAGTGCTAGACAGTTTTGAGTCTCCATTCGGTTAAATTTCTTTAGCTCACTCAATATCATCACATGAATCAAAGTCATACGATAGTTGCGGATATTTGGTCCGAAATTGGCACTGCCCCAAGTATAGGGTGAGCCAGAAACTCGGAGACCAAGGTTGACCGGGCATTAATCTTTGTCATACAGACTCAGATTTGCATCACGTTCTCTAGTTGATACAAATAATCTCCATATAGATTCAGAACGCTCAGAGTAGCAAGATGGAGTCTTCAGGTCGAAATGTCTGGACGCAGCCGCGAGGTTTGGGGTGCTATTAGATCCAGCACTGCCCCAAAGACCCAGACTTTGTTGCTTCGCCTCACAGAAATGTGATGTCGCTTCGAATCACCCAGTACAGGAAGCTTAATATGCCAGACATAACACCATCATGGCTCCTGACTGTCCCCTGAAGAAATACTCCATCAAAATCCGTAGCTATTCAAGGAGCAAGCTCTACCCATTGTTACTGGAATGACCAATGCGGTGCCATGTGTAGCCCGAGACAGTCAATAAAATGACCAATCGGCTGACGAAGCAATGCAATGGCATATTTAACCAATGGAAAATGGATCTGTGTTTTTATTGCAACTCGCAAAACTCATGAGCCCGAGGGGGTCAGTCAGAGATGCCTGAGCGTTAGTCACGGCCAGGAGAAAGCCAAGCGTGACGATATAAGCGAAAATGGAGACTGAAAATCGAATTGCCATAGACAAAGCTAGCTGAGGTTCCCTAGACGCGGACTCAAGTCGAAGTAGTGGGTAATGCGAATGTTCCAACTTCCTTGCACCAACAATCATCAAGGTTCCCTACACTTCAGATGCACATATGCACACTGAATATTTACATGTTTTAAACATGCTCAATCAACAATTGGAATATTGGCGTCATTCGAAACGGATGGAGTCACCGAAGCGCAAGCCTCTGACTTTGGCATAAGCCCGCTTCCACCCTTGGATCGTAGAGCAGGGGATTTTGAAGTGAAGCTCAGCATCCCTTATTGAAGGCGGACTTGTCTCACCACGGCGCGTAATCCGATGATGAATTAACCACATGAGAATCTCGTCTTTCTTCTTCTTTGTGTATGAGCGTTGAGGGCGTACAATCGGTTTTGACGGCCTAGCTTTGCGATCTTTGAGTGGTTTTGGTTTGGGGCCACGTTTCTTTCGCTCTGGGAGAGGTGTCCATGATGGAACAGTAGTATTAACCTCATTAGAGGGCGGCATTTTGTCGAAAGGCGACTTAAAAAGTGTGTCAATTCATCGGAGTATCGAGGAATAAAGAAGGTGATGAATATTCGCATTTCAAATTGCCTTCCCCGCAGATTGGGAGTGCACGCTAATCGCCTGAGGAATAGCTCCGCGCTACAGTAGAAGGCCAAGAGTTTTAGTCTCAGTCTGAGATCAATCACTTGGCGAACTGAAAAGCTTGGCCACGGCTCGCGCAGAAGTAGCATTTGATACGGTGGGTGTAGGTTTATATATCGCTACCTAGGTAATACAGGGACCATCACCATCTTATACATGGCCATCTGTCGGATTTTTGCAAGAAAAGTATTCTCATAACTTAGCCGAGAGGAACATCTCACAGCCAGTGCGATTACTGAGCGGTCAGAAACGGCAGAACCCGTTCAATCCACGTGCCTTGCGCTTTGGATTGTCAGATTGCTTCACGATTCGTGCTTATCTGTTTCTTCAACATCGCATCTCCGAAAAGTCATGTCGGTATCCCATGCGAGCTAAACTTGCACTTTCTATCAAGTTACTGTCGAAACATATTTTACAATGACTATATTCTCACCCATCCCCGCTTACGCTCTGGGCGCAGCCTGCTTTGGTCGCGGCGTTATGGGAGTCCTCTCACCCAGAGAGGAATACGGTCATGTCGGCTTGCCACTTGAATCACACATTTGTACTTCTCCCCCGGCCACCGCTGATGGTGGCTCTACCAGTGGCTTCGTGTCGCCGCTCATGTACTTCAAGGGCATCCGTGAGATTTCCTACGGCTTGACGATGATGGCCTTGCAGCGCCAAGGCAACGAGGATGCCCTCACAACTGTCGCGGCGGTCCTGACGCTTGTGAGGTTCGGCGACGGGCTGGTTGTTTGGCTGTATGGAGGAGAGAAGTTGCGATTCAGAGCGTGGGGCCATTGGATCACGAGTGCCGGATTTCTCGGGTGGGTGATGTGGAGGTGGAGGTGAGGTTATTTCACCGTCTTGATGTTTTAAGGATTAGAACCGGTATATCGGACCATTAGCTGTTCTGCGATTATATAGAGATGCGGTACTTTTTAAGAGCGAAATTGACTGAATCGTGCCATCCAGTGAATGGCTTTATTCAATCCCTATGCGTTTCTATATCAAATAGTGGTAATTGCAGCCTCTAACACCCGAATCTCACGACTCAATCTCCGGTCAGACAATAAGTAATATACGCACACTCTTGTTGAGGGTATGTAAGATGAATGACTTTTGCGGCTGTAAAGAAACATAAGAGCAACTTAGAAGCCGTTTATAGATCTATTGGTACGATCTAAGAGGTCTTCATTATGTGCCGTGTCAATTACTGTAGGCGGTATTTGTGTTTAAAGAGAGAAAAAAAAAGGATGTGTAATATATGCGTTCGTGTCTGAATATCCTCTAACCCTTCGCAACTCGTAACTGAGGTATGGGTAGATCTTTTGGTGCAACAACCAGAGCCTACCTCTTCTTCTATATAATACTAGACACTTATTGAATGCCATCCACATCTCCAATGCGAGCCGTAGTAGCGAGCAGAAAATCAGTTCTTGATCAAGTATCAGTATAAATATTTCTACCGGCCTCTTCAAAAAGCTATCAGGAGGTTGTGCTGGAACCTTGATCAAACATCGTCGCAACCAGAAATCATCTCGGAGTAGTGCTTCGAGTCTATGTTCTACAGGGCCGTATCGAGCGGGCCCAAAACATGTAAGGCCATAGTGCTTTAATGATTATCGACCGAGTATAGAAACTCTCCGTGTTCTCAACACTGAGTGCGGGTATATGACCAATGTTGCTCTATTACGTTGAGAATTCCCCTGACTGGGCAGGATATTTCCAGAAGTACCCCGGGGGAAATTATCAGGGGATGGTCGACTAAGCCCGACTTCCATCACTCAGAATGTTGGAGATGACCTGCCGCAGTCGAGTAATGAGATCGTGAGAATGGTTGTGTGGTAGCTGGTGACCAAAGCCATGAAAATTGTCCGACTGTACACACGATGAAGGCCGCAAATGTTTCTTTTGGACACTTGATCGGGATAGCACAGTCTCGCAACAATGGCTTTCATTTTAAGCTGACCGCCTTAGAAAAATCACATGGACTGCAAACGCTCTTGGCGGTGAACATGGATAAGAGTTGGTACCACTGTGATTGATGTATCGCGTAACTCTACGATACGACGAATACAACGATATCAAAATATTCTTTTCTTTACAGATCCGCAATTGTAGAATGTGAACCTGGTTTTCTTCTGAAGGAAGAGGAACAAACAATTGCAAATTTATTTTTCTTGCCACTGCTGAACTGAGATCAAGTTTGAGACTGTTTACTATTTTGAGACATTATTCTAAAGATCCAAGACCACCATGACGCTGGTCATCAGCTATATTCTTGAACGTCAGGAAGAGATCTCGAGAGCTTTGCTGAAGGCTACAAGCTTGGAATCTCAGGCAACCACACACACGTATGGAAAATAGGCCTAGAACGATGACGGCTAATTAACTATACAACTAGACATTGCGTAAACGTTAATAGCAGATTTCTGTGCTTTCTCCAACTACAATGCCTAGTATCCCATGTGACGCCAAGACTTCCCATTCCATTTTCTTTCAATTTTGCCCAATATGATCAAATAGATCAACACGATGCAGTCATTGCAAATGACGGTGGCGCACATATAGTTCCACACCTAGTACCCGGAAGATGCCGTAACTCATACAGTAAGGCATTCCATTTCGTCGGGTAACGATATAATCAAGCTTCAATAGTTTTAGTTTTAGTTTCTGCATCGCATCCTGCACTGCAATGACCCTCCACCGCAATGAAGTCATCTTGAGCGCTGATAGTTGCTTTGCAGATTGCCCAAGCTAGTGGCCAGGTGTGGCTGCGCCAGTCAGTCCCTATCAACCTGTCCCTCTCAACGGGCGCCTTCGACATCAGTTGCGGGCAAAGAGATGCCACCGACGAAGCCTTTGATAACGACATTTGCAGAGATCCAATGGATGCAACTCGGCCAAGATAGTGAGAACACCACCAGCGACAGCGTCACACCGAGGCGAATGCAAGAACAAGCTGGCGATGCAGCAGCGATCTACGGCAGATGATTATCAGCGCATCAGCCCTGCCAGGTCAGGCCCGGCAACTGAGTGGGTACGGCGTAAAACGGGACATCTCGGCGAGCCAGTCACACGCAGTCTTTGATGCCCGACGTGATTCCGTGCCATTTCGGTCGCCGGAGGATATCTCGCAGATCCGGGGCCCGCCGTGGGATAACTACCGTCTCCACGCCCCTCGAGGCAATGCTAGTCCTAGAGCAAGAATGGCGTGAAGACGGCGGGGCGTTACGATAGGATCCACTAACAGGGCGACAACTGATGCGGCCGCGTGTGATACGAGAACGTGTCTCAGGTCTCAGGTCTCAGGTACAATGGAGGAGGAGCGGAGAGACGCAACCCTCTCGATACTACCATGTCCCTGAAAATGCACCTGAAAATGCACCTCAAAATGCAAAATACGAGCCTCCATTTGCCGTTGGCCCCAAGCCGGGACCCGGACTTGCAGCTATCGACTGACGCTCATCATACGTTTCTCGCCAGTTTTCTCGCCGAGAGGATTGCTACGCTAGCAGATTAACGTTGCGCCCAGAGATCAACACAAGCTGACCAGCTGCAGCCTTAGCTGACGAGGGCCCACAGCTCACCGTTGTGGCTCTTGTTGCCCCATCTTGGGTACGACGGGGAAACACGGCATTTCACTCCAGGATCGACCTGGCACAGCGGCCTGGCCGGCGTGAGCGAGGTCCACCAGCTTATTCCCCCGCACGGCAATGTCGATCCAGATAACTCAGTTTGATTGACTATTTCTCCGGTCAAATGAAACAAGTCCAAGCAGCTGTTCACCTTATCGGCGTGGGTGAAGATGAAGCCAACTAAGGCACATCTCCCGGCCTATGATGCGCAATGACATTGGCTCGGCTAAGTGGATGACGCCGATCCCAATCTGACAGCCTCAAGGCCTCACTCGACGTTCCTGGCCCTTCTCCTCGACTGCCGCCTGCCGTCAGCCGCAGCTGTGATTCTCACTCGCCACCCAGATGGCCGAGTATCCGCCCAGCGCTGACCGGGAGCAGCTAAATCGCTTCCGATGCGGGACAGTGGAGAGCGCCAGGAACTTGAGCTGCGCAGGGTGAGAGCGAGCGACGGATAGAATCCACTATGGAGCAGCTTCGTATTTGCGCTGCGAGGCCGGGCCCACGGGGAGGTGGTGGTATACGCATCCGCATCATCGTCATCCAGAGGGTGTTGTCGCGACTGTCGCTCGGCCAGCGGTTTCCCCGGGCCACCATGGCGCGCTATTGATGCTTGGTTGGCATGGCAGGTCTGAGTCGGAAGTACGGCTCGCTAGGGACATGAACAACGTCGAGACGTGCTCGTGGTGACGAAGGTGGGTGATGTTTATAGTCTCTATTCCGAGTATTGCTATCCTCAGTTCTATTCCCAGCCGCTGCCGGTACGTCACATCGTCCCAACAATCCCCCAACAGTTGTGTCTAGAGTCTCACCCGCATCGTCGAGGTAGCATGGGATTCTTATCGCACTTGTTGAGGCGTCGGCAATCCCATTCCGGACTGTCACGGCGATCCCTCCGCGTCCTCTCGGCGGTGTCTGTGCAGTCTCAGTGCATTTCCGTTGATTTCAACACGACTGCCCTATTGATTGACCTTGATTCCCTGATTCAGCAGTTCAAATTGCGTAATCCCGCCGCTCCCGTTGCTCCCGATGGCACCCTCTTGATATCCCATTGCGGGGCTCTCGATTTGGCTCATTAGTTGGGTGATCATGTCTGCAATCTTATTCGACACCTCGGTCGATCGTGGGATATCATGGCCGCCTCCGTGGTCATACTCCAACCTGTCCTCGCAGAACTCCGCCAGCTGAATGCCTGCCGGCCATCTGGGGTCCTTGGAGCCGTAGATGTGCACCGTAGGGATGCTAATGCGCGCGCTCTTTGGGAACCTGGTGAAGTCGAGGCCAAAGACATCGCTCAGCTCCGGCCGGGCCTTGGGATCGTGCATGAGCTCGCCCTTTCCCGTGTCCCACAGGCCGACGCCTCGCTTGATCAGCTTCACGTTTGCCGCCAGCTCATTCAGTCGCCCGGCCGTTCCATTCAACAATTCGCCGGTGCGTTTGTTGATTTCGTGCGCGCGCGATGGTACCTCGAGCCCCATGTGTTCAAGCACCGGCAGCGGTACGCCGCCACAGATGAAGATGGCAGCCCGAAAGGGCAAAGGCTCATCGGAATTGTGGCCATTCGTTTGTGCCGTGGCTGCGTCCACTGCGCGATACAGCGCCATGCTTGCGGCCAGCGAACATCCCTGTGAGAAGCAGCAAACGGCATCGTAGCCGCCTTGCTCACGCGCGTAGTCCGCTACCCAAGAGTGGGATGCCCGGATGGCCTGCGAGGTTGGCTGCGGCCACCATGTGTACGTGTCGCTTTTGTAGATGGCGTCAATACCTGGGGCTCCGCGGCTGGGAAACGGAGCGTCGACAAAGTCGAAAATGAAGCTGCTGTCGAGCTTTGCACGGAAAGCAGCTGCGTTCAAATGTTAGCCAGGAACAAGCGGTGCAATCGAGCTGTCAGCTCCTTGCACTTACCGGTCTGGGATTTGAATATGGCCGCGCTTGTGCCGTGCCCGTGAAGGCATAATATCTTGGGCATGATGAATCCAGCAATTACTACCAGCGGACCTTGTTTATGCGGTGGCAGAATGATCCCTGCAGCTGTAACGCACAATTTCCCGTTTTCTGTAATTGTTGAGAGTCAGAGCTTACTACGGGCCATGGCAACTTTTATTATGAATAATAGTAGTGAGTCCAAGCAGAAATCACTCCCACTCAAAGCACAACTTGCATCTAATCTGCTGATTAACCCAACATGCTCCCAACACCATTCGGGCACCGAAATTCGGGCCAACAAACTTCCCTCGGGAGTGAGAAGGCGTGCCCATATCGATGGGAGACACCTCCGTCCGCTTCTTACATTCTGGATGTAAGACGGTCACCCCGGCCTCAGCATTCGCCCATGTTCGGTCGGGTGCCGAGGCATACGTGGAGGCTCAGCCACGGGGAATGATCCTGGTGTGCATCCCCCATAGTGAGCTCGCGCCCCCTGTAATATAGCTTTTAGGTTCAATATAGGCCATCGATCAATACCGACTGAATCGCCGTGGACATATTGTAGAGGTCCCGGGTCTCGGGCTTCAGAGCTGCTATGCTACTACCCTAATACAACAAGACATTACCGGCTCACGATGCCTTCCGAGGTAGGTATAAGAATGTTGATCGTCGCCATCAAATTAATTCCAATACGCGATGAGATCAATTCGAAGCGCCAAAATAGCGACAGTTTGTGGCAGGTGAGGTTACGAACCGCGAGACACGTCAGTTGACGTTAAGCACTGAAGCATACAGCGGAAAATGAATACGAGGCGGAGGTCAAGGTGCAACCAGTAGCGCATACGAGAGGAAAGGCATCCTAGGTCTATGCTCTATTCATGTGTTGAGCTCCCTCAACTTTAGCCTCATCATATTGGCTATCCGCGAATGCTCGCCCCTCAGCCACGAATGTAAACTTTGATACAGTCTATCAATGCTGCCAAAATTGGATTCATCCGTCTGACACTGGCCACTCGAGGTTAGTGACGTAAACTGGTCAATCAGCCGGCCAGCTCGTCCCATCTCGCCCGACAGCAACTGGATCTTCAAGGCCGTCTGGATGCGAAGGTCGTCGACGTTGAATGTCCCAATGGCCATTTTCGAAGGCGCAACAGCAAGCCCTGTCGTGTACGCCGCTGTCGCCGTCTCCTTTGTGCCGCCCATGCCGAGGGAGCAGTCTGGCCTGGTCTGGCTCCACGAAGCGCTCTGCGTAGAGCCAGCCGCCTGCTGGTACCAGAGCAGCACGCGGGAGATGATTGCCGCGTAGACAAACGCTAGGTGTGGCGATCGAGCACATGAGCAGGCCAGGAGGGGACCAAGTCGCTCGCTGGCCTCGGAATTAAGCCGTAGTACCTGGTCCAAGGGTACTTGATTGCCCGCGGTGCTTGATGACGCGGCCGAGGGGATCTTGCTGGGATTGGGAAAGGAGAGGTTTCGGAGGATATCGTAAGCTTCCCGAGGACAGTCGTGGCCGCTCATGCTCAGAGGCGGCATCGGGGTTCGTCCTGAGCGGGAATACGTATCAGATGGAGAGTGGTGTGCCGTGGGCTGCGTGGTAGAAGCCTCTGTTGAAGGGCAACTCCCCCAGTCGGTCGAATCTGGCGTGGGCAATAGTCCTGGTTGAATGGGAGATAGATGGTGATTGCCAAAATGATCGGTAAAAGCCCATTCCCCGAAATTGAGCGAAGGCGAGTTGGGCAGAAACTGGCCGTCCATATCGCTGAACAAGCCGTCCAGCGCGTCCAAGCCTATACAGTTGGAATTCTCATCCACCGCATCCCAGACTGGCACTACGTTAGTACTGCTATATAGCTGATGAAGCGTGCTAATACCATCGTTCCCACCGCTCCCGTCGAGCCTCCGGCCGTCCGCAGCGCCGGCTCCGGCTCCGGGCTGGTCGTCCGGCATCCGCTTTACGCTGGACCGGAGCTTGACTCGCGGCGGCTTCCCCATCTTCCGTGAAACCCCATACACGCATGTCCTGCCGTGGGAGACGCAGCGGCCGCACTCGGGCTGGCCGCGGTCGCACTTCACCTTGGCCGCGCCGCATTGATCGCAGCTGGTGCGCAGCTTCGGCTGGCCGGGCCGTTTCGACGGGTTCGCAGCCATGGCGAGAAGTATGGTGGGCGATACGGATGACGCAAGGGTTTCAGAGCATGCGTGCGTATTCAATATATATCCTCGTCCCGTCCAGATACCGTTGTTCACACGATTCTGCACCGCATAACGTCAGATGTCATGTTCTTCGCGCCGGACCAATCCCGCGTGCCGCTGACTCTGACGTACCAGCAACCCAGTGCCGCTTACTCCGGTTTCCATACATCTACACCTTAATTCCACTAAATTCCACCGTGGCTGAGAAGCATGCGGCCGTGAGGAGCTTGTTGGTCGCCTTCCTTCAGGCGGCCGCCGACCAACGTCTGACCTGCGGTCTAAGCATGCACTTGCAACACCACACCGTCGACACGACTCCACCACTACGACTGACGCCACCAACATCACAGCCTCGTTGCTTCCCTTCGCCCTTGTATCGTGATAAACTTTAAAGACAAATTACCCGCATCGGATGCTCCACCGGCCGAGAAACGAGGAACCCCCCTCGGCGATGAACAGGGTATTATAGTAGGTGCCTAACTTCAGCGTGGCAGCTTGTTGCGTCATCTAGCATGGCTCAAGATATCCTATTTACGTACAGACACGGAACAGTGGTATCCTGCGAACTCTTCTCGATCAATTTCTCTCCGGTTGCCGAGGCTCTGTTTCAAGCACTCCCTTCAACATCCACCAACCCCCCGTACCCCGTCGATCTTCCCTGATCCCTGCCGCCCATTACGTTTAACTGCGCGCAACTGACAGCTGGCACTGATTGGCGTGTCGCAGATCAGACCGTCAGAGTCGCTTTTTCCGATATGAATACGAAATACCCCCGGTCCTAGTGGGCGTGGCTTATGCACCTGGGACGGGCCGCCAAAACATGTGTGGCGGCGGCTGAGCGGATCAGACAAATGGGGTTGCAATCAGCGTCGACCAAGATAAGCTCATTGTGCGGTGTTTACTGCTTCGAGTATCTGCTTGGCGGTGTCAGGGCGCGTCTGACGTGCTTATAATGTTCACGCCATATCTAGGTACAGCTCGCGATAATGCAATTGCCAAAGTCTCTACAACTGCAGTCGACGAGGGATTGAGGCCAGCGTCAGCATGACGTCTGTATCAGGGCCGGAAAACCTTGCCATGGCGTCCATAATTGGATAGCAAGGCGGTTTTGATATTGGTTATACTTTCGTCATGTCTCTGTCTAGTCCCACCGACGTGTCTAGCCTCGCCGGAGAGTTCCCTAAATTTAGACAAGCAATCCCCACGGCCCTATTTCACGAAATACGGACCTAGCGTTGGGTGGAATCATCCCGAGACCCACTGACCGAGATGCAGATCGTGAGGCGGGGGGTGCCGAACATGCCGAGAACAACACCTCATCACCCAGGCTCGGCAATTACGATTAGCGGATGGCTCGGATATCTGGGTGGCAGTACAATGCCGGGAATATCAATCGGGGATCCTGCTCTAGCTAAATTTAGTCTAGACCAACGATACTGCAGTCAGCTTCACTTGCATCCTCACCAGGTTGTCTACCCTATACCTACCACCCCTGAGCGGTAGTTGATACATGAATTGGTATTGAGATATATGTAAGATAAGACGTGGGTTGATTGAGTACGCGTGCTGTATCACTATCCTCATTCAGATGTGAGTACTCTTCATTCTGCTCAATCCTGCTCAATGCCTTCTGGACAGACAATCACCTTCTAAATCTCACAGGTGGAATGTTCTCCCGGCCGGGGCTCAAGCTGACTCTTCGTTACACATGTCAAAAGTCCCTGCAACTAGGGACCCCGAAGGATATCCCCGAGGCCAACCAATAAACCCCGAGAGGATTCCCGACAAGGAGATAACGCACAGTGAGCCCCGAGTCAGATTCCGACAACACGGTAGGTTGTCACATCAACAGCCCGCACGCAGTATTTTGTACCCAACGACGACGAAACTGTTTCCAATTATGACGCAAGGTAACTTCAACATGTGTTTAATGAGCAGGATACCAGGGTGGACACGAGGAAATAAGATATCCCCTGTACATAGGACTAGGATTCAGCTGAGCCTCTTCGAATGCTGACACCCTCGAGGCTCGGGCATGCCAAAGTGAGCACCGGTCTCCCGATCGGACATCACCGAGCCCGAGAACCATAATCAAAGAGTTGATAATCGTAGAGTTCAGAAAGATGATGCCATATGGAAATGAGAAACGATATATATCGAGCAGTGTGTTGCCAAAATATCAACTCAACCAGCAATCCAGGGCAAGCAGCTAATCCTTCCATCTTTGCACAAAACTCAAAAGTGACAATGGCGGACCATCTGAACCTGTATGTCTTTGGGGACCAGACATACGATATCAAGCCCTATCTGAAAGACCTCCTTCAGAACAGAGACAACCCAGTCCTGGAGGACTTTCTCGTCAAAGCATACGATGCCGTGCGAACAGAGATTTTCAAGCTCCCACATCAGGTCCGAGAGGATCTTCCTCGATTTACCTGCTACCACGATCTAGTGCTATGGAACCAAACCGGGAAGCGATGCATACCCTTGGATATGGCAGTTACCTGCATGTACCAGCTGGGGGTTTTCATCATGTGAGCAAGATATTGTATGCATGCTGGACAAAAGCTGATCAGTTACACAGTCAAGCAGAAGACCGTTACCATGGCACAGCAGTCTCGCAGAGTATTGGTCTCTGTACAGGAGCCCTCGCCGCAGCTGCTGTGACTTGCAGCCGCAGCATCTTGGATCTTGTTCCGTTGGCTGTTGATGCTGTCACGGTGGCCTTTAGAATAGGCATGCATGTGACTGACGCTGCGAAGCGAGTTGCACAGTCGAATGATTCTGACGAGAGCTGGTCAATCATCGTCCCTGGTACCGCGTCCTTTGAAGCCGTCGACAAGTTTTGCGAACAAACTGTCAGTACTCTCAAGTGATACATGCTTCACAGTGAGCCCTTAACTGACTTGAATTATTCAGACACTGCCATTGACTAGCAGACCATATGTCAGCGCCTATGCACCAAGCGGGATTACCGTCAGCGGACCGCCAAGCTCTCTCGCGCAGCTCGTCAGCTCTGAGTGTTTCCAGGGCCTCCGGTACAAGACCATCCCCATCTACGCACCTTATCACGCCCCGCATCTCTACTCTCAATCTGATGTCAGCGAGATCATTGGAGATTCGGTTCGTGGTAGGGTTAACGCGCGCTCCGAGCATAGTCGCTCAGTATCAGGCGCTGGAGATGGTGTTGAAGGGAGCAGTTTTGCTGTCCTCCTGGATGCCGCGGTTGGACATGCTCTGCTGCACTCAATCCGGTGGAGTGACATCCTCGAAGAACTACAGGCGACTCTTCACAAGCTGAGGCCGAAGTCGCTCAACATTGTTCCCATTGGAACTACTGCAGACCAACTCATCCACTCTGCACTGAGGCAGACCCCATTCAGCACGTTGGTGCCGTCCAAGCCAGCTCAGGCCAAGACGACGCCCACGGAAGATACTTCAGCCTCTAGCCCCAAGAAGCCCAAGCTTGCCATCATCGGCATGTCTGGACGATTTCCTGGAGCCAAAGACAACGAGGCATTCTGGGATCTGCTGTACCAGGGCCTGGACGTCCACAAGCCCGTCCCGCCGCTACACTGGGATGCCAAAACACACGTGGACCCTACCGGCAAGAAGAAGAACACAAGCATGACGCCGTTTGGGTGTTGGCTTGATGACCCGGCCGTGTTCGACGCGCGCTTCTTCAACATCTCGCCGCGAGAGGCGCCGCAGATCGATCCTGCCCAGCGGCTTGCTCTGATGACGGCCTATGAGGCAATTGAGCAAGCTGGAATCGTCCCAGATGCCACTCCGTCAACCAGGCGCGATCGTGTTGGTGTCTTTTACGGAGTCACCAGTAACGACTGGATGGAGACCAACAGTGCTCAAAGCATTGACACGTACTTCATCCCCGGTGGGAACCGAGCCTTCATCCCGGGTCGCATCAACTACTTCTTCAAGTTCAGCGGCCCTAGTTACGCAGTTGATACGGCCTGCTCATCCAGTCTGGCTGGAATCCACTTGGCGTGCAATTCCCTTTGGCGAGGCGACATTGACACGGCCATTGCTGGTGGCACGAATGTTCTGACAAACCCAGATTTCACATCTGGTCTCGACCGAGGACACTTCCTTTCTCGGACTGGCAACTGCAAGACGTTTGATGACGGAGCTGACGGATACTGCCGAGGAGAAGGCATCGGTACGGTCATTCTTAAACGCCTGGATGATGCCATTGCGGATAAAGATCCTATCCTGGGTGTCATTCTCGGCGCTTACACGAACCACTCAGCAGAGTCTGAGTCGATTACCCGGCCGCATGTTGGTGCCCAGCGCGCAATCTTCAAGAAGATTCTCAACCAAGCCGCTGTTGACCCATATACCGTTAGCTATGTCGAGATGCACGGAACGTAAGTAATCCTGGTCCACTAATTTCATATGCTGAAAGCCGCTAACCCAAATACCAGAGGAACCCAAGCTGGCGATGCCGGAGAAATGTCCAGTGTCCTGGATACCTTTGCGCCACCCCTAGCCCAGGTCAAGAAGGGCAGGACAAACGATGAAGCCCTCTACATTGGCTCAGCAAAGGCAAATATTGGGCACGGTGAGGCTGCTTCGGGTGTGTCGAGTCTCATCAAGGTCCTGTTGATGATGCAGAAGAACACCATCGTTCCGCACTGCGGAATCAAGACCAAGATCAACCGCAAGTTCCCGACTGATCTGAATGAGCGAAATGTCAATATTGCTCTGAAGCCAACCTCTTGGAACCGAAACGTTGGACTTTCTGAGTCCAGACGAGTCTTTATCAACAACTTCAGCGCGGCGGGCGGAAACTCGGCTTTGTTGCTGGAAGATGCACCGCTTCAGCAGAAGCCATCTGATGCAGTTGAAGACCCACGAGGCTTGCATTTGATCGCTTGCTCGGCAAAGACTGGCGGCTCTCTCCAGGGAAACCTCCGGTCAATTCTCGAGTTCTTGAAGCAGAACGCGGATGTCTCGCTGGGAGAGCTCTCCTATACCACGACTGCACGCCGCATCCACCACCAGCATCGTGTCCTGCTCACTGGCTCAACCGTTGGAGAGATCTGCACTCAGATCGAGACAGCTCTTCGAGACAATTCTGGAGTAACCAGGCCCAAGAGTGCTCCAGGGGTTGTCTTTGCCTTTACTGGCCAGGGCGCCCAATACCCAGGAATGGGCAAGCAGCTCTTCGAGACGTCGTCGTTCTTCCGAGCTGAGATGCGCCGACTGGATCAGATTTGCCAGAGCCTGGGCTTCGTGTCGATGCTTCCTGTCATCGAATCCGAGGATCAAGACATTGGCGGCTTCGCGCCTGTTGCGGTCCAGCTCGCAAGCGTCTGCTTCCAGATTGCGCTGAGCAAGCTGTGGGCGTCGTGGAACGTTACTCCTGCGGCTGTTGTTGGACACAGTCTCGGCGAGTACGCTGCTCTCAACGTTGCGGGAGTGCTTTCAGACTCAGACACTATCTACCTTGTCGGCAAGAGAGCCGCTCTGCTTCAGGAGAAGTGTGAGCGTGGCACCCATGCAATGCTCGTTGTCAAGGGCTCCGTGGAAGAGATTGCCAGCGTTCTGAAGGGCAAGACGTACGAACTTGCCTGCATCAACTCGCCCATTGAGACAGTCTTGGCTGGTTCGACCGAGGAAATCTCCACCTTGAAGGGATTGCTCACTGACGCGAGCATGAAATCCACGTTGCTCAAGGTTCCCTACGCATTCCACTCCTCCCAGCTGGATCCGATACTGGAAGACTTCAAGCAGATTGCCAGTGGTGTAACGTTCCGCAAGCCTGAAATCCCCGTCCTATGCCCTCTCGACGGTAACGTCGTCGACACCAGTGGCACCTTCGACCCTGAGTATCTCGCCAATCATTCCCGCAAGCCTGTCAACATGTTCAAGGCACTTCTGACAGCCCAAAGTGAGCGCATCATTACCGACCGAACCACGATGGTCGAAATCGGCCCTCATCCAGCCATCTCAGGAATGGGAAGGGCCGTTATAGGCCCGCAAATGGCTTTCCTGCCTTCAGCACAGCGTGGCAGGCCCTCGTGGCATATCCTCGGCGCGGCATTGAAGGCTCTCTACAATGCCGGCGGCGACATCCGCTGGGCGGAGTATCATCGTGACTTCACGGGCTCTCACTCAGTTATTCCGCTGCCGGCTTACAGCTGGGACTTGAAGGAATACTGGATGCAGTACGTCAATGACTGGTCGCTGCGGAAGGGAGACCCTCCACTGTCAATCAAAGAGACCTCCAAGCTCGAGAGTACCACCATCCACAGAGTTGTTGAGGAGACAGGCGACTCTCAAAAGGTTCACATTGTCGTGGAAGCAGACATTGCGCGCGAGGATCTCAGCCCGCTGGTGCAGGGACACGAGGTCGACGGCATTCCTCTCTGCACCCCATCGGTCTACGCAGACATCGCCTTGACCCTTGGAACATACCTGCTTCGGCAATACCGCCCAAATCAAGAAGAGAATCTTGTAGATGTGTCGGACATGACGATCTCCAAGGCCTTAATCCTGCGCTCTGGCGCGGAGCAGCAACTCCTTCAGGCACATGGTGAAGTTGAGTGGTCGTCCAACTCGGCGGCTGTCAAGTTCATGTCTTTTGACGTAAGTAGTTCCTGAAATTTTTGGTGCTTTTAACTAATTGGATTGTAGAGCAAGCAGAAACTCCAGGAGCACGCACGATGTGTTGTGCGCTTCAAGGACAGAAGTCTCCAGAAGACGCTCCAGGCAAATTCAGCAGCCGTGATGCAGAAGCGACAAGCTCTCCGAGATGGAATCGCAGCCGAGACCACAGCGCGTTTCAACCGCCCTATGGTTTATCGTGCTATCCGGCCGTTGGCTAGGTTCCACGACGACTACCGAGCAATAGACGAGATTGTCCTCAACAGCAACACGCTGGAGGCCATGAGTACCCTCAGCTTTGGCACTGTGAAGCGAGGTGGCAACTTCCACACCCATCCAGCCATCATCGACTCCCTGACCCAGTCTTGCGGATTCACCATGAACTGCAACGACAGCACTGACCTGGATGTCCAAGTCTTCATGAACCACGGATGGGGCTCTTTCCAGATGTTTGAGCCGATGGACTTTGACAAGAAGTACACTACTTACACGCGAATGGTCGAGGGCGATGATAAGCTGTGGCACGGCGATGTTGTCATCTTTGATGGCGAGCGCGTCGTCGCCTACTTTGGGCAGATTGCGGTTCGTATTCCGTCCCTTGACTTAAACAAGTATACTGACTCTCCTACCAGATTCAAGGCGTGCCCCGTCGCGTGCTGAAGGTCATTCTCTCCATCGAAAGTGGCAGCAAGTCGCAGAAGCAACAACCTGCCCAGAAAAAGCAAGCTTCTTCCACGGCTGCTGCTCCTACATCGAGGACTGTCCAAGTTCCCTCACCCAGCAGAGGGCCTGATACATCCAAGATTACCGCAGCACTAACGATAATTGCGGAGGAGAGTGGGCTTGCCCTGGCCGACTTGACCGATAGTACTGTGTTTGCCGACGTCGGTATTGACTCACTTCTGGGTCTTACAATCTCGGCTCGTTTCAAGGAGGAGCTCGATATGGAGATGGAGTTCAATGCCTTCTTCTTCGAGTATCCATCAGTTGGCGATCTGAGGGCCTTCTTGGGAGATTCCGGGGACAGCTCAACGGGATCCTCGACGCCGCGATCAACCGATAACAATTCAGTCTTGCCAACTATGACTGGCACGGGAGCCACCACGCCCAACACGGATGAGCACTTTGAGTCCAAGGTCGATTTCCAGCGAGCTCTCGAAATTGTGGCAGAAGAGAGTGGACTTTCAACCGAGGATCTCACTGACGACACCAACTTTGCCGACTCTGGCGTAGACTCTCTCTTGTCCCTAGTCATCGTGAGTCGGTTCCGAGATGAGCTCGAGCTTGACATCCAGCACGAGTCTCTCTTCCTCGAGTGTCCGACTGTGGCCGACCTGAAGCATTTGTTGCTCGGAGGATCCAGCGGAAGCGATACCACGCCGTCCGTGGCCGAGAGCGATCCAGTTCCTGTTCTCGCGGTTGAACCAGTGGCAGAACCTGCCAAGGAGCACAGCACGCCCAAACTTGGCGAAAGCGAAATAGCTGATCTTGCAGCTCGCAAGATGGCTGTTGACGAATTTGTCCAGAAGTACACGGCCGGATTCTCTGGGCCTACTTCGTCGCCTTCATCCACCGTGCCGAAAGACAGCGAGAAAGTCGTCCTGGTAACTGGAGCATCTGGAAGTCTTGGAGGCAACTTGGTCTACCACATTGCACAGCTTCCCGATGTAAAGACGGTCGTCTGTCTCAACCGTGAGAACAAAGCGGAGCCCTACATCCGCCAGCAGAAAGCCATGAGGGAGAAGGGCATTCGCTTCCCCGAGGCACTGAAGCCCAAGCTGCTTGTCTTGCAGACTGACAGCTCGAAGCCGATGTTTGGGCTTCCAAAGAATGAGTACGAGGGACTCGTGAACTCCGTGACGCATCTCATCCACAACGCTTGGCCAATGAGTGCGAAACGCGCCTTGGCTGGCTTTGAGCCGCAGTTCCAGGTCATGCGAAACCTGATTGATTTCGCTGCAAATGTTGCTTCCCGCCATTCGGAGGACTTCAAGTTCAGTTTCCAGATGGTATCTTCCATCGGTGTTGTCGGCCACTACGGCCTTGGAAACGGAAAGGAGAACACTTTTGTGCCAGAGGAGAGATCCGAGATTGGCGCTGTTCTTCCAAACGGCTACAGCGATGCCAAATGGGGCTGCGAGAGGATGCTCGATGAGACTTTGCACAAGCATTCCAGCCGATTCCGCACTATGGTTGTCCGTCTGGGGCAGATTGCCGGCTCCAAGACCAGCGGATATTGGAATCCAATGGAACACTTCGGGTTCTTGATCAAGTCGTCACAGACATTGAATGCCCTGCCGGACGTGGGTGGAAAGGTCTACTGGACTTCGGTGAACGACATAGCCGGCACATTGTCTGACCTAGTCCTTTCTGGCCGCACCCCCTACGAGATCTATCACATCGAGAACCCAGTTGGCCAGTCGTGGCGCGAGATGAATGAGATTCTAGCAGACGCCCTCAAAATCCCGAGTCTCATCCCCTTCGAGGAGTGGGTTGAGCGAGTGCGAGCAGCGCCCCAGCGAAACAATCCTGCTTCCACTCTCCTGGGCTTCCTGGACTCGAATTACCTTCGAATGTCCTGTGGCGGGCTAGTTCTGGAAGTGAAGCATACTCTGGAGCATTCGAAGACCCTTTCTGCTGTGGGGCCAGTGAGCGAAGAGGTTGCGAGAAAGTACATTCACATCTGGAAAGAGATTGGTTTCCTGAACTAACGTAAGGCACCAAACTTTTTCGAGATAAGCAAATATGTTATAGATTCAGGTTGGGAATTAAGAGATTGTTAGATAAGATGGATGCTGAGACGATAGAATTGCAGATTGGAACACTTCAAGAGCGATGATAAGGCGATGATGTTTCTTTGTACGTTTCTACCGCTCGGGAAGGGAAACTCATATTTGAATTTATTGCATTTTCTTTATGCACGTTACAGTTTCCAAAGCCTGCGTTTGAGATTTGAGGTGTTTCTTTTTCTATCAGCCGGATTCCTACGTAGCCTTCTCACGCTGCGGCTATTCTTATGTTTATGTAGGTAGTAAAAAATATAAGTCACATCAAATAACTTCATGCCGTAAGATCCCTAATATTTGTATTAACCTAAGTTATCTGAATCTGATCTCCAGCCAACCCTCCAGCTCGCTATTCTCTAGATGACTTCTATATAATATAAGAGCTTCTTAGACTAAAGATTAAATATCTCTGTCGTCAAATGATTTAATAAGCAGCACGTACTCCCAGAGCGAGCATACAGTAGTGCTATTTTATGAGTGAATTCTGACGGTGTGATCATCGCGAGGCAGTGACCAACGTCATGGACAATGCGACGATAAACGCAAATAGGCTGGGGCGCATGATTCCGACTGCAAAACTCTCCTCCTTCTCGGTTCTCAGGGGTGTTATGCAGAACATATCTGCCAGGAAACTGTCACCGGTAGAAGAGTTGCTTCTACTCAAAATAACAGGCCACGTACAGGATAAGGCTTCCTCGGCTTCCTGGAACGCCTCCTCCGTTCCTTCACGTGTACCGTCAGTACCATAGGTAAAGAAATCCAATATGCCACCGGTGTCAGTAAGTATCTCTTGGTTGCGGTTAGTCCCATGTTTAGATTTAGTATCAAGGAAATCGCCACGGTGGGAGGAGCATCGATAGGTGTGAGTGAGTGCAGAAACATACCGACAACCCAAAAGGACCCATTTTGTACCAAGTTTTGGGACATATATTCGCTGCAGGCTTCTGGAAAGCCATGAAATCGGCAGCCGTTGTCTTGGGGTCCTCCAAATCTCTCTTTGATATGCTCGTAGCACTCTGCGTTGATCATGTCACAACTGGAGCTACCGTTGTCGCTCGCAGACAGCGCCGTAATGTTGGAGCGTAAAAGGTCGTGGTAAATGTAGGCGCGCGTTGTTGTGTTTTTAGTGGCTTGATCTTGGTTTGATAACGAAAGCGCAGTCACCTGTGTGACTAGGTCCTCGGTGAGGTTATCATCCGTGATAGTCACATTTGCTGCAACCGAGATATCAAACATCCGATAGACGCCGAGTGAAAGGGAAAAGAGCAAAGGGATATCTTCGGAAGCGAAAGCATTAGGAGCTTCCGCGGCTTTCTTGCAGTTCTTGGCGGGGATGAAGTCCGGTTGGGTACCACCCAAAACGACCATATCGCCGTATACGTACGCCGACAGAAAGCCTCAGAAAGACCAACAGCCCGGAAAATTTTTCAGGTGACAACATAGTGGTCGATGTTCATCAGAGAATTGGCCGGTCCCACGGGAAAACACAGATGGTACAGGATGATGCTGATGGATGGGAGATCGGCTGGTCAAAGTACTAGACAAGCAACTTAATGCTTGAATTGTGGATAAAACTGTATTTTCTTTTTGACCTTGTGCCGGCAACTTGCTCACCTTGATGGAGCAGACAGAAGTTAGATTAGTACCCAGGCAGTCACAGGAGGGTTCAGCTTGATGGACGAAGGTGAAAGCGTGGCATGTTCTCTCTCCTCAGTTATGAGATGAATTAACCCCTGTCATGGTGTCGTTTTCAGTTTGTCGACCTCGTATTACGACCGATATTGGTAACCGCCGTCTGAGTCCGCAGCAAGTCGGAGCACCTGTCGTCACCCCCTGCTAGTATCGAGAAATGCAACCGGCTTGGCTTGTCCATAAGGCTCAAACGCAGCACCTGGGCCTGGTGCCTACCCAGCACTTGAACTTAGTGTCCAAGTCCACGGGAACATGAAAAAAAAACCCACTGAGTAACAGGTCCGGTGGACTTTGTTACAGGAGATTGAGCCCCCAAGGTGCAAATTCCTTGCTCTAAGATATATCACCCAGCTGCTGAAAGGGTCCAGGTAGGCCATTACTGCTAGGTATACCTAAATTCTAGAAAGGTCCAACCTGTGATACTATTTGCAAACGTTGTAAAACGGGCCGAGGGAGCTCCAGCTTGGAGGGGTCCTACTGGTATTTTACGACACATCTAATCCCTCAGTCTTTAAGCTATTACCGTAATAACAGCGACACGGCTTTGCATCTCAATATCGAACTGAAATTCCAGCCGGGTATGTTTCGAGATTTCCTTTGCGTCTCAACGAAGCTGAATGTTCTACCACTGCCTGGAATTTCTTCCGCTATTCCATAAAATTCAGACATGGCTGTGATGATGCAACCCTTTGCCGTGGTAGTTTTATCCATCCCCCGGTCCATGGAATGGGCTGTGTTATGACTCGGGCAAGTTTTACATGAATTACACCGCCTAACCGGGCGCAGCATTCTCGGACCATCCCTATTCAAATACGCCTACTAGAGATTGAGTAAGGTCCGAGGCGAGTGCTAAAGGGATTCGAAGACAGGGTGCATGCTTAACCAGTCGCAGGTCATGACTCAGTGTATTATCATGGCTCACGTTACTGTGTTATTCCGAGATCGACGCAACACTTTGCCATGGCCATCACAGTAGCCGATTCCGTTCTTTGCGGGCAGTGCAGATCGTATAGGCATAAAGCCGGAGCAGACATGGTAAAAGGAACCAATGGTACTGAATGTTTGGTGCCAGATCTCTCGGAGGCTTTGGATATTTGTACATCATGCAGGACGAGAAGGAAGAAATAACAGAGAGCCAGGCTAAAGCCAAGCTCCACATCTTGGCAGGAAGGCAGTGCTGGGCGCTCAAGTTACTAGTGAGAGACGTGGGTGTGCGCCATTCGTTGACAAGACGCCATCAGGCCGGACGGTCGGGCCGGGAAGTCGGACTGGGTGGTTGTACCAGACGGCTAGACGGGTTGGACAGTCCACAAACCTCAGCCACTGTCTTAAGCATAATAGAGAGATCTAGAACATCTTAGCTCAAAGCAGAGCGAGCCACACTGGATTGTTATCATATTGCCGAAAGCGCCCTACCAGAGTAAAGAATTACAAGACTCTTCTAAGACTTTGGATACGATGCCCATTGCATGTAGTCTGATTTTCTGTGTCACCTGGAACAAATATGAACAGTCGGTCGCTCCACTTCGTGGGTATTAATCGCTTGGCAGACATTTACACACCGGCGGGTAAATATCAGCGCTACGCCAATGAGGCCGTAAATCAAGCTTGGTGATATCTTCCCTGTCACACATCTCCCCGCAGAAGAGAATTCTCGTACTTTTCCATGCGAAAAGGATCTCGCCGAAGCAACATCCTATCAGATCTGTAAAAAGTCGGAACCACAGCCGATATTCGCCTTCCAAGTCGGGATTAGCTCAGGAGGCCTCCCCTCATCTGCCAAGTCTAAGCCTCAATTCTGCGCGATTAGGAAATTGCCGAGAGACAGTCGATCAAATGGCGGTAGGGCATTCGGACTTCTTTCAACATTGCAGCAGGTTGGTCTGCATACCATTCGCCCAGAAGCACAAGACGCGTGTGACCTCCGTCAGTGCGCGTGGCAACACCTGAAGCCAGCTTCTCCCCATGGACTTGTCTAGAAGCATCAGAGTGCATGTGGTTTTCGCGAGCCTGATTAGCAAAGCCCCTCTTGACAGAACCTGCTGAACGCCAATACCATGCCGTTTCGGCCAAGGTGCTGTGATTTGTCGTGCGGCGATTGGTACAGCCATGTACAGCCTCAAGGCAAATGTTAAGGCGCAACCTCGCTTCCCAGCTCCGCCTACCACGACTACAGTTGATACTCTCGGTAATTTCTTGATGCGGTAATTTAATGAGTTTAAGCTTGAATGTCTACATGGCAGCAGCACGGTTCCCCGGCGCCTCTTTTGCATAGCCTCGTCAAAAGTTGGTCTCGACATATAAGACATTCCGCAACGACGGCCTCATCTCAGTCCTCACAATTCACACACAATCTCTACCTCTTTACTAAACACTTAAAATAATTCCTCCTCATCGATATAACTATGTGGGAAGTTGAATCGTTGTATTACGCGCATGCTGGCTTGTCAGGCGCCGCTCTCGTGACGCTTGCTGTCATATGGATTGCTTCTCTGCGTGCCATGCACCGTTGTGCGGACCCCGCAAGGGTGGCATTTACCATTCTAAAGGTAGCTATGCCGGCCTTTATCATGTAAGTTAATATTGCCCATACGGATTCTAAGATGACGTTTGGTTGCTAATTCTTTAGAACACTCGCGTTGAACATTGCCGAAGATATTGTATATGTGAGGATGCCTTATTACGGTAGCTGGGTTGGGCCATCGGACAAAGGTGGCGCAGCAGCTGAGAACAGGCTTCTTAAATTCAATATCTCGACCTGCGCCAGTCTATTTGAGTTCATCGCAAGCTCGCTGTTGGTGGTCACGCTTGTCGAGCTCGGAAACGGGTTGATGTTTGCCACCATACGACAACGATCTAAGTCTCAAAACATCATGCGGTATCTTGGTGTCTTTTTTGCAACTGTCCTGTTTGCTCTCGGGTTAGCAGACTTCGGCGTGAGACAGGCAACTTGGCGTCGGGTTTGGAACGCTCCCGACTTTGACGATAACGAGGCAACGAGTGACTATTACGACTCTGTCTTGATAATCCTTATGAGGCTCCAAAAACTAGATTTGGCATGGCTCATCATCAACTGGGTTATAAGTGCTGGCATCCTTGGATATGCATCTTTCGTCATGCATCGTTATCGATCAGTCAAGCCTAGCAGAACGGTAAGCCTCACATTTATTGTTTCGGATTATCGCTGATCCTAATTCATTCTTAGTGCGCAATCATGTTTTTGGTAGCTGCAATCCTCGGCTTCATCAAGGGTAGTTGGGCAGCCATCCAATTCATTATATATTCCTACTGGCCATGGTACTACTTCTCGTTCAGAGTTACGCAGCTTACGAGTATCTTTCTTATCTCCTGGATGCTCTCTGGTGTTATGGTTCTTGTCTTCGCCATTGGGGTCAAGAAGCAGGGTGGTCTGTGGACGGTATCACGGCCTTGGATGAATGAGTCGACGAAATCGGCGGACGTTGAGGATAAGTAGGATTTCCTATTTCTACATTCCAAACATTGCTTCCCACCCTCGCTCTACCTAGTCTGCCATCCATATAGATTTACCCCATTTTACTCTCAAGGCTTTGCTCCAGTGTACTTAAGAGAGAATAAGCCACGCTCAATACTGTTGAGAATAATATACCCAGACTTAAAGTATGGATACACGCTCCATGAGCCGCGGAATGTGACTGAACCAGTGGTGTTGTCGTCAGAGGGATCGCAGTCAAAGAAACCTGCCTGTGTGAACTGAGAACCGGTGGGGTCTTCGGCAACAGAGCTGACATCCACAATGCGCAAACCGGAAGCATAGTTGGATTGGTAGGCTAATCCGTCAATGACATACATGTTGTGGTCGATCGTAGTAACCGGCGCCGAGTACACGCCGGTCATCTTGGGAGCCTTAAGGTCGGCAACGTCCCAGATGTACGTCTTGGTCCTCTTGTTGGGCGTGGTGCCGTCCATCTCGTCAAGCTCGTCGTCGAGCAGTAGGTATCGCATGTCTGAGGTTGCGAGCCAACCCTGATGCGTGTAGGCGGACCACTCATAGCCAGCACGGGACAATTGGACCGGCTTAGCCTTGTCCGTGACGTCGACAATTGTCAACGAGTCTTCGTTGTAGTTGAAGCAGATCTCGTGTCCAGTGTATCTTGTATCGACACCCTCATAGATGACACACTGGGCATCATGGACATATCCGTCAGAAGACTCACAGCCGACCTTCTTGGGGTTGGCTGGGTCCGACACGTCAATCATAAAGAGACCGCCTCGGCAGCCGGCGCTGGAGCCGGTACCAACAGCGTAGATCATGTTGGTGTCCTCGTTGGCAACAATGTTATGCGAGTTGCCCACGCCACGGAACCAGGCCGTGAGATCAGTGCTTATACTGAAGGTGCGAGGGCTGCTGGCGCTGAGGCTCAGCAGCTTCTTCAGATCAAAGATCTGTACACCGTGGCCGCTAGCTTCAGACCCGATGTAAACATGATCAGCGATGACCTTCATGTCTCGCCAGTCAGAGTTGGAAGTCTGGGTCGGAAGTCGGCCGAGGTATACAAGGCTACCATCCGACTTGATTTCCGCAAAGGCAGTGCCGTCGTTCTGACCAACAATGGCAAACTCTCGACCAGTAGCCGACGTCCATCCTTAGCACTGTTAGTCTAATTCAATTATAGCAAGAATGGTAAGCATACCCCAGACATCGTTACCCATCCGAGTACGGCTCCCCATGTCTTGATGGCTTAGGAAAGCCATCATGTCGACCTTGTCGCAGGAGTACTCGCCAGCCTTGCCATTCACACAGGCGGTTGAGGCCGCGAGGGACATGTACTGGTCCTCGTCAAAGACACCATCTTGTCGCTGCTGCTCCCATTGGGCGACCTTGATGCTCTTGAGAGAATCCATCTTTGCGGACATGGCGCTGGCGCCGGTGGCAGCCATACCCACAAGGGCAAGGCCGGAAATAACAGAGGACTTCATATTGAGTTGGTGAACAAGCGACACTCTAGTCAAAGAAGGGATTGTCTAATTGCAGCTTGACAGTACAGCTGGTGGGGTAGTCAAAGGAAAATTCTAGAATGACAGGACTCTTAACATAGTCGCCATCAATAAACAAAACCCCAACAGTTTACAACTGCCATCATCCATAATACTGTCAATTATCACAATTCAACAATTCCCACTCCAACATGACACCTGCTGTATCGACATTCTTGGCCCGATGTGAGATGTGTAGATCATATCGATTGTCAGCGAGGCCAAGTCTTTAAGATAACCTTAGAGTTACGGTCCCTGCCGCCCATCGATAAGACCCGAGACCTTATGTGCCGGATTAAGGCGCCAAGATATAGTTGTGGGTAACTTCAAAGACTTGATCTAATCTGGCAGTTAGGCCGCGATCCCCTGTCGCGAGCGGGGCAGGGGATCAAATAGGAAGGACGTTATTATGAATGCTGGTCGCTTCAGAGATCTTATCAGCGTACTTGTCGATCGATTTATGCATTAGGTAATGGTACTTTTGGCTGTCGAACATCATAACTCGTGGTCAAATACAGGGGAAAGAAGGGAAGCCGATTACCGACCGGGTGTAAGGCCGACTGGTCCTCGTATTAGTGCCGGACCTGCTTAATAAAGGCATACACTAGGAACTTTTTAACCATATGTACATGCTACTAGACAAGCTTGTATTAAGGTTCACTTACAGCCAGGCCCTTTGTTTCGGGCGCAAACTCCTTTAGGCATGTGGCTTGGTAAAACCGTGGAGTCGTGGGAGTGCCGCGGCTGAGCTGACCTCTCAGGCTCAAGCAATTGCCCGTGACCGGAGGCTGCTGGAGATACTATTCAGATTAAAGCACGAATAAACGGCCAAGGAGCGGCACGAGTTCCGCAAAGTCGCCCCATTCCTAGGAGCTAGGATAGTATCTAGTAAACATCCTGCCAAACCTGGTGTCGGCCCGCTCAAGATACTTGGACTTTTGAGAACTTTTGCCTAGGCACTACGGCAAGATTAGTCGAAATCGGATGTTCACTCCTAGACCGGCCATTTGTCTCTAACAACAACTTCGAAATAGCCACGGAACAGGGTTGCATAGATACATTCCTTTGCCAAGATGGGATCTATAAAGACCCAGGCTCTCCTGCAGCCAAGCATTCAAGATACTGTTACATCCAACCACTCCCAACAGTATTCAATCCCTACCTTCCCATTCGGTTACAGCTGCCTATCCATACAACATCATGTTGCTGAAGACTCTTTTCGTTGCTGCCTTTGGGGCTTCGACCGCCGTCGCCGGGGTCTCTCAGCGAGCCACCCCAGGTCGATTTGGCTGTGGTACCGCTGAGCCCTCTGCCGAGCACATTGGCATGTCCAAGGTCCTGGCTGCCCAGGAAGCCAAGGCCGCAGACTCGGGGGACTTGGCTGCGCGTGCGACAATCAACGTCGGTGTCTACTTCCACGTTGTTGCTCGCTCGCAGACAGTTGCGGGTGGCTACCTGACGGTGAGCTCGGCTTTATCTACACTTATGGACTAGCTCAACTAACTCCGTTATAGGACAAGATGCTGTCTGACCAGCTGGCGGTTCTCAATAAAGACTTTGCTCCGTACAACGTTGCATTCAACTTGCTCGGCACGGACCGCACTGTCAATACGGGATGGTCTGCCGACAGCAACGAGATCGCCATGAAGCAGTCTCTCCGCAAGGGAACTTACTCCAACTTGAACATCTACTTCCAGAGCGCGCTCAAGGACGACGCTCTTGGCTACGCTTACCTCCCGACTTCCGTGTCCAGCGGCAGCACCGCCTTCTACCGAGACGGTGTCTCCCTTGATGCTCAGACTGTTCCCGGTGGTTCTTACACCCGATTCAACCTCGGCAAGACTGCTACTCACGAGGTTGGTCACTGGATGGGTCTGTATCACACTTTCCAGGGCGGCTGCACTGGCAGTGGTGATCTCGTCTCCGATACTCCTGCTCAGGCCAACGCCACTTCTGGCTGCCCTACCGGCCGTGACTCCTGCCCTACCGTGGCTGGCTTGGACCCTATCCACAACTACATGGACTACTCCGACGAGTAAGTGTCTCTCAATTTCTTTGAATGTGAGGAACTGAAGCTAACATTTCCACCTAGTTCTTGCTATGTGGAGTTTTCCGCTGGCCAGTCGACTCGCATGACCAGCTTCTGGAACACCTACCGTGGTTAGAGGCTTCAAAACATTTCTATAGGGCTAGAATTAGTAAAGAGACTAATTAGACTATATTAATTGACTGAATTATTGATACTTACACTGTCTTCCGTATGAATTGAAGTATTTGTTGGTCCATGCAGTTTGTGCTCGCCATATTCATAAAGACAAAAGAGGCCATTGCCAACAGTAAGACAAGAAAGAAAATGATAAGCTAGATTAGGTCCAGAGATGGGTTGGACAAGCTTACGGTTCGGAACACTTGACACAGTGCTTCCAGATAAGGTCTGCTAGTAAGAAGAGAATAAAAAGGACAATAGGTGGGGCCGCAATTTAGACAACAGCATGAGTTAAGACAAAAAGCGTACTTGAATTGACAGCCGGGTAAAAGTCTTGCCCTGCGTAAGACTTAGGTAGAGTCACAAATGTAAAGCAAGTCTTCGCTGAGTACATACCCTGACCGGCTGCAACCCTAGGATCACTAGCACGATACATAGATACAAACGCAACCAATATTACCTCCTTTATAAATAAGATAGGGAAGCCTTAAGATTTTAGTATTACTATTTAATTTTAATCTCTTCTGCATAGTACGGACTGTCTAGAGTATCTAGGGTATTAATATTTAGGGTAGAACTATGTTAGACCGAGGCTTGTCCAAAATATCTTTTGGGACACTAGACAGGGTTCCAATTCTTCAAAGGCGAAACAGGCGATAGCAAATGATGACTGTGGTTAGCAAGAGACGACATAGCTGTGGCAATCCTCGTTTCAGATTTTGGATCCGCTTGATCATTCGACTGTACACTTCCTTCAAGCCATTGGGTATTTCGTCAATGGCCGATCCAACTTCCCAAGTTTTGGCTGCTTCGAGTTCTTTGAAAACAAGCAAGACACAGAGAAATGTGCCGTTAGGTTAAGACACATCCTAGCTGACAACAGATCAAGATTCACTTTCCTCTCGATTTCGGGGTCATTGCGACTGGAGATGACCCATTTGACGTGCGGCAAAGACGAATTTCTCACGATGAAGTCCAGGAGCTTTGGCAAGTCCTCCGGTGCGCATTCGTCGAGTGCGTCGATGATCAGGTACGTGCTTCGCAACCGCGGGTCTTGCAAGATGTTCGGAAAGATATCAGGCACGACAAACCAGGCGTTCGAATTCTCAAAGGGCGCCTTACCGGCGTGATCGTGCTTCTTCCGTATGTGTGAGATAAGAGATGGCACCTTGTCAACAAGGAGATAGAGGCACTGCGATGCACGGATGTGGGGTTACTGATAGGCGCATTTGTCACCTCACAACGAAGTAGGACAATAAAGCGCTGGGCTCTTGCTCTATCGATTTTTCGAAGGGACTTAGCTCATCGATGATACCGTAGAGTAGCATCATCTTGCCCTTGCTCTGGTCGCCTCTGATCCACAGCAGACGGGTGTCTTCTTCGTTACGCCATTTTTGGAACTTGGCATTATCGAGCACCCATTTACACAAGTCTCGCAACAGGTGCCCCTTGGTACCACACGGTATCAATGGGAATTTTCGCTCTTACCAGAGTTCTAATGAAAATTTACATGCCCACTGAAATGACCACCAGATATTTGTGTGCCACTACCCCAGTTGGTGTTCTGAACCCCTCCAACATTATTAGTTTTGAATCCCCGGGCCATTGTTTTTAAATGAGCCGAGGGAAAAGCTCGTAGACTATTCCGTCTCGTCTCGGAGCGTAATGACGCGGCGTGTGGTGTATGGTCTCCGCTTGCTTGTAGTTGCTCACAACCCGACGAGTGGCCGACAGTCTGAGGTCTATTCTGTGACTGGGATTCCGTCTCTGTGGGTCTTGGCATTGTTCAAGCTCTGTTTCTTCAATCAGAGAAGCGGGGGCTGACACTGAGATGATCAAGGTTGCGGTTGACGAACATGAGCTTGACCTTCAAGTAGCAGGCCCAAGGCACCTAGTTCTCACAAGCCTGTGTTTCCGGTAGATGATTAAAGCAGGGGAAAGGGGAGGCCATCAAAGCCTCTCAATCGCTGGTACAAGCACGAAACGCCAGTCAGGCATCAAGAGGCTAGGGTGCTCTAGTACATACATACCCAGAGGGGGGGACGAGAAGCTCAACGGTATAAAAAAAAACACCAAAAATAGTATCAGCAAAGCCAGTCAGGTGTAGTGAGGATAGCAAATTGAATCTGCGGGGTATCTTGTGGCGTTCATCACCGAGCTACAACACACATACAACAAAATGAATGAGAAAAAAGATGAGATGATTAAATTAATCTACCAAGGAAGACTCGTAGTGAGGGTAGAGCGGAAATGCACTTGGCCTCAACAGGCGAGGGTACTCGCTCCTATTATAAACGGTCGAGATGACGAGCCATCAGATGTAAGTATGAAGTGCAAAAGAGTCGGCGATACCTCGCATTCAGCATCACCCTCAAATACAGAAGCTATCTTCAGCAGGTGGAATGAAACAATCCGCCAATCGCCGTTGTCTTAGCCAGCGAATTGTAAATTTCAACCGCCTTGCGCGTTTCCGCTACATGAACAGTCACACCCTTCCCTTCGAGATAGCTCAGGGTCGCAGGGTCAATCTGGAGCTTCAAATCCATGCCCTGTGACAAGACGATAGTGGTAGCGCCTTTCTGCAAAAGCTCTTCGACGTCAACAACGCAAATCCCCGGCTTGTGTCGCATGCCCGTCTCGCCCCAATCCCAAGGCCGACCGCCGCCAGGGTAGAGCTTGAAATCTTTTCCAGGCTCCAGCCCAGCAATCTCCATGTGGCCCCAGGCGACAGACGAAATTTCGGGAGACTGCATGGTTGCCATGGTATTTTGCTCAGCGCTCGCGCGGATGAGTTATGAGGGTGGAGGTGGAGACAGATCATCCGTCTTGGAGAGGGATAGCTCAATTTGAGGTTCTATATCAGAACCAAAGTTCGACTGAATAATAGGAGGTGATGCTCAGAGTGAGATTCGCTCAAGATTCACACGCGGGAGTCAAGATGTTGCAAGATTCACCTTGATTACAGCTTCAACTTCAACTTGGCCCTAAGTTATACTCACCGTCCACTGTGGAGCACGTGCCTCCAGTGGCGTAATCCCCCCTCACGCCGTTCCCTGGAGCCTGATTAGCATGTGACAGTAGATTCCACGACGCAGTAATACAGAATATGATTCTTCAATACTATGTGTTTCTCTTCATATCGGTTTAGGGCTTTCCTACAATATACAGCTTGAAATATATTTAGGCTTGTAACCATAACCAAGAAACTGAGCTATCGCACATCTGTAGCATCAGCATTGGGCCTACTATTTAGCCGCATTATATAGGTGTTCTATATACATTACGTAGGATTATAGGTTATATAAATCAAGAATAGAGACATATGTAGATCCTTTATATTCAGTTACGTAATTCTCTGTATCTAGATTTTTTAGAATCCCTCCATGCATGTCACCAAGTGATTTAAATGCTATTGATCATATCCTATGGTACGGGTAGAGCACTTTGTTAAACTTCGCCTGCACAACGCCATTCAATCCGGTAAGCCCCCAGCTTTCTTGCAAACCCCGTCTGATTGATCAGTCATCCTTAGCACTCAAGCCCATCGATACCCTTGGGAACTCAATTTTGAAGTATCATGCTCCATTCGCATACGAGAACATGCAACTCTGCGGATGATCACTGACGACACCGTAATATGGAGCATCAAGCAGCCAAGGGAGATGATTGGGAGACTGGGTTTGTCAGATCTCAAGAGTGCGTTAGTCCGAGAGTAGCCAGCCTCTAACAGATAGATGCGAAAACGAAGATCAATGGACTTAGGAGAAGGGGGCTGAGCAACAAGGGATTAAACTCTCAGAAGCAAGGTTTGAGGTAATGATACAGTGAGTGCATTCCCGACTCTGCCGGTCACCTCCACTTCAAATTCCCGGCTTGCTGCGGAGCACGTCGTGGCCCCGATGTAGGCTAAAAAGCAGATACCATCTACCCTATTCCCATTAATTCATCAACTTAGGGAGATTTGCGAACAGACGAAAAGATGTCAAAATATACGTGAATATACGGAGGGAGGTATGTGGAGACGACGGCATATACATGAAGACACGGCGGGATATGGCAACGCATTGTATATATCCCTGCAAGGTCCATGATTAAAGTTTACTACCTAAGTGGTAAGTGATCTGAGAGGTTCTCACTGAACATCTCGCCATTCGGATGCCAGAGCACTCCAACTCATGATGTAATGAGCTAACCAGATTTAGGTTGGCAGGAACTACGAGATGTCCTCAGACTTTGTTATCATCGCGCCGGACTTGTTGTAATAAACGCATTGCCTAGAATAAAGACACAAATCCTTTCATCCAGAAGCATGGCGATCTTCTGCTATTTTGTCAGTATGGGATGCGTGAAGCTGACCGGACTGCTACTATGGACCCTACTTCTTGAACAAGCGGCAAGTTTCAGCCGGCCTTAGCATCGCACTAGAAAATTTCTCGGTGTCTCGGACTTTTGTGCAGTTCCGCGGCGTTAGAGAAGGGCAGGGGTTATGTCATTGATCATGCTTTGACAGTAAACATAAAACGCAATGCAGGCCCCTCCTTTTGTGAAGCCCCTTCGCTAAATCCTTCGCCTTATTCCTGCAACGTCTAATACAGGGTAGCGCAACAACTATGTGGCCCCTTTCGTCCAACACCTTTGTCCCTGACCAGCATATTCCCGACCTCTCGGGTCAGGTCATTCTTGTTACCGGTGGCAACGCCGGGCTCGGAAAAGAAAGCGTCCTGCGGCTAGCTAAACACAACCCTCGGAAGATCTATCTAGGCTGCCGGACCGAGTCCAAGGCCCGGGATGCCATAGCGGACATACGCAGCCAGCTCGGCAAAGATACAGACCATGCCGGTTCAGCAAATGTGGACATCGAATATCTACCTCTCGACTTAGCCGCATTACCGTCTGTCAAGGCAGCTTCCGAGCATGTTATCCAGAACACTGACCGCCTTGATGTTCTGCTTCTGAATGCTGGGATCATGGCTGTCCCACCTTCAAAGACTGCCGATGGCTTTGAAGTCCAGCTGGGGACTAATCATGTGGGACATTTCCTACTGACAAAGCTCTTGACACCGTTACTCCAAACGACAGCTACGGAGCATAAGGGAGACGTCCGAGTCGTCAGCCTTTCTTCATCTGGGTACGCATTCGCACCGTCCATCGATATTATACTCGACACGGATGAGCTCTACAAGCAAGGACCCTGGGTACGCTATGGAGCAAGCAAGGCAGCGAATGTCATGTTTGCGGCAGAATTAGCACGCCGACATCCCGGGTTTACGAGCGTGAGCCTCCATCCTGGAGTATCTAATACGGGGTTATTTGCAAACACGAGGGAGTCTTGGTTGATGAGAACGCTGATGGCGGTGTTTGGCCCGTTGGTGTTTAGTGATGTGGAGCAGACGTCACTAAACCAACTATACCTTTCAAGAGGAATGAGCCGGGAACAGTTGGTAAATGGGGGGTTTTATTTACCGGTTGGCAAGATAGGACAGGCAAAGTGGCAGTCAGATATGAGCTACGGGAAGAGGCTATGGGAATGGACTGAAGCCGAGTTGGCAAAGAGAGGATACAATTAGGAGCTTAAAAGGGACACAACGTGGCCTATTTTTCTTAACGCAGGATGGATTGTTTAGTAGCGTAGTGCGTTAAATTGTAATGACTTGGAAGTTGTCGCACTTGAGAAACGTTGGCGTCGCAAACTTTTGAGCGGCAGCTATTGCTTGAAAGTATGACTGTACCTGTAGACTGCCGCGCTTATTTCGGGTTTCTAATTGTTCTACGCATAGTCGGCCATTTGACGACAAACTGTCCGAGAATTAGCTCCAATAGTTGGTGATATCTTACCACGCTTCCGTGCGCCAAAAGTATGAATGACCTGTTGTTAACGAACCTAATTAAGTTTAACATCGTCTTCCTTATCTGTCCAGCAGTCACCCTATTATTTTTCTTTCTTGATTATTGAGAATGTTGTCTACGATGTTGGCAGTAATTAAGACACTCCCAGTTCCTACTGGCTCAGCCGAGTATGAAGCTGAACGACATTTGATGCTTCAAGAATTCGCAGCTGCTGTCCGAAGGAGCTCACACTCCCAAAAGCCATCATTAAGAGTCCACCAATCAATATTACGACCATCTCAAGAGATTGCAGCCTTCTATCGTCTCTTGGGCTGAACATGACCGAAGATTATGATGCTTGGGCTTTATGGCTGCCATTGCTTCTCAGGAGTTGACTGCAGTCCAGGTCACCACTGCTTTTACAAAGCGTACAATGATTGCACATCAACTCAGTAACTGTCTTACTGAATGGTTCTTGGATGATGCAATTGATCAGGCCAGAGCCCTCGATGCACATCTGTCAACTCCTGGCCAGACAGTTGGACCTCTGCACGCCCAATTAGCTTGAGGGCGCATCTTCCACTCGAGGGGCACTATAGTAACTTGGGCTACCAAAACAAACTCAAGAGAGATCAATCGGATTGTCACATTGTCGGCATACTGCGAAAGGCCGGTGCAGTATTTCACTGCAAGACAAACCAACACTAATACATTATGCACCTTGAGACCACCTCGTTTTTCGGGCGTACTGTAAATTCCCACAACATCGACCGTTCATCAGGCGGGCCTCCGGGGGGAGAATCTGCCATGATCGCCCTCAGGGGGTCTGTTCTTGGTGTTGCTAGTGATAGCGGCTGGGGCATCCATGGGCCTTTTGCCTTCTGTGGTATTTACGCCCAAACCAAGTACCTATACCCATCCGTTAAAGGGCTTCCCTGGAGGCTTTTGCTGGAGGAGGACTTAATATTGTATGTTCACTGGGACCCATGTGCACGTCATTGCGCGACGTCGATTTCTTCATGGCGATCATGTCATCGGTGAAGTCATACTAGAGGACCCTCGCATCATTCCAACCCACTGGATTCCCCTAACGGAGATCCGAAATCATAGTAAATTTACGACTCCGTTGAGAATTGGATTTATGATGCATGACGGTGCTATTATGCCTCAGCCTCCCCCCACCAGAGCTCTAGAACAGCTCAACGCAGCAGCCTCTTTTGTAGAAACAAGGCTCTTCCAACTTCTTATTACTGTGCTTATCGGGCCGTATGACAAAGTAGCGCGTCGTGTTATCAGTCGCGATCCCCGCAACCCCAGTTTGTACCAGCCCACTTGTCGAGATCACGCTTATTACACGAGGTCCCATTGGCTTACACGAAGACACGATAAGACGGCTCTCTCCCCGCGTATCAACCCGGAGAAGACTTGCCGGGGACCCTGTCTATTTGAGTTTCAAAGATTAGTGAACTCGTTAGCGAATGGAACACAGAGACACGCACGTATTCTTCGTACAACGTAGTACTCAAGCACGGTTGTCGGCCCTCCCGACGCGGAGATCACAGTGCTATCTAGGCCGCTATCCATAAGTACTGTGGGGGACCAACCGGTTTTGGTAGGTGCCTACAAGACTCTCACAGGGATCTGGGTTGTCTTCAATTCCCTTCAAGGCTTCATAACAAGGGGAATCAATCGCATCCTTGATTCCGTTATCTGATATCGATGCAATCGCACTGTATGTTCGAGCACGCCAACGCGTTTCATTCCCTCTTGTAGAATAATTACCCGTCTCTCGCCACCCGCCTTCGACGATAACTTACAGAGCGGTCGGTGAGTCTCATGATTGCTTCTCCGACCGAGGGCGAAACATACCACAGTCACCGCGGTATCCACATGAGCGACATTACCCCATGTCGTCATTGGCGAGCCCTACCTTTAACTTGGAACATCATTATAAATACTACCGAATGAGTTGTTATGACTGGTCGAGCGCACTCCATGTTTCTCTGCGGGGATACATAATGGAGACTTCGTCCACTAAAGGATCTTCCCGTTAAACCACAATTATTCTGCCCACTCCATTCTAGCCGAGGTTGCACGACTGTAGTGCTGTCCCCTCAGTCAATTTATTTCACTCTCTGATTGAGCTTCAATTCCCCAGCTCAAAGTTGATCCCGGACCATCAGAGAGCGTCACACGCAGCCCGCGTCCCTTCCAGCCAACATGTCACAAACACAAGCCGACGAAAAGGACCCCACGTCGAACGAGAAAACGACCGCGTCTGGCCCTGACGATTACGATGTCGGATTTGTCGAGGCAACTGGAAATGTCGACCACCTCAAGCGTCATCTGGGCAACCGCCAGATCCAATTGATCGCAGTTGGCGGCTCGATTGGCACAGCTCTATTCGTGAGCATCGGCAGCGGCCTTATGCAGGGAGGACCCGGCAGCCTGTTCCTGGCATACACAATGTACTCGTGTATCTTGGGCCTCGTCAATAACTGCATGGCCGAGATGGCTGTGTATATGCCCATCTCGGGGTCTTTCATCCGATTTGCGGGAAAATGGGTCGACGAAGCATTCGGTTTCATGGCCGGCTGGAACTTTTTCTTCTACGAAGCGGCTATGATCCCCTTTGAGATCTCGGCGATAAACTTGGTCTTGACCTTTTGGCGCGACGACATTCCTGTGTGGGCTGTCTGTTTGGCTTGCATCGTTTTATATGGTGCGCTCAACATCTTTGCCGTCAAGTACTACGGCGAGGCTGAGTTTTGGCTGTCCACTGGCAAGTTCTTCTTGATCTTGCTGGTGTTTTCTTTCACCTTTGTCACCATGGTTGGCGGGAATCCTCAACATGATGCATACGGCTTTCGCTATTGGAAAAATCCGTAAGTCTCTACACCTCCACTAGCTCCTTGGCGTCAGGAGCATAACGTACTGACTAGACCAGTGGTTCATTCGCAGAGTACATCACGACCGGCAACCTCGGCCGCTTCGAAGGGTTTCTGGGAGCTCTCTGGTCCGCAGCCTTCACCATCGTGGGCCCAGAATACCTTGCCATGGTCGCCGGCGAGGCGAAACGGCCCCGTATTCTACTCAAGCAAGCGTTCAAGACCATGTATTGGCGGTTCGGCCTCTTCTTCATCGGTGGAGCTCTATGCGTGGGCATCATTCTTCCCTACAACGATCCGACTCTCAACATCAATGACGGAGCGGGTACCGCCAATGCATCACCCTACGTTATCGCCATGCGGAACATGAACATCAGCTTCCTACCGCACCTAACCAACGCGTTGTTAGTGTCGAGTATCTTCTCGGCTGGCAATGCATACACGTACTGCTCCATTCGATCACTATATGGCCTTGCGCTTGAAGGGCAGGCCCCTGCCATCTTCAAGAAGTGTACCAAGAGTGGCATCCCGTACAACTGCTTCATTGTCACCATGTTCTTCCCGCTGATATCCTTCCTGACTGTTGGGAACAGCAGTGCCCAAGTCGTCCAATGGCTAGGCTACCTGACTCAGGCCGCACAACTGATTGACTACATCATTATGTGCGTGACGTACATATTCTTTCATCGCGCCCTCAAGGCCCAAGGCATCGACCGCAACACCCTTCCGTATACGGGCTGGTTTCAGCCATACTCTGCCTACATCGGTGGTACATTCATGATTGTTATTCTGGGCTGTTATGGTTATACCACTTTCCTCCCTGGCTGGTGGGACGTGGGCACGTTTTTCTCCTACTACACCATGGTCTTCGTGGCTATCGTGACCTTCACCTTTTGGAAGGTCTTCAAGCGGACCAAGTTCGTGAAGGCAACTGAGGCAGATCTCGTGTGGGATAAGCCCGTTATCGACGCGTACGAGGATTCATTTACGCACCCCCCGGAAGGCTTCTTGAGCGAGTTGCTACAGATGTTGAAGCTGAAGAAGAAGACATATCCTCGCGCGGAGGCCTAGACTATTTGTGGAAGGGAGCAGGTTACTCAGCGAATATGAATGCATGTATACAGATAGTAGTGTTTTGATCGTCAGAAAGACCAAATAGTGCCCCGTACAGAGGCCACTTTGCGCTCCAAGTGTTCACTATTGCACCGCAGTAGGGTCATGACCCAGGGTCTCGAAGAGTGATTCATTAACTTACATTGACCTCCAAAGAGGAGATCACATTCGGAAACGTGGAAATTATAACATAGACATCCTTATCGCGCAACGGCGATTGGATTCTCTGGCAGACGCAAGTCATTTAGCAGCATGGGTGCAATGGAGACTCAAGGTTTCACGATTGGCCTTGGAGCAGACGAAGAATTTATCTCTTGGCTAGATAATTGTCACATTTAGTGCATAAGCCAATATTACACTACGTATTAGCATAGTGCGCATTCCTTTTGCTGGCCTAATCGCAGGGAGATAATAGTGACCTCTCCTAGCAGTCTCACTCCTGATCCAACGGACGCATCTCATGCAGTGTCTGTTGGAGGTACTTAATTTGCTCCTCCACCCAGCTTTTCATCTCGTCATAGTCAACCGTCTCGGTACGGCACATTCCTGGTTCTGCGTCCTCGCCTGACTTCTTCACATTCTCAGCATACTTGTTTCTCAACTCGCTTGCCATGATGTTAGCCCTCTTGGCTAGGTTATCTAAGCGGTACGTTGACCATTGGTAAAAGAGCTCGGTCAGATGCGATTCGCCTCTAACATTAGCATTTGTGGTTTCATCTGCCAGTGTTGGGTCTCGGGGTCGGAACGACGTTACAATAGTTATTCGCTCAGGCATGTTGGTTGCGGGAAGCGCAACGTGGGAAATGTGTCGTCCCTGGAGAACAACTGCGCTGCCCTGTGATGATGAATTCGCGTTAGATGGATGGCATGGATATCAACAGGATTTAGTAGAACAGAGGCAGCTTACCATTTGCGGCGCTCGAACGCTCAGCGTCTTGCCGTCTCCTCCCATCAACACAGTCTCGCCTCCCTCCATGTTGCGAGCGTCAGACAACATGACAACAATGACAAAAGGATGCGAGTCCTTATGCCACTCAACGATGGCGTTGTCATAGTTTGTCTTCTCGTCGACTGCGTCCCTCGAGTCCCCATTGGTAGTAGTCGCCATTGGTGGCACCACGGGGGTCGCCCTCACGCCATCGAGACCTTCACTTCCCAATTGGATGTTTGTGTGGCAGATCTCGTAGTTCATCGCCGGCACAAGGTCCACGCCCGCAATACTGCTCACAATCTTCAACACTTCGGGGGAGTTCCAGAAAGACTGAATGAATGGCGTGTATTTCTGGGCCATGCCGCGAAGCATGGCTGAGCCAGGAAGGGTGCGGTGGAGACAATTGTCAATCACCTTGGGGCTAAAGAGCTCGCGACGATGCTCAAGGACAGCCTCATAAGAGAGCAAGGGGAAGGGATCGGAGGCAGCGATGGAGGAAATGGCTGTGTTCTCTAGCTGAAGGTCTCCCATAGTGAGGATACGTGTTGGCGGAGAGTACGCGAGATGCTTAGACGCGTCGAACAGGGTAGCTGGTCCATTGGATGTAGCTGGCTTGGTGGCCGTAAACGGAACAGGAATAGGGGCCTGCGGTAGTCCCTGCAAGGGTGTCTGAACTGCAGCCGACATTTTGGACGATTGATTGTGGGGATGTGAGTTTGACTGGTAGATTCAAGCAATGTAAGAGATGGTTAGACTGGTCAATCTGGTGAGGCTAGTAGGAGAATTGACATACCCTTATTTATCTGCGTAAAGAGCCAAATGTGCCCGTGTAGTGAACGGTGATATCGAACATCATTGACGGGTGTTTCAGGAAGCGAATTCAGTAATATTATCCGTAGTGTAGTAATAATCGGGCATTCGTCTATCACCTGCACCACTAACGGCAGCGATGCCTCTTTTGGTACAGTAGAGAGTTATCTCTTTGGCTATTGGCCCAATTAGAAGCCAGTATGATATTATATAATAAAGAATTAGCTAATGTATAGAGCCAGCTTGCACCCGATTGCCTCGAGCTGTATACGACACATCGGCCCAACCGATCAGGGCGCGCAGTCGGCTGACCATTCCTGCAAATGAGATGAGTCATCGGGTATTTTCAAAGAACAAATTCAGTAAATCTATCCGTACGGGAGCAAACAACTGAGAGTTTGGCTAATAATCACCCACCGCCAGCTCACCGGCAACTGTGCCTCCTTTGGTAGAGGCTTATCTCTACAGCAATCCAGCCAGTAAGATATCAGAATCGTATTATATAATGAATCATAAGACCAATCAGGAGACGAGCTCTTGCATAACCAATCACTTCAATATCAACTGTACGCTATCATATCGGCCCAACCGACTAACTTAGGGCGCAAGGGTCGCCTGACCATCCCCGCAAACTAGAGGAAGAGGTCGGCTAGTAATTACCCACCACTAACTCATCGGCAGTTGCTTCTCCTTCGGTAGATGCTTATCTCCACAGGCATCTAACCGCTGGAAACTAGAACTTGACGCGTGAGCATTGTAGGCCAAGCTAAGATCGAGCTAGCATGGACAATGGTCTCGTCTTTCATGACCATCCTATCGGCTCAACCGACCTAGGGTGCAGTTGACTAGCCATCCCCGTTAACTAGATGGTATGCCATACCCGAGGCGGCATGGTTTTACACTGTCCGATGCCACTGAAGGCTGTAATTCTGGATCTTACTGAGTAAGTATACTCAAATTGGCAATTGGGATATGAATCCTCGGACTAGGCAAGATGCAAAGTATTCCACACATAATCATCTAATTTGGAAAGCTCATTGATCAATTACATATTCACAATATTCTTTTAACAGTTTTCTATCGTACTCGTCATGTACCAGGCTCTCGTGTATTTGCCTGCTAGGCTCTGAGTATCCCATCACAACTCTGTAGTGCAAATGCCCACATTCTAGTGATTCAGATGCCTGGTAAAATCAGGACAGAGATTTGCAGCTATGCGCCAGACCGAGTAGCCCAACTTAATTTTAGCACACGAATATTTCCGGCGCACTAAATATCCAACGGTCGGCTCTTCCGACAAAGGCACACACAGACGGACGAGCACGCCATCAACTCAGTTCGATGCGAGTCTTGGCCCTTTAAGTTCGGGTCAGCGCGGCCATGAGCGGGAGTGGCAGTAGACTCTATAACTCAATTGTCAAAAAATTCGTCCATTACACCATTAACATTCGAAACGTGGAGAATGGCTGCCACGGGTGAAGTCTGTGCCCTAAGCAAGGATAAACTCCTCCTTTTCTTCCCCAAGGAACCAAACCCAGAGTGGGTTTCTACTATAAGAGCCAAATATCCTGGCTTGCAGGTGAATTGGGCCTCATCTGTGAAGGAGGATGGGCAACCGGTGGATGTCAACGAATTGCCTGTCGAATATTGGCAAGGGATAACGTTATTGTTCGTGGACTGGGCTCCACCGCCAGCTCACCTCCTCTCGAACGTGAGGTTCGTCCAGCTTGCATCAGCAGGTGCAGATCTATGGCACAACCATCCAACCTATCTAAATAAGGACATAATTTTCTCCAACGCCAGCGGAGTATACACGTACGTCATAGCCTGCTTAAAAGGGGCTCTTCCAGGGCAGTCACTAATGCAAGGGTATCCAGACTTCAAATCGCTGAGTGGGTGATAGGCACCTGGCTAATGAGCCAACGGCACTTCCTCCGGTATCAGAAACAGATGGATGAACAGGTCTGGGAGATATCTTCCGTCCCTACCGTTGAAGACTCATACAAACTTCGAATGTGAGTTTCCTTGACTGCAAAAAGACCGTACTGCGCTTACATGAACAAGGGGCATCCTTGGGTATGGGTCTATTGGCCGTCAATGTGCCCGGATGGCTCAAGCGATGGGCATGGAGGTCTACGCTTATACACGCAGCGAGCGAGCCACGCCAGAAACCCGCAAAGACGACCAATACAACCAGTTTTGTGTTCCAGGTACCGGAGACCCGGAGGGGGTAATTCCTTCCAAGTGGTTTCACGGCACCTCAAAAGAAAGCATCAATAACTTCCTAGCTCAGGATCTCGACATTGTGGTCATCAGCTTGCCACTAACTAAAGACACGGAGGGGCTCATCTCCTACAAGCAGTTCGAGATCATGAGCAAAAACAAAACTTTCCTCACGAATATCGCACGAGGTCGCCATGTCGACACGCAGGCCCTTATTGCAGCTCTAGAGAAGGGCCAGATTCGAGGAGCCGCCTTGGATGTCACCGACCCGGAGCCCTTGCCGAAAGAACATCCGCTGTGGAAGGCCCCGAATGTTTACATTACGCCGCATGTTAGCTGGTTTACGAAAAAGGTGTGGGATCGAAGCATTGAGATTTTGGAGACAAACTTGGAAAGGCTGAACAAGAACGAGCCATGCATCAATTATCTTGCCAATCGGCATTGACAAATCCGTCATTGGCAATTTCTGAAGCGCTGGCTGTGTATACCTGGCAGTATTTATGGCACATCCATTATGAAGTCAAATAGAATCAGAATTGAGAATATGGTCAACAAAGGCTCAAAAGAATGAAAAACAATCTATTCGCCTTCAGCAAGTCACTAGAACTACCAGCAGTAAGCAGCCACCGAATAAGCCCGGTGCATCACCGGAGTCTTGCACAGCCACAAGAAGGGTCCCATGAGTCCGGTTGATCCCAAGATGGCTGACAATCCCAACGTGCTGACGGCATACAGATCCCAGTTCTTGGCTCTGTGTGCCCGCATGCGCATGTAAGCTGTCTGCGGGTGCATGGGTCGTGGTTCCCTGCCGCTCACGTCGAACCGCAGTTCATTATCTACATAGCTTCTACGGTGCGCGGCGGCACTTGTAAACAACTTCGTTGGCGCTGGAGCCACCACCATGGGTGAATTGAGTCTGGTGGACTCATGCTCCAAGATGGCTAGAGACAGGGATCCTAGAGAGTATATCAGGTAGCTACGCAGGGAATCATCCGTTCCGACAACGTGTCCTCTCGAACAACGCAGCGATGTAATCAAGGCATGACACAGTTTCACTCTACTATTCACAGACACCAAAACATAGCGCAGTAATTAGCTAGATCACTAGCCCAATAGCACCCTCATAGTGGAGTTGGCGAGGAGATTCAGAAGCTAATTCCACGCCGATGCCAACATCCCCACTGGAAAAAACGCCAATCCCGAGCATCCCAGTCATTGAAACCGAGCCGGCTCGGAGAGAAAGACAGTGGCTTGGTCTCGTCGGGAATCAACAATCCCGCTTGTTGAATACGCGTAGAACCTGAACAGGGATCCCCGCCAATACGTCATTCAAGCATTGAGACGGGGTGGAGTGCAGCCGAGATTCTTCAGGACGGTCCAGTACGCGCCTTCAGTTCCCCGCGTCTTCAAGGTGACATTCGCAAGATGGGCTTACAAGGGCATGTCACAATCAAGGGTTAAGTAGACCAATTGCACAGACTTTTTTGCACATGGGAATTGAACTTGAGAAACGTTTGAATGGGTATTTATAACTAAAATTTCAGCCAAGAGTGTTCTATCTAGAAGGCCATAACAGCGCCGAGAACACCCGCAACCACCAAGGCAACCTTGGACATACCGCCGTTCCGCGCAGCAGCGGAATCGCCATCGCCAATGTACATGGTTCCGGTTGGCGCGTCCATAGGCTCCATCACAGTCGAGCTCACGACGCCAGGGGTGCCCGTGCCGGACGCCTCCTCGGTGAAAACCACGGTATGCGACTCTGTGCAGGACATGGAGACGGAGAATGTAAAGATGTCGGCGCCGCACTTGGTATCGATGCTATCCGCCACGGACTCGACAGTCGCGAGCCAGGTTGTGAATTCGTCGAGGTAGCTGATGACCTCGTCGGAGAGGGAAGCGGGTGCGGTGATGGTGCAAGCCGAGATCGCCTCCGTTTCGGTAGCGGCCCAGTCCTGGAGCTCCGTGTTGCTGGGCTCAGGCGGCGACAGCTTCGATACGACGGAAGTGAAGCATGAATCGTCGATGGCGCGACGGTCGATGGAGCCGTGGGGAGGGAAGACGGGCGAGATCCCGAATTCTTCCAGGAGGGGGGTGTTGGCCAAGGCCTGGCTGGCCAGAGCAGAAAGGCAGCCGAAGAGGACGAAGCGACCCATGATTGAGAGAAGAGTGGCAGACAGCTGATGAAGATGTTGTTTGTGTGAGAGTGTTGAGGATTGATGCCGAGATGTGACTTGTGATGGGATATCAGATGGACTAAATATGATTGTGCAACTCAAAAAAGAAGCTTATTGAAGCATGTTATATGTTAATTTTCAGCTGAATGCCACCCAGGCATCCGCGGATCCTTAAATTAGAGTCTGCCTTACCGGGCTCAATCTGTTGGTGCCAAGGCTCCCCCATGCTGGTCCATCGTCCAACAATGAAATCGCGTGGCTCAGCTAGCAGGTTTCAGTGCGGCGCAGCCCAATCCTTCACGCCTGAGCTTGTCTGGACACGATCAGCGAGTGCAAAAGCGAGATCCTGGGAAACGGGCCGATCCACAAGGCGGAAGAACGGCCTATCAAAGGGCCCTGGAGTCTTGGTATGACGGCGAAGAGTCGGTCATGTGGGCTCGCCCGGGCAGTGACTAACCTACGGGATGAAGATCTTGGCCTGTCTGCCTACACTGTGGCCTGAGATGTAGCCTGGAATGGAATCGTACCTCGGACTCTTCCACCCTGGCTTCGGATCCTCAAATAGATGACTGCATGTACCTTGCAACGGGCTGAGGTCCAGACTGGCCCGAAAGGTTACAACGGGAATATCACGTCGTACTGGCGGTTAACATCCCTGGCCGTAGGGCGACAAGCGAAGGAACAGGCCGAGTTCCAGGCCTTCATCACTCCGCCAAGACGCTACTGCAGCCCTTCATCAGCTGGTCGACGACCTCTTCTTTGGGAAACATGGGGAGCCCAACCAAGAACCAGGAATAACCAATCGCCATCGAGCATGGCAGCCAGCAAGCGGAGAGCGTTTCACCGACTGTCCCAGCCAAACGAGCCAGCAAGATTTCCCCTCAAGCGAGACCATACGCTTTGATTTGCGTTGCACAGCCACGCCCCGCTTGAACTGATCTGCCACAGGATCGTCTCGTGAGACGGAAACCTCGCTCTGCTATCCGGATTTGACATGATAACTTAGCGTTGTGGCTCGCCAATTCAGCCTTGCAGTGGCGTGGAAAGGTTTGGGGGGCATTCTTTGAGGTCATACTTGTGCCATGACTAGTGAGACCCTGAACAGCAGTCGGGAGACGTGCGTCGTTGTTGTGGGAAAGTGGTGCCAATGTAACGGGTATTGTCCATTTAAGGTAATTAGTATTGTTCAATCCCGGGATAACTGCAGTTCACACCTAATAAAATAAAATAAACACTCATGTGCATGCTGTGAATCATGGGCCAATTGTCTTGATTGCTGTCTTTCCATCCCCCAATTCTCCAGCAGCTACCCTAGAGCCCACGCCAAAAAATCCATCCTACAACGCCGAACAGACGTCATTACAGGCCACAACATGGTTCCATGAATATGCATACCCTTCTCCTTCGGTTGATACTTATTGTACTTAGAATATTTCATAAAATAATTCTGCGGGCCATATCCATTTGGGAAATTGAGAGACACCGATGATAGTCCACGATCCGAAAATTGACGTTCAAAACAGGTACACGAAGCAGTAGCGAGAGATGCCTGGCATTATGATCACATTTCTTTGAACATCCTTGAACAATTTTTACCATTCCACTACCAAGTACAGTGTCTTGTCCTCCACATAAAGCCTCCCGGATCCCAAATGGGATACCAGTTGGAAGTGAGCTGGTGGCGGTATATGCGGATAGAGGACGCTTGTAATGGTTGAAAACACAGGCGTGGTAGTCTCCGCGATTGATAAACATAGAATCGTAGTCGATACAAGAGTAGAAAGGGGAGGGCTTGGGTTACAATGACGGGGATGGCCGCTCAGAGCGATAGCAGCTAAGGCCGTGATCACTATCCTTGGCGAGGTCATGTTCAAGTCGACGAGGAATTCTATGATGACAATTGAGAAAAGTAAAAACTGGGATGAATAATTCACCGTTAGGGCGTGCTATCCGATAGTTATCGGAGAGTGCAGAATTGAAACAGCAAGTGGTTTATGCACTCAGTAGCAAGAGTTATTTTACTAGCAAATGCCCGATGTAACAGGGGATCGTAGCTTTAGCTCGTATTCATCTAAATATTGACAATAAAAGGAGCTTAGTGTTGTGCTCAAACTAGACAGAATCTAGAGAACTAGTGTCAGCATCGCGAAACTGCAGGGGCCCTTGACACTAACTACTAAAGACATGGACACTATCCACAGTTCAGCCATGACTTTGTGATGACAGTTCAGTGATGGTTAGTTAGTACCTGTGCAATCCTTGTTAGATAGGGACTCTCGAGGCTTGGGGACGCCTCACTCCATCCTCATTCACGCTCCCCGCCGCCATGGGCATGCTACGGTAGGTGGGTGATCAGTCATCAAGAAGCGATCATCACCCCTCAGATGCCCGTAAGTGTCAAGCGAATCGACCATTTCCCGATCAGGCTGCTAGCCGCTCTGTCAGGGGTAGCACTACACATTTTGTAACAGACGATCGTACTGGATTTATAAATGCACTCTGCTTGGTATTTGTGTCCTGTTTCGGTATCTCAGTAGCTGCCATGTTCTGCATGATGGAGGCGTTCTGGGAGCCGGTTTAGAAGCCCTGACTCCTATATAATTATCCATTTCTTCTTCCAGTGTGGGCTCCGTAGAGGGGTGTAGCATAGAGATGACTATGACACGCTGGAGCGTACTGGGTAGCAGGGAAATCGTGCAAGCCATTTCCGCAGCTGCCTCTAATGTCCCTCTCTGTTCAAGGGAATGGCCTCAATCCTCGCGAATAGATCCTTCAGAGCCGAAAAGGTCTGGTGACCAGCTCTTCCAGCGTCCGTGTGAGCAGGCTATCCTGGTTGAAGCACAAGAACCTAAGCCCTTGGACTGTTGCAGATGCAGCCTCAATGATGACCAGAATTAGATTTGCAAGTCGACGCCCTTAGCCGGAGCGAATGCGGTTGTTGCAGCCACTAGGATAAGTGGTACCCATGCAACTCCTTTGTATCTTTACAGGACGGAAATATTCAAATATGTACGGCTACCTTCGCCAGGCTCCAAGTCTGTCCCGACATCGTATTAGACTCGAATAAGGCATGGGGCCATGAAGTCGCCGCTTGAATATATCCTGGTAATCCCATAATAGTTGCATTGTCCTCTTGACAGCAACACCCACCACAGGATATTATCACCGAGTAGGGTCCTCAGCCGGCAAACTCCGCCTTGTCCTCAATATTTGTGCCTACCCTTCCAATTTGTTGTACCAAATGATTCGTACTCAACGACCCCGTCGCTGTGATATTGGACCAGGCCACTTTGCTATATGTGCAAGGGAACCATCAAGCTATCGGGATGTTCTAGAGACCTGCACATCAAGATCCAGGAACTAATCGAGGGTCTCATTGTAAAAATCCTTTATCATTCTCATCAGTAATAAAAATTGTATTGAAAATCTCTCGCGATACCAGTACGTTGAAAGATTAAGTATTATAGTACATTGCAAGAACTACCCCCCTATATTAATTTTGCCACTTTGATACTAGTGACCGATGGTAGTTTACCAAGGCCCTTGCAGGCTAGAAGAAGGCCTTGGTTGATGATGTGCAGGCCGATGCCGAGGCCTAGTGCACCCAAGCCGAACCAAATCCACGGCCGGTCGCCGACAAACATGAGAGTGCTCGTGTCGCCATGGTGCCATGAGCTATCTTCGAGGTCGGTGATGTATGGCGCCAACTCGGTTGCGTTCACGACTTGCACCGACGAAGCAGGCGGCGCAGGCCTTTGGAGCAAGTAGTTCTTGACCGACATGGTCAAGAAGAAGGGTCCGGAGCCAACCATGATGGCGGCGTGGGGCAGGAGAGGAGCCCAGAACCGGGTGATTTCATTATAGAAGAGGAGGTTGTCAAGGGCTGTCTTGAAGGCGGGATGGCGGGGGGATGAAATCATGAGATCGTTAGAAACACCAGTTGGTGTTGTTGACTTGAATACGGCGTGATGAGCCTCTCCATCAGACTCGAGGAGGTGGAACGGGATGGTTTCGTTGCACAGTGTATCCATGTCAAGATAGATGCCGCCATATTCGTGGAGAACGAAATAGCGGATGGCATCTGCGCGCTGGATGGGGAAGGCGTAGTTGTCCCAGGTATCCACGAACCAGGGGTACTCTGCTGCGATGAAGTCACGAGCCAGCTCGTCGGTCCAGTGCTGAGATTGTTAGGAGTAGGTTCGCGGGAGAGAGTGAAGGGATGGGATTGAATGGTTTGTGATGAATGAGAGTGAGGGTGAGAGTGAGAGTCAGAGAACGTACCTTGTATTCAAACTCAGAATAAGTCTCTTTGCAGCTCTTCTGCAGATGAATCCATTTGTCTGGGATAATCTCGGTAGCGCTCGTCTGGTGCAGAATGCGCGGGATCTTATTTAGGGCTGCGGGAGGCTTTGGGTGCAAGGTCTCATTCAGAGGCAGCACGAGGCGAGAGCCAAAGAGCTCCTCATTCCGGACCAACAGGGTGATGAGCGGCTCGAAGGCGTGGACCAGAAAGGCAACGATGAAGACGTCGGCCAGCAGCAGGTAGATGGAGACCCTCCTGAGACGCGGCAGCTGGAGGTATTTCTTGGTGACGGACCCGCCCCAGGCCAGACGCTCCTCGTCGTAGGCCTTGTCGGCGCTGGCGCTTGCAGACGAGTTCATCGCGACGCGCGGGCTATTGATTGCGATGGAGGACAAGCAGCAGCAGACGGACGAGATGGAAACCGCTCAGGAGGAAGGGAGAGTGAGGTGTGTGGCGGCGTCTTCTGCGAGGCCGACGGGACGTGCCAAGAGAAAAACCTGTCTGCAGGGCAGTGCAAGCCTGCGCCTGGGCTGAGGACGAATATTGGCGTTAAACCGCTTTAGACCAGGAGACGGACGAGCGACATGCTGTGGAAAGGGGATTGGTGGAGGGAGTGTCGGGAGTCCCGTTGGGCCGTGGGTTCGTATCTTCGTATGGAGAGGTCGTACTCCGTATAGAGAGGGGGATGTATGGAGGAGGGAGTGGACAGGGAGTACAGAGGCAGAAGACAGAGAGGACAGTACTAATTCCCAAGATTCCAGAGACTACAGAGGGAATTACTGAACAGTCTACAGCGTCTCCAGCACACATGCTCCTCCTCTCCTGTACGTAGCACAACGCAAACAAGGGGCTCATGCGTAACAATCCATCACAAGGGTCATCCTCGCAACGCTAGCCCTAACAAAGACAAGCCTTTATTAAATACTACGTCAGACCTCATCTGGGATGCAGCCTTCCATTGGGCATGGCGCGTAGATTCAGGGGCTTACGTGTCCACTGCTGACTCAGAGTAATTTCAGCTAATGAGGCCTTGCATTGTGGTGTCCACAGCCCCCTGACGATGCTGCGGAGGAGGAGTTTATCGCTGCGGAGGACGAGTTTATTCCGTGGACTGTCGGACAGTGTGTATGGAGAGTGTAGACACTCTACGCACAGTACGTACGGAGAGAATACGGAGTGCGCGGACAGAAGATACACGGACACGGACACACACAGACTCTAATTACAGAGTCTCCTCTCTAGTCTCTCCAACAGCCGTTTCTACACGTATTCATCCCATCACATCGCGTGCGATAGCCCTCAACTGGGTTAGACCGCTCTCTTATCGGCTGGTCCCGCTCTTCTTCTCTACCGGAACTCCGGATGCTCGTTCATCTCTTGGTCGAGCCATCGCGAACTGCCGGTGCTGTGTTTTTTCCTCCATCGACACTCTCCTTCTCGTCCTCCATCGTCAACATCTCCTTTCCCACGCCGCTGCAGCTCTCCTATCGCTGCATCTCTCCCACCACTGCAGTCGAGACATGCTGAGGACCTAGAATCACTCCCGCGAGACTCGAATCATGGCCGAACCAGCTCAACCGGCCCAGCCGGGATTGGGGGAGGCTCAGTTTACCCATCACGCCTCCGTCGAGCCTGTCGTACGTCTTCCTCCCGCTCGCCATGTCTCCAGCACCGTGATATACTGACTGGCCGCTCCTTAGATCATCGTCGGCATCATGATTTTCTCCTGCTACGTGAACCGCCTCCGTGGCTATCCCCTCGCTCCCCAGCCGGACCAGGACCAAGGCCTACTCGGCCACACCAAGCTCGAGCCGCGCGACGAGGATTCATTAGACGACGGCTTCGACGACGATCATGATCGACCCTCGCCCCTCCTGGGCTCGGCCGCAAACACAGCCCGTCCTTCCAAGAAGCGCAGCTGCTGCGGCACCGTCGTCACGACCCCCGATACTTCACGCTTCGCCAACTACTGGCACAGCCGCTTCATACAAAAGTTTCCCTTCCTGGTTGAGATGTTCTACTGGGCCGTCAACTTGCTCTTCTACGTCGGCATCAAGCAGGCCAGCGAGCTGATCTTCGCCACCGATGGTGTTTGGAAGACGGCCGAGAACCACGGCATTGCTGTTCTCTGGTTCGAGCACGAGAGTCCTTTCCGCTTCTTCTTCCCGCTGCGAGAGGTCGATGTCCAGATGTGGTTCAGGACTGACCACCAAACCATGTTGACTATTCTCAACCGGGCCTACTCTCTTATTCACATCCCTGTGACTGTCAGGTAAACAGGCCCCTCTCCAGCCCGCCAAACACGTCTAACCTTGACCGTCTTTAGCTTCCTTGCCTGGTACTACTACGCCGCGCCCACCAGCGACCAATTCGCTGCAGCTCGCCGCATGATGAGTCTCACCAACCTCTTGAGCTTCGTCACCTTCACAACCTACCCATGCATGCCTCCTCGCCTCCTCCCCGAGAAGTACGGCTTCTTCGATACCGTCCGCCGCGAAGACGCCGAGTCCATCTACGCCACCAACAAATTCTTCAACCAGCTCGCTGCATTCCCCTCGCTGCACTTCGGCTACTCGTTCTGCATCGGCACCGTGCTATTATACCACTCCGGCATCTTCCGTCGCCGTCTCGCCCCCCGCGAGAAGCGCATGTCCAAGCTCCGCCAGATCTTCTTCGCCGTTTTGAGCTTCGTGTACCCCATGTTCGTCCTGACCATCATCGTGTCTACGGCCAACCACTACTGGCTCGACGCCGTGGCGGCTATGGGTGTTGTGGGCATGGCTTGGTTGTGCAACGGCTTCTTGCTGAATTTGTTGCCGTTGGAGGATCTCTTCCTCTGGAGTGTCAAGTTGGACAAACCAATTCCTACCACCGGCAATCGCGCATGGTAAAGTTTCACGAATGAATGAGGGCGTCCAAATGACCAAACAACAACGAAGTCCCATGGGGACGTAGGCTTAATCACTACAGACCGTAAGGTCTTCACATTATAGAGTGGGGGATATCTCTTCTAATAGAGGCTGTATAAAGTAAAATTGATTTAATTCTTATACGAGTGAAGGATCATCGGTCGAGGAACTGGAGCTCCCGGCTTCCTGGAGAAGGCTGTTCATGTACTTCTAGATGGAGACAATGTATTATTTCAGATGATGCCCTGCTGGTCCGTCGAATCCAGGACACTGGTCTTCAATGCGCATTACATCTATTTACCCACCACTTGGCTAACACTGTGATGTAACGCGTAGAATGCCGACTCTGGCATGGTTAGTAGCTCTTGCGGATTTCCCACCTCAACTATTCTTCCCTTGTCCAGGACAATGACCCGATCGAAGTCGAGTACGGTATCCAGCTTGTGTGCAACCGCAATGACTGTCCGACTCTGGAACCTGACTCGGAGCACGCGTTGAATAAGCATGTCGGTATCTGAGTCAATACTACTCGTCGCCTCGTCTATAATTAGGATCCTTGCGGGGTTGACGATGGCGCGGGCGAGACAGAATAGCTGCCGCTGCCCATGCGACAATTTCTCTTCATTGACTTGGCCGTCGAGTCCACCGCTCGATTCGAACAACTCCCATATGCCCACAGCACGTAACGCGTCCACGATGTCTTCGTCACTAGCTATCTCTCGGGGATCAACGTTTTCGCGCACGCTGCCGTGCAAAAAGAATGGTTCTTGCGGGAGGGTGTTGAGACGCTTGCGTACTTCTTCTCGTGGAATTGTACTGATGTCGATGTCGTCGATGGAAATCGTGCCGGAGGTGATTTCTAATAGATGGGCCAATGTAGATATAAGAGACGACTTGCCGCTGGAAATGGATCAGCGTTGTTAAGGTTAGACAGCATCACCAAGCGTTACCTGCCCGTTCGACCGCAAATTGCAATCTTCTCTCCCTCGGTGACATTGAGGCTGATGTCTTTCAGAACCGGCTCGACTGAAGAATCATATGAAGCCGAAACCGCCTTGAACGTAATCGTGCCATGAACTGGCCAACCCTGGGGAGCTTCACCACCCTCGTCGGGAAGATTCTCGTCCTTGACATTTGAAACATACCATCGCGTCCTGCCAATCGCCCCAAGTGCTGTCTCTAGACGAGTCCACTGGCTGACGAGATTCTGGAGGGTCGATCCAAATGTGACAATGTTGAAGAGGGCCACACCTAGAAATCCCGTGGAGCCAGTTTGCGTGGTGCAAGCGACTGATACTAGCAGGATAGCAACTCCGGCATTCAAAAGGTCAAGAACAAGGGTAAGCCATCTCTGTATGCACCACAACAGGTAGTACGGCTTCTGCGAAGCGTTCAAAGCTTCATAGTGCCGTTCCAAGTAGCTTTGCGTCCATCCGTAGGCTCGGATACACGTCAGGCCGTTATTGGTGTCCAAAAAGTGCGAAAAGAGCGGTGCTTTGGCCTCGATGTCTAGAAGACGGAGTTGTCTAGATGTTCGCAGATAGTAAAACTGGATCAAGACGACGGCGAGAATGCAGAACGGGATGGCGGCGGCTACGTAGCCCGAGCCCATGAAGACGAAAACGGCGGAGACGATGACGGAGAAAAACTGGAAGATGGTTTGGTCAATCGACATGGGGAGGTCGTTGTCGATTAATTCCAGGTCTTGGCTAAACCTTGATGATAATTTAGTCAGTGGATAGTCCAAGGGTGAATAGAGGATGGCGAACCTATTAAGCGTGGTGCCAGCGTCAACAGATGTGAGAAACGAAGTTTTCGCTCTGTGATGCATTAGCAGCTACAAGGTGCGAATTATACGTATATGCACACCTCATAGTGGTGTTTAACAATAGTTCGTGGAACCTTCTTGCGGTCCTGGGCAGTACTCTCATATTGAAAATGCTTCCTCTGTTAGTTCCTGGATAAAGATGGAGATACCTCCACTTACCTATCCGCCAAAGCGCAGCTCAGGACTGTAATGAGCGCGAGCCCTCCATAGACGCCCAGCCAGTACCCAAGGCGATCGCTGGGGTGTTTCTCGTTCGCGTTGGTCCACCATTGGACCCAAAGAGCTACAGGACTTAGCAGGCCCTTGCTCGTTTGAGAAGAGACAACTCACATGGAAAGGTGACGCCAACCACAAGCCCGGCACAGGCGACGAAGTACACTGAAATAGTCCGCCAGCCGGCGAGATTCTGGGTCTGGGGTTTCAAGCTGCTCAAGCTCCTGCAACACCTCCTCGGGGAGGCCCATCTCCGGCCGGGGCGTTGCACCTGGACAGGAGCGCTCGAGGCTTTGATACTCCAAGCCGGCGACTGAGATACTTTCCAAAGTGCCCTGTTCGGATATCTCGCCTTGATCATTGAGGACGATGATGTTGTGAGCAAATTTCAGAATGCTGGCTTTGTGGAATTAGCGTCTGTCAAACACAATGGCGACAAACGGTTACCTGAGCTCGTAGATAGAATGACAGTGCAATTTAACTTCCTAAATAATCCCGTAGATCCGAAGAGTGCTTCAATGATGTATTTTTCTGTAGCCCGATCGAGTCCAGCGAGGACATCGTCGAGCACCATGACAGGATTCCTGGAATAGAGAGCCCGGGCAAGTGACTGAATATGTTAGGACATAATCTCCGCAGCCTTTCGTGTCCAGTACTCACAACTCGCATCTGCTGTCCACCACTTAGTCGAGACCCGCGAGTGCCCGCATTGGTCTGATCACCATTGCCCAGCTCCAGAATGTCCGCAGGGAGAGCGCATGCACGCACGACACTGTCGTACCAAGCCTCATCCCACGTAGACATGCCCACTATGTTGTTCTGGATGGTACCCCACGTAATCCAAGGTGACTGAGGACAGTATGCTGCGGTTGAAAAGCTGGTGGAAATGCGGCCCGCGGTTACTGGCATCTCCCCTAGCAAGAGCTTCAGGAGTGTAGTCTTGCCAGAGCCGACAGGGCCGACAATCATGGTGATCTGGCCGTGAGGGATTTGAAGGTTGAGGTGCTTAAGAATATTCCCATCTTCTGAAGCATACGCGGCCGAAGCATCGTGCATAGTAACAGCATAGTGGCAGTTCGATTGAGTTGGTGCGCATTCATCAGTAGGCTTCTTCTCGCTTACTTCGAGGTTTGAAAAGATAGGGTTGGAGGACAGAGCCTCTGTCTTGGACGAGGATCGATATTCTTCGCGTTCACTAGACTCCAAGTATTCTTGAATGCGGTTGAAAGAGTTTATCACCGTCTGGACTTGTTCAAAACCATCTATCATGAACCCCAATGGCTCGTTCAGCAGTTCGAATAGACTCAATGCTGAAAATGCGACGGCTTGTGTCAAGGTTCCTGAGTCGTTTGATCTCGCGAGAAGGATGTACGTTGTAAAACCCCAGACCGGGGCCAACGCCGAAGAGGTGAAATCTGCACATCAAATATTAGCTCCATAGTGGTGTCGATAGCTGATGTTATAAACGTACTTGTCACAAATACAAATATGGTTAAGATCCGATGCCTGCGTGAAGCTCAAATTTCGGAAATCCTCAGACTTGCAATCTTTGACGACACAATCTCGGACAAACCTGTCATTTTTATTGCTTTCACTGCGCACAACGCTTTCGAGGTTGCAGCGAGGCGCTCCTCTATTGCTTCCAGCCACGGAATTTGAGCATTGCCTGCAGCGACCGCGAGAGGAACCCCTATAATCAGCGAGACTGGGAATGTCAGCATTTATACTAGAGCTCCGGAAACGCAGCCTAAGGAGGAATGAACGTCATACGTATGATCCAAACAATTGGGGCCACCAAGGCTAGCCCGATGAGCCGATACAAAAGCCAAATGGCCAATGCTGTATCTATGACAGCTCCGTAGAGTTCATGGATAAGAGTCATACTGGAACCAATACGGTCGATATCTGCACTCATCAAAGTGATTGCTTCAGCATCTTCTGTGACTGTAGCGTCAATCTTTAGGGTTTTGCCAAATATCAGAGTTATCAAACTACCACGAAACAATGTAAGTAAACGATAGGTCTTGTGTTGATATACTGCGTAGGATAGCTGACAGGTCGTTAGTTCAGAGCTTTCGGGCTGTAGTATTGACGAACAGAGAGCCCAATATAAACGATGGCATACGCGCCTATCAGTCCATAGGCAGTGCTTCTTGTACTTGGATCTCTTGGCTCCTCGGTAAATGTGAGGACTCTCTCCACTAGAAATGGCTGCGAAAAGCTGAACCCAGTGTAGGCTACTCTTGGTAGAACTCCAGCCAGAATTTCCCATTTGTAATGCGCAAGGAATGTTCCAAGAAGTGCATGCTTGCTAGATTTGTTGGCTAAGAGACATGTTAGTAGAGGTCGGTTGATGCAAACGGTAAAATGGTGGTAGTACCTCCTGCCCAGCGGCTTGCTAGTTTAGTCGGTTTTGAAGCCGAGAGTATCTCTTCATCCAAAATGGTCAGGGTATCAATACTTAGAATTGTTCGGAATCCCTTGAGGAAGATATGATTTAACCAGATGAAGAGTGCCCTGTTGATAACACCACTAGTTTCTTCAGGGGATGCGTTTTTCCATTCGATGCAAAGAAGACGTCGTTTCTCTCTTAGCTCTAAAGAGAACATCAGAAGCTTCGTCAAGAAGCCGGCGAGAAAGATTGGAGCAACCGTCTGACTCTCTGGGATGATGAAGAGGGTGCGGACGCGGGCGAGATCTAGAAGGCTCGATGTGCCTAAATATACGCACAGCATGGTGGATGGGCGGATCGAACGCAAATGGTTAAGATACGACGTGATCGTGAGCAGAGTATAACCAACTATTGTCATGACAATGGATGCTATGGTAAGCCTGGTAGTTGTAATGTCATGAACTAGCCACACTACCAAAAGGGAAATGTGTAGGATCACGTAGGTGGCAAACAGAACCTTTTATGTTAGCTAAAACAAGAAACAAGAAACATCAACAAACGGGAGTGCAGTACCATCTTGAAAGCCAGGAGCCATGACGGCAAGACTTTAGCAGTTTCGGCGCGAAGTGCCAGTAATCGAATTGATGCCCATGCAACTAATAATTTTTTAGCAACGATTGGAAAACGTCAGTCTTCTCCATGTGAGACTAACGAGCAATACCCAGTGGTAGGAGGGTGAGAATGCCCTCTTCGAAGAGGAGCGTGAAATCAAATCCCCCAGCGCAGGCGCCAACAACTGTTGGGCCAAAGGCATCCTCGACGCCCATAGAGCACCCAGTGCCATCATCTCGCATGGTTAGGAGGAAAAGTGTACGCTAACAAATTTTTCCAAGTCTGAGTGATGTGAGAAAAAGTCCAAGTCGTCGGAACGCTGTAATGCGTGACTGAGAGCTGTTGTCCCGGCTGGGAAAGGGAGTGAGATCTGGCGGCGTAGCGAGCTATAGCCGAGCTGTCCTCCAAAGCTGAAACAAGTATCATCTGACCACAAGGAATAGACAGCAAGTCTTAGTTGTAGTGAGATACAAGCTGCTGTCATTCCGTATTACTCGGTGACGGGATACGAGCCAGATTGCTTGTGAGACAAACTCAGGATTAGGATTAGGCGAACCGCCAAAAGGGCGCCTCGAGCGAAACAGTGGACATAAATTCTCTACGATTCGGAGCAAAATTCGGCTGCTGTCTGGTGAGTTTCACCCTTAATAATACACAGGTCTTTGGTAAATTGAACTGTGTCCGTAGTCTCAGATCTTGTGCCCCATCACCTCAATGTGAGTCGGCGAAAGCGCGCTTCGCTTTAGCACTTTACCGAAATGATGTGCTACTGCATGATTCAAGATCGCCCAGATATCCAATAAAAACTGTTCATTGTGTAAGAAATTAATAAGGTTCTAGATGAGAGGTCCACAGAACTGAGATTTCTTATTAATGTGGACCGAGAGAGGACCGATATGTCTCTGGGAGATCCTATTAGCCTACGGGATCAACCAATCCGTGTGCAAGCTGAGTCTCGGCTCTTTGGCGGCGTACGATCACACCAAGCAAGATATTATATCTCAGCTCTGTACAAGCCACAAATGAAATGGCATTTTGACGGTGCAACATTGTAGTGCGAAACAACTTGAGACAAATGAAATTACCATTTTAGTGCTAAGATGTACTAGCAAATGTCGTCATCATCCTATGTGAACACTCTACTATGGTGAGACATACCTATCTATGTGACGAAGGTGAGTCTATTAAACTGCCCCTACGATCGATC